>NC_058130.1:249914144-249961705 GCF_016433145.1 Gracilinanus agilis | reverse complement strand
TCTCTCTCTCTCTCTCTCTCTCTCTCTCTCTCTCTCTCTCTCTCTCTCTCTCTCTCTCTCTCTCTCTCTCTTTCTCTCTCCAGCTGTATTCCAAAACAGAATGTTCAAAGCTGACAGCCAAACTAGCCAAACTCTCACCTTTAGCTATTTATTACTTATCTTAAATTTCTATTCTGTTTTATAAATTACTCATCACAGCCCCCACAACTATATTCAAAAGGGTTTTTTCGTTTGTTTGTACTAATAATAACTGATGTGTATATAGTATATTAAAGTTTACAAAGAACTTTAAAATATTATTTCATTTGATCCTCACAAATGTCCTGTGAGTTATGGCGATGTGTAATTATAAGAGATTAAGTAACATAATTAAATGTGTTAACATAAAATAAACTGTATTACTTTTTATCTTAAAATTTTTAATATGTAATTTGTCCTCTTTTTATTCAATCGTTTAAGTATTGAGTTCACTAGATTTTGACATATTCTTTAATTTTTCATCACTAAACCACACTTTTCTCACACTAGATTATGAAGCATAACTTTGATCAATAGTCCGTTTTTTAAAGTTTAGCCTTGATTATAGCTCAATTATAAGTTTTCAGTGGGGTTTGAATCAGGCAAGTCCCTAGGTTAGCAATGGTTAGCAGCTGGTTTTTTCCCCAACTTCAGGAAGCCTACAATTGTTGTCTTTCGTGCTTTTACTTAAGAATGCATTTATCGGACCAGTTTTCAGTCCCAGAAGGGAAAACCAGTTGTCTGATTTTACTAAATAACATAGATTCTTTTGCATTTCAGCAAATGCAGATTCAGTTCCCCCTCCATCTTTCTTCACTGTTTTATGATGTGATACTCTACATGTTCTTCTACTACCCTCCTCAATAAACTTTTTATTTATTTATTTTATAAAGATATTTTATTTTACCAATTGCTCGTGATAACAAATTTCCAATTAAGTCTTCTTCTGAAGTTATATGATCCAAATTGTCTTCCTCCCTCCCTTCTTTTCCCTTTCCAAGAGCTGGCAAGCAATTCAATCTAGGTTATACATGTATTATCATGCAAAATATATTCCCATACTCAATAAACTTTTGCAAATGAATTTATAATATAAATCAATATTGCCTCCAGCTGCCATGCCTCTCCACTTGGCAAGATCAGCTGTTTGCTAGCTGAGAATAAGTCAAATCAATAATAAGCACTTGTTAAATGTCTACTATATTCCAGACAATGTGCTAAGTATAACAGTCAAGAAGAGTCTTGGCTCCAAAGGATGGTTCAGTGGATTGAGTATCAGGCCTGGAGTCAGGATGACTCATCTTCCTGAGTTCAAATCAGGCCTCAGATACCTCCTAACTGTATGACCCTGAGCAAGGCACTTAACCCTGCTTGCCTTAGTTTCCTCAGCTGAAAATGAGCCAGAGAAGATATTAACAAACAATTCTAGTATCTCTGCCAAGAAAATCTCAAATAGGGTTACAAAGAGTTGGACATGATTGAAACAGCTGAACAATAGAAGCTCCAAAGGAGTTCATGGTCTAATAAAGGAGATAGCATTAAAAGATTATGTGTAAGTAAGATATATAAAGGATAAATTGGAAATAATTCAAGGAAGACACTTCCTTTTATTAAGGACAATTAGGATAAAAGATGAGATTTTAGATGGGACTTGAAGAAAACCAGGCAAGATAGGAGGCAGAGATGAAGAGAGAGAATATTCTTCACATGGACAGCCAAGGAAAATACCCTGAGCTAAGAGATGGAATGTCTTGTTCACAAATCAGCTTAAGGAGGCCTAGACCCTAGATTGAATAATACATGGAGGAAGGGTAAAGGGTGTAAGGTGTAAGAAGACTGGAAAGGTAGGAGGAGGCTAATAAGAATTTCACATGATTTAATGTTGCTTCTTCTCAAGTTCTTGACCTAAACTCCTAACTTAAATCTCTAATTCTTTAGTTTAGTTTCTATTTTCCTTTTTTTCCCTATGGCAATGAAGTTTCCTTGTTCTTTTGAAGGCCAGGAACCAATTACTGTGGCCAAAGGCATTTACCTGCTGCATGGACTTCTAGTGTCAAATTCACACCAACATACTATCTTGTGTTCCTTTCTTCTCCAGCTTCTTGATCTTTATTTTTAAAAAATCGTTACCCTTCTGTCTTAGTATCAGTTCCAAGATAAAAGAGTGGTAAGGGCCAGGCAATTGGGGGTTAAGTGATTTGCCCAGGGTCCTCACACACAGCTAGGAGTGCCTGAGGCCAGATTTGAACCTAGATCTTCTTGGCTCCAGGTCTGGCACTCTATCCACTCTGCTACCTAGCTGCTCTGCTTCTTGGCCTTTATGAAGTTAAATGAAGAATTGTTTTGTGCTACAACTTTACCAAAGGTAAATGATAGTATTACTTTCTTGAGACCTGTGGGAATTTTCTTTTTCTTTTCTTTTTTTTATCTAAATTCATTTATTTAGAACATATTCCTATGGTTATCTGATTCATGATCTTTCCACCCCTCTTCCTATCCCCTCCTGACTGAAAAGTAATTCCACTGGGTTATACATCTATCATTGTTCAAAAACGATTTCCATATTATTCATATTTGCAGTAGAGCTATCTTTTATGGCCCAAAACCCAATCATATATCTAATGAACCATGTCATCAGTCATATGTTTTTCTTCTGCGTTTCTACACCTATGGGAATTTTCTAAAAGATTTATGGGGTGCATTTGCATTTCAGGATAGTCTCAATCAAATTTAAATATTAATAATAATAGGTAGCACATTTTAGGTTTGCAAAGTGCTTTACAGAGATAAATTCATTTGATCCTCTCAGCAACCTTATAAGTGTATTATTATCCCCATTTTACAGAAGAGCAAATGGTCACAGTGATGTCAAGTAACTTGCCCAAGTCACACATCGAATAAAATGACTGGTCAGTTTGAGCTCAGGTCTCTCAGGTCTTCCTAACTGTAAGTCCTGAGCTCTACACATTAATCTACCTGGCACAGTATTCTGCACACAGTAGGATCATATTAAAGATTTATTAAATGAATGAACTTATGGGTGAATAAATATTTTGAAAAATATGATGGTTAAATACCAATAGCTATTGTTACATGGAAGTGCCTATAAGGAAACTCTATGAGCTAAACATACTCAGCAGTTTCCACCTCATTTAACAACTCTACTCAAAGCATATCACTGGATGTTTAGATCTGACTTATCTGTGATCACAAAGTAAGTGAAAGAAATAAGCAGAGTCAGAAAAATGATATATATGATGACTCAGACAATGTAAACAGAAAGAATAATAATCACAAAGCAATAAAAAATAAATGTCACAAAATTATAATCTAACCTCACATGATATGACAGGCCAGGACAAGACAGGACAGAGAAAGACAGGACAGGACAGGACAGGACATTGCAGGACAAGATAGGACAAGACAGGACAGGAGAGGACAAGATAGGATAGGATACAACAGGACAGGACAGGCAAGATAGAAAAGGACAAGACAGAAGAGAACAGGACAGGATAGGACAGGACAAGACAAGATAGAAAAGGACAAGACAGGACATTGCAGGACAAGATAGGACAAGACAGGACAATATAGGACAGGACAGGAGAGGACAAGATAGGACAGGATACAACAGGACAGGACAGAAGAGAACAGGACAGGATAGGACAGGACAGGACAGGACAAGATAAGACAAGAAAAGATAGGACAAGACAGGACAGGACAAGATAGGACAGACAGGATAGGATAGGAAATGTAACACGATATGCTATGCTATGATGTAATGTACCATGATTAATGTAACATAACATAAAAGATACCATATAATAATATTATATAATATAATCCCCACAGAAAAGTTATTAGGAGATCTATTCTATTTCTTTGCAGAGGTGGAGGGTTCTCAGGTGTGAAACACTAAATATGATGCCAGATTTTTTTTCAGGTATTACTTAGTTTTGCTGAATTTTTTCCTTCCTCTTTTAAAATAATTCTGTGACTTGCTCAGGTACACACAGCTAGGAAGTGTCTGAGGCAAGATTTGAACTCAGGAAGGTGAGTTATCCTGACTTCAGGCTGGCACTCTATCCACTGTGCTACCAAGCTACTTCTAATTCTAAAAGACTAGATGAACTTAAAAAACAAACAAACAAAAAAAACTTCAACTCCCATCTTAGAATCAATCCATCAATAGAATTAATGGTTCTGAGGCAAAAGAGCAAGAAGGGCTAGGCAGTAGAGGTTAGGTGACTTGCCCAGAGTCACATAGGTAGGAAGTGACTGGGGCTAGATTTGAACCCAGGACTTTTTGTCCCTAAGCCTGGCTCTCAGTCCACTGAGCCATCTACCTGCCCCCAGATGAACTCTTTATGAAGGGCAAATCAATGAAACAATAAGAAAAAAATAACACACACACACACACAAAGGGTGAGAAATGGCCAACCATACCTTTTAAAGTCACTTCACCAAGAACAGGAGACAAGACTCCAAGTGGAACCTAGCTCCTGATGGACAGAAGAGAAGAAACATGGAATTGAGGAAAGGGGAACCAGAAGGAGCCAGGTGGAACACTGAGAAAGTCAGTTTAACTCCAGGTACAAGAGTAAGATGGAATACTTCTTCCGTTTGCTCCCTTGAGACTCTTGTTCTTCCTTGGTAATCCAGAGGACTTCTTCCAGATGGAATTCACTCATCTTCCTGTAGAGGACGCACATACTCTATGGAACAGAGAAATCACTGGAAACAGCATGATCTCATTCCTGAATAGCACCTTCACTAGTTGTTTTTGGCAACAGAAAGAGAAACTACAAACAAACAAATTGATCATCCAATTTCCTGAAAATACAACACACTCTGAGGCAAGTGGACTGGTTTCACCTCCAAATCAAAGCGGGGAAATCCATTCATTCATTGGGTGTCTACTACTACCACCTGCACATGAGTCACAAATGGGGAACATTTGGGGTGTAACCCACTCATCCTTGGGAAGGCTTTCACATTTTAGTTACAGCAGTATTATAAGATCTAGTGCTATAAATGAATAACCTATATCAAATTACTTGCCATCTCTGGGAGGGGAGAAGGAAGGGAGAGAAGAAGGGAGAGAATTTGGAACTTAAAATAAAAAAAATAAATGCTAAAAATTGTTTTTACATGTAATTGGGGGAAAAAATAGAATATAAAAAACAATTGGTGCTAAAAGGGACCTCCCGGATCATAGGAAGTTAGGTTTTTGAGCTGGAAGAAAAAATTTGGAAGTCGTTTAATTAAACTCTTTCACTTGGTGGATATGTAAGTTCAGGCTCAGAAAGAAGTGATTTAAACAAGGTCATACAAGGGAGAAAACAGAAAGTCAAAATTTGCATTCAGGTTCTCTGAGTCCAAATCTATTGTTCTTTTCACTCCACAATGGCTACTTTGCTGAAGCTTTTTCTCCATGGCCCAAACAGGGTAGGTTTAAGGAAGTGAGAGTATAACTACTGTTGGTGGAAGGGTAACCAGCCCTTCCTTATTGAAACTGCTGAGCTGTGGATTTCCATTTCACTAAAATTTTGGGTTTTCCTTCAGATTATATGGACAACCAATCACCTCTGGTTGAGTAGAATAGTGGCATAAAACATTGCTGAGTCACCTTGTAAGACCTCACCAGCTCCAAGGCATTGGACACTGAAATTCTGTGCAAGCTCTTATCTTTCTACTTCCCTCTCTCATTCATACTTATCCTTCTCTCTGCTCTTATTATTAATATTAAAACCTTCAGGATTTTGGTCAATCTTTTTTCTCTAAGGCAATCTGGGTTGTATCACATTCATCCTTGGTTATCTTCAGTGATACTACACTCTCCTAATTTCTTCTAATTAATCACTCCTTTCCCATTGTTATTATTTTGGGCAACATTTTCATGGAAAGAGAAAGGACAGAGAGAGACAGACTAAGAAAGGCACAGAAAGAGACAGAGACGGAAGAAATTTCTCTGCTTTATCTTCCCTGGTTTAGTTATCAAGAATATATTTGTCTCAAAGAAAGGAGTTTGGAAGGATAGATTCTTTGTTTATTTTTGCAAGCAATTGATATAATACTGGACCTAATTTTTCTTTCTTTAGTAGAATTCACTTATAAATTCATCTGTTTCTGAGATTATTTTTCTTTGTGATTTCATTTATTACTTGTTCAATTTTTTATTTTATAGATTGGTTTATTAAATCATTTATCTACTATTCTGGATATTTTATATTTTTATAAATACTGTAAATATTTAATCATTTGCTATGTTTTGGAGCCATCTAATAGTATGAGATAATTTCTGCAATGATTTTTTTTTCTGGTTAACTTTTCCCCTTCTAATTTTAACTGCATTAATTTTGTTTGTGTAAAAAAATTTTCTCATGAATTGTGCTTTTTCATTTAATTTAGTTTTTCTCTCTTCGTTACTTTAGCTAATTGCTTTTGCTTTATCATTTTAACATACATTTCCTAGTTTTATTTATCATTTTTTGTTTTCAATATAGAAATATTTTTTCGTTTTCAGAATTTCTCTTTTTGTATTTGGTTTTAGATTTTTAAAATTTGCTTCTTTCCTAGGTTCCCTAGTTATGTGGCCAACTTATTGATCTATTCATTCTTTTGTTAGTGAAAAGGGTTACAGATGTACATTTTATCAAAGAACTGCTTTGGCTGAATTCCAAAAGTTTTGATATCTTGTCTCATATTTTTCTTTGGAGGTGTTATCTATTATTTCTATCATTTGTTCTTTGTCCCACAAATAATTTTGGATTATATTATTTAGTCTCCTTTTAAGTTTGAATACTTTCTTCAAATGCCCTGTATTCATTATATTATTATTGAACTATTATTAGTAAAGAATGTATTTAATAATTGCTTTTTTCTGTTGTTGAAGTTTATGGATTTTTTGTTTATGAAGTTTTTACGTACTAACTCATGGTAAAGGAACCATTAACAATTGAGAAAGATATATATTGCTTCCTTTTCACATTAGGTAATCTCCAGATATCTATCACATATACCTTTTCTAAAATTCTATTAAGATCCTTCACTTAATTTTATTTTAATTTTTGTTATATTTGCCTATATCTGAAAAGCCCCAACTAGTATGGTTTTGCTATATTTCCTTTCAATTTGACATTTTCTCTTTAAGTATTTAAAAGTTATATCATTTCATGTACACACACACATAGTATTGATATTTCTTCATTATTTATGGAACCTTTAAATACAATGTCATTTCCCTGCTTGTATCTGTTAATTATGTCTGCTTTGACTATTGCCTTCTCTGAGGATGTGGTTGTTAGCTTGCTTTGTTGATTTACTTGAGGCATAATAAATTCTGATTCTAAATCCTAATTTTGACTTTGAGTGAATCTTTATATTTCAAGCATGTTTCTTACATACAAAAGATCATTAATCTACTTTCTAATCAATTCAGCTACCTTCTGTTATGAACAAATTCATTCCTTTAAATTTTCAGTTATGATTAATAATTTTTCTCCTCTCCCCTCCATCATATACTCTTTTTAAAAAAACTCTTACCTTCTGTCTTAGAAACAATACTACATATTGGTACTAAGTCAAAAGAGCAGTAAGGGCTAGGCAATGGGGGTTAAGTGACTTGCCCAGGGTCACACAGCTAGGAAGTGTCTGAATCCAGATTTGAACCTAGGACCTCCCATCTCTAGGTTCTATCATATACTCTTTTTTTTTAAAACCCTTGTACTTCGGTGTATTGTCTCATAGGTGGAAGATTGGTAAGGGTGGGCCATGGGGTTCAAGTGACTTGCCCAGGGTCACACAGCTGGGAAGTGGCTGAGGCCGGGTTTGAACCTAGGACCTCCTGTCTCTAGGCCTGACGCTCACTCCACTGAGTTGCCCCTCCATCATATACTCTTAAAAAAACAACAACAACTCTTAACTTCCATCATAGAATTGATAGTAAGTATCAATTCCAAGGCAGAAAAGAGGTAAGGACTAGGCCAGTGATGTCAGCCTTTAAAAGACCAAGTGCCATACCCAGTCCCCTCCCAGAGACTGTGTGCCATGCTCCCCTCTTACCCCAGATGGTGGAGGGAGGAAGTGCTCCTATTCAGCTCCTGGGCAGAGGGGCAAGTAAGTGAACAATGTCCTCAGGCTGACATGGAGAAGGTTGGGGAGTGGCCCTAGTGCTCTGCTCCCCTCCAACTCTGCCACCTGTTAGCCACCTCTCTACCTCAGATGAGAGGGAGGAAGCTTCCCACTGGACTTCTGGGCAGAGGGGTGGGTGAAGTGAAAAATGTCCTCAAGCAGTGGAGAGGGGAGGGGAGCAGCTCTGTCTGAGTCCCTCTGCCTTTCTCTGGTGGATTATGATGCTCTAGGGTTTACTTTTTCTTGCCTTTGCCCCCTGACCTCTCTAAAGAAAAGCAAGTAGGAGAAAGAAAATGAAATCGTCAATAGTATTTTATAATTGCAGTTGCCTGATCCCACTCCTCTTTCTCTCCATTATTTACCAAGCTCAGATACTGTCTCTGGTTCTTATACTTTCTTCCTTTCCTTTTAATCTTTTCTTTATAACTGTAAAGTTAAAGTTTATTTTACTTGGCACTATGTGCTCCCTAGCTCTATTCTCTCGGTTAAATTACTCTGCCCTTTACCTAACCTCATTTGTTTCATTTGTTGAATTTAATATATTTCTATCCCATACTCTCTCTATGCATGTGTATGTGCATGTGTATATATAAAATTCCCTTGATCAGTTGCAATACAAAAAGGTACAAGGAATAGAGTGCTGGGTCTAACGTCAGGAAGACACCTCTTCCTGAATTCAAATCTACTCTCAGATCCTTTCTAGCTGTGTGACCTTGGACAAGTCACTCAACCCTGTTTGCCTTAGTTTCCTCATCTGTAAAATGAGCTGGAGAAGGAAAGACAAATCACTCCATCATCCTTACTAAGAAGATCTCAAATGAAGTCATGAGGAGTTGAGCATGACTAAAATGGTTGAACATCAACAATAAAAATGAAATTAATAAAAAGAAATGAAAAAACTTCCCATGCAACCCAATTATTCTTTCTTATCTCTTCCTCTATATATTCCTTTTCCATCTTTTTTCTTTCCTCTCTCAGAACCAATGAGATAGAGTAAAACCATAGCCTGGCCCTGTGTATGTTTTTCTTAAATCTGTGACCCTTGTAAATAATGGGTTTCTTAAGGATTTATGTCTTTTCTGTTCCTATTAGAATAGAAGTATTTTATCATCATTTAGTCCCTTTCAATTTTTGAAATGTATTTATCTTTTTAGGTTGCTCTGTGTTTAAATTTCAAACATTCTACTCAGCTCTGGTCTTTTAAAAATATTTTATTTTCCCAATTACATGTAATAATAATTTTCAGCAAATGTTTCCCAAAATAAGATCTACATTGTCTCCTTTTCTCCTTTCCTTCTCCACTCTTGGAAATGGTAAACAATTTGATATGGATTATACACATATTAATTTGTAAAACATACTTCCGTTTTGGTCACTGTTGTAAGAGAATAGTCATATAAAATGAAAACTCCAAAATAAAACTGTAAATAAGTGAATGTGAAAGATAGTATACTTTTATCTGCATCTGACTCCAAGAATTCTTTCTCTCAAACTGGATAGCATTCTTTGTCATAAGTCCTTCAAAATTGTCCCGGGTCATTGTATTGCTGAGATTAGCTAAGTCTTTCACAGTTGATCATTGTACAATAATGTCGTTACTGTGTACAATGTTCTCCAGGTTCTGTTTATTTTGCTCTCCATCAATCCAGGGAAAGATTTCCAACAGGAATTATTGGAACTCTTTTATTCTATTAAAAATTAATTCCCTATTTGATTCCTTGTTGAATTATATTAATTTTTGCATGCTTAAGTTATTCTTGGTTGTATAGCTTTCCCCTCTCCCAATTTTTGGACTACTGTATGCTAAGATTCCTTCCTTTATGGTAATTGTAGCATCATTCTGTGTGATCCTAATTGTGATCTCTTTCTTTCTACCTGTTTTTATTAATTTTTCTTTGAAATGCATGCTCTGGATTTTTGTAATAGTATTCCTGGGTATTTTCAATTTATAGTTTCTTTTGGAGGGCATTTGGTTGAATCTACTTTCACTTTGTCTTCTATTTCCAGTTGCTAAGGGCCATTTCTTTTAATTATTTCTTTAAATATGATCCCCAAGTATTTTGTTTGGTCACGTTTTTAAGGAAGTCAGATAATTCTTTTTTTAAAAAAAAACCCTTACCTTCCATCTTGGAATCAATACTCTGTATTGGTTCCGAGGCAGAAGAATGGTAAGGGCGAGGCAATGGGGGGGTCAAGTGACTTGCCCAGGGTCACACAGATATGAAGTGTCTGAGGCTAGATTCGAACCTAGGACCTCCCATCTCTAGGCCTGCTTCTCAATCCACTGAGCCACCTAGCTGCCTCCTCATATAATTCTTTAATTATCTCTCCTTAAAAGTCAATTTTTTAGAGGTATTTAAAGATATGCACATTCCTCTAATTTTTTAGCCTCTTAACTTTGTTCTAATACTTTTTGGTATCACAAGAGTTCTGTTTGCTCCATTCTATTTTTCAGGAAATAGATTACTTGGATCAGGTTTTCCATCATCTATTCTAAGCTCTTTATTTTTCTAATTTTTCTTCAATAGCTTTAATTTAATTTTAATCTCTTGCTACATTTCTTCCAACTGCCCTTGTAGTTCTTATGAATAAATAATTATTTTCTCAAAAATTCTGTTTGAACTTGTGGAACTATTTTCAGTTTATCTTCTTTTTCTTCTTTTCTTTTCAGTTTATTTCTTGGACTTTCTTAACCTATAGTATTTCTTCATGGTATTAGAAATTCCTTCCCCCCTCCCCACACCACCATTTATTTATCATCTTTAATATCAATCCCTGGATTGTGGCTTTATGACAGAATAAGGTTCTGTACCCTCCTGCATTCTTCGATGGGTTGGGTAGTCCTGATTTGGTTCCGTCCCTCTTATAGTCTGGATGCTGTTGATACCACTTTTTGGATGGGATGTCTGGGAATAGACACTGTACCCTGCCAGGGTACCAAATTTTGCCTCCCATCTTTAGGTGAGGCAATACAAGTACTATTCTTAGTTCTATCTCTATTTTCTTCTTGCATCTAGAAGTTGACTCTGTCCCCTAGTATGGCCCTAGCAGAATCAACTGGATTTTATAGCCTGTTCTCAGGCTTGCTGGAAGGGCCGTATTGTGTGTCCTACTATGTTGGTTGTCTCCTGATGTGTTTCCAAGAGAAGCATTGGTTTCAGATCTTACAAAGGGTAATATATTTCCATTGCAAACCTCCAATCTACTTCATTTCTATTTCCTACAACAAAACTAAGTTCACAGATGGCCTCACAGAGTAATCTCAGTTTTTTCTTCATTCTCCACTGCTCTACCACTGAGGCAATGGAGTGACATGCCCTGTACACTTCAAGCTCTTCATCAGTGACATTTAGCATGGACTTTGGGCACTGGTTTCAGTTTCTGTATCTCTCTGCCTGTCCTGCCTCTCTTTCTGTTTCTATCTGTCCATCTGTCCACCTATCTACCTGTCTGTCTCATGCAGAGACACAGAAACACACTCTTTTGGAGACTGGTTCTCCTTAATATGAGGGATGATTTCTCATTCTAGGAGGTTGTGATAAAGGTAGGGAGAGGGAAAGTCCACAGAGCTGATCCATAAAGAAATCTAGCCTACAGAGTGCTGGCATCTCCTTGTTTGGTTAGCATCTTGCTGAAAGAACAAGAAACAGAAACTCTGTCCATGAGCTACAGGGGCATCAGGTTCAGCTCCTCAAAGGCATGGAAGGAGGGTTCTCTTGAACCTCTCAAGTAAAACTGCTTTGCAGGGGACAGCAAGTTGGCTCCGTAGATTGAGAGTCAGGCCTAGAGACAGGAGGTCCAGGGTTCAAATTTGGCTTCAGATACTTTCTAGCTGTGTGACTGTAGGCAAGTCACATAACTCCCATTGCCTCACTCTTATCACTCTTCTGCTTTGGAACCAATACACAATATTGATTCTAAGATGGAAGGTAAGGGTTTAAAAAATATTCCTTGGAGCTTTTGACCCTCAGTTACCTTGAATGAAAAGGTTACAAATCTGTCCATTAGGGAGAATAAATACAATGGAAAGTGTTTTTTAATGTGCTTTTTTTTTTTTTCAAACAGTCACAAGTAATTCGTTGGTGTTCAATCGTTTCAGTTGTGTCCAACTCTTTGACTCAATTTGGAGTTTTCTTGGTATAGATACTGAGATGTTTTGCCATTTTCTTCTCCAGCTCATTTTATAGATGAGGAAACAGAGACACATAGGGTAAAGTAACTTGCCCAGAGTTCCACAGCTAGTGTCTGAGGTTGGATTTGAACTCAGGAAGATAAATCTTTCTGAATCCAGGTTCCATGCTGCACCACCTAGCTGCTATCAGTAAGTGTGTATTGTCTATTATATGCCAGGCTCTGTGCCAACTATGGGAGATATTATTGTTGATTTGGTCCAGTCCTATGATATCACTAGTCTGGGGAACTCCTGGGTCTACAAAATTGATGTGGGGGAAAAAAAGTCAAAACTCTCTCTGTCCTCAAGGAGTTTACATCCAGTTTGTGAAGGGGAGAAAGGAGTTGATGTATACACACACAGTACTTGGTCAATTTTAAGTTCTAAATGAATGTGAGTTGCCATCATCATCATCATTATGATAATTATTCTATTATAATTATGATCATTATTTGAAACAGAGTCATCAGGAGATGGCTCATGTAGACCATGGGACCCTGAAAGCTCAACTTTGCAGGAAGCTAGAGGTTTTAAGGGGCATAGATGCAGGAGGGAGTTCCAGGCATGAGGACTAGCCTGGGTAAAGACAACGAGATTGGAGGAGGGATGTTGTGAAGGAGAACCTGCCACAAGAAGGCCAGTTCGATTGGAATGTAGAGTTTGTAAAAGGAACTGATATGAAACAAGTCTGGAAAAGTAGGCTGAAGTCAGACAGTAAAGGGCTTTCAATGTCAACTTGATATAGAGAGGCCAAACAGAAGGTTTGAGGGAAATTATTTTAAATGTCCTGCAGCTGGCACAGAATATGAAATATAGGAAGGTCAGAATACTTCCAGGCCCATAAAAGAAGCACATACAAGCTAAAAATACAATAGCAAAAATTCAGAAGATAGAGCTCATTTTCTATAATAGACCCATTCAGAAAAAAATCAGTGTAGGAAATTAAGGGAACAAATACTTTAAATTTTGGATTTGGACTCATACATTTTTTGTCTTCCTATTAACACCCACCTCTCTTCAATAGAACCTCTAAAAAGAATTAATTCTATTTTAGAGTGATATTTAGGGGCATCAAAATGGTATAGAGGATAGGGTGCTGACCCTGGAATCAAGAAGATTCATCTTTTTGAGTTCAAATTCAGTCTCAGCTACTTACTAGTTGTGTGAACCAGGGAAAGGCAGTTAACTCTGTTTGCCTTAGTTTCCTCATCTGGAAAATGAGTTGGAGAAGGAAATGACAAACCACTCCAGCATCTTTATCAAGAAAACCCCAGAAGCAGCTGGGTAGCTCAGTGGATTGAGAGCCAGACCTAGAGACAGGAGGTCCTAGGTTCAAATCCGGCCTCAGACACTTCCCAGCTGTGTGACCTTGGGCAAGTCACTTGACCCCCATTGCCCACCCTTGCCACTCTTCTACCAAGGAGCCAATACACAGAAGTTAAGGGTTTAAAAACAAAACAAAACAAAAAAAGAAAACCCCAAATGAGGTCACAAAGAGTCAGATATGACTGAATAATAACAAAACAATAGATTACAATTATATAAAACCTTAAGTTTTCATGTATTATCTCATTTGATCTTCACATCAGTTCTGTGAGTCATGTAATGGTACTACCACCATTTTATCCCACCATATAAATATAAACATAAATATGAATGAGGAAGTATTATCCTCATTTTACAGATGAGGAAGAAACTGAAGTTTACCCAAGGTCAGACAGCTATTAAGTTTCTGAGACATGACATGAACCCAAGTCTTTGATCTCTAACACTGCACTCTATCCATTAGAAAATCATTTTTGTGATGCAAACCATAGTTCTTATGAATTATTTATTACTAGAATGACTTCATTCCTTTCCAGGGAGCTACATCTTCTAACTAACTAAAAGAACTTCTGTATTGTATTCATGTAAATAAAGAAATAGATTCATAGATTTTTACTATTAGAAGGGATATCAGAGATTGTCAAACACTGTCTGAAGCATGAAACTTCCCTATAATATCTCTTAACAGATAGTCATTCATTCATTCTGAGGTCTCACAGTGATAAGAAAAATCAAGGATTCCCATGACATCCTCATTTCAGTTTTGATCAGCTATAATAAGAAGTATTTAATTCCTTATTGAGCTATAATCTACAGGCAGCCAGTCAATTAGTCAACTAGCATTTATTAAACAAACACCTATTATATGCCAGGCACTGTGCTTACCACTGAAGATACAAAGGAAAATAAAAAAAACAGTCCCTGCTCTCAGAGAGCTCACATAAGCAACTATGTATAAACAAGATATATACAGAATAAATTGGAGATCATCAACAGAGAGAGGGCACTAGCATTAAGGAGGGTCAGAAAAAGATTCCTGTAGAAGGTAGGAGTTTTGGTGGATCTTGAGATCAGGCAAGTGTAATTGTGCTAAGTTCTGGATGTTACAAAGAAAGGCAAAAAAAAAAAAAAAAGCCCCCAAAACAGACAGAGAGAACAATAACACAACAGTCCCTGCCTCCAAGGAGTTCATAGTTTGATGATGGAGACAACATACAAACAACATTGCACAAACTAAATATATATACTGGGTAATGCTGGCATTCTAAGGTGTTAAAAAGGATTGAAAGTAGTCTCAGAAAGAAGGCACTAAATTTAAGAAACTCTGCAATTTCTCCTCAGTGCTTTCAATTTTGTTTCCTTGATCCAAGCATTCATCTTCCACAGGGCAACCTTTCACATTAAAATGTCCTCCCCCTCAGCCATTTCTTCCCCAAGGATAAACACCCCCAGTGAACTCTATTAATTCTCTTATGACTTGATTTCAAGTCCCCTCATCTTCATTCTTGCCTTCATCTGAACCCACTCTTGTGTGTCAGCATTTTTTCTAAAGTCTGGTGCTCCAAATTGGTGCCTGAATCTTCTCTAACTTTAAAATAAGGCACCAGAATAATAGTTTTTCTCTGCCTTTTGATTTCAAAGAATATTTTGTTTTCCTTACACTTACTCTGCCTTCCGGCATGATAAAGATAACCTCACCTTGGGGGACTGGAATGTGTTTCCATGGAGAATCCATTTCTCATTTACTATTCTTTGCTAATGGAGTAAAAAAGACAATGGAGGATTTCAGTATTTATTCAATGGAACACTTTTAAGGTTGGGAACGCACTCTTGGTCTCCACTTTAAGTTGCCAATTGCTTTTTGCCCTGAATATCTGATTTAAGAATGTTCTTTAAACACACACACACACACACACACCCCACACCCTCTTCTACAACAGTGATTGAATCTGTTTGTTTTTTAAGCTAAGTAGACATAGAACAATTTTTGCCAGGATCTACCACAAATCGAATGTTTGAATTGGGATGTGAAGACAATTTTTGGTTATGTATCAACCCACCATCTTGGTAAAGTAACATTCCTACAAGTCCTGGTCTCTGCAGAAAACAATTTTAGTAACCTCTACTGATTTCCCTAAGAGATCTTGCAACTTTGGTTCCCAGTTTTGCTTAGACAGACAAGACATTCAGTACCTTATTTAGACTGAGCAGGGGAACCAGAGACAAACATGTATAGGCAGGTAACACTCCTAAGAAGCTTGCCTTTCAGGTTCCTAAAAGCTGATCTGCCCAAGGATTCAGTAATGAGGAGGGATTTGTTTGTTGAAGGATCTTTTCAGCTTTATTGCTTAACTCAGAGGTGAGAAGGCGGTAGTGGCAGGATGGGGAGCTCTTTAGTTTTCATTCTCTTAACAGACTAAATTAAATGTCTAGGAGTAGTTTCAAAATATGCCAGATCATTTTAATTGAAACTCTATGAGAAGGCACTATGATGGGAGGTTTAACCAGAAAAGCATAATAAACCGAAAGGGTGGCATATGGTGGTTTGCACATAATTAGATGTTTAATAAATGTTTGTTGAAATAAATTGGATCCAGGTCTTGTGTTGATTGCTAAAATATAATCCTGGTATAAACTCCATCAATGAGCCAAGTATTTATAGCATACCTACTATGTGAACAGAAATATATTAAGTACTTTGGCATGTAGCAAAGAACTCTGACACGAAGCCTTCCCTTGAGGAGCTTACAATCTACCCAGATAGGATTAACATGCATGAAACAATTAGAGGGCCATTTTGAGCACTGTTGCACATTATACTAGTCACTGTAAATATAACAAGAATTCTTGAATGGAAAGATCTGTCAAAATGGGCTGGAATAATTGGGGAAGGCTTTATAGATGAGGGGAGACTTAAGAAAGCTCTTGAAGGACAGATTTTAGATGGGTAAAGGAAAAATGGGAGACATTTCCAGATGAAGAGACCAGAAAGAGTGACTGTACTAAAGCAGTAATGAATAAAGAGTGTGAATGTATGTGTGTGTGTGTGTGTGTGTGTGTGTGCGTGTGTGCACGTGTGTGTTAGAGGATAAGTTTTGGGTATTGATAAGTGTTACTTGACTTGATTGAAGGTTTGCTATGGGGAGAAATGTGCCCTATATTTTTATAACAAATGTGAAATAATTATGATAATTTAACATGAAATAATACTAATAATATAGTGTGAAATAATTATAATGAATGAACGAGTGAATGAGTGATTGAGTGAAGAAGCATTTATTAAGTACTTAAAATAAGTTTATATGTTCGATGTTGGGCTGGAGTATGAGGATCACTGAAAGTCAGACAAAGTAGTTTGGGATTTTATGTTCTTTAGGGGAATAATACACTGAAGTGGTATTTCATAAAGATTAGTCACAGTATGATTGGATTTGGGATGGGGAGAGCCCAACTGGGAGGTGGTAGGGATCCAGAATGAAGCCTTAGGTTAAAATGGTGGCAGTATAGAGAGGAAAGAGCAAATCAAGGAGGTATTTAGAAAAAAGAAATTATAGTATTTGGTGACTGATTAGATGCAATAAATGAAGGAGAGTCAATCCAGTTTTTACTCTGAATGATGACAAGAATAATGGTCTTATTCTTCCCAATAGAAATGGAATAGCTGGGAAAGGAAGATGATGAGTTCAATTTTGGTCATGCTAAATTTAAGATAGAGTGATACATTTAAGTGGAAGAGTCTTGAAGACTCTTGGAAATATGGGATTGAGATCTATTTAAGAGTTCTGTCAAGAAACTGATCTCTTCTACTGGGGTGGATTTTCAGAAATAAATCTAAAAAAGTCTGGGAGGAAAATTGTCAGAAAGACAAAACATATTTAAGCAGGCAAAATCATAATTTCATTATGATCTCTGCCCTTCATGATCTGTCTATACCTAGCTTAACCCTTGGTTTCTTCCTTTATAAATATACACCAATGAATTCCTTCTTTGGAGCTCCCAGTTCTTGCAAGAACATATATGAGGAATGTTCATTATGTTGTCAAATCCAGAATATGACAACTATATAGAAGACTCACAAAAACTTGTGAGATATGGTAAGAAGGATTCCAAAACTCCTGAGGGTCAAGAGTTTCTCAAAGTTGAAAGATTTGCTTAAGCTTCCACCTATAGACTGGCACAACTCTGAAGTACTAACCTTCACTAGTTTCAACATTAATTTGAATCACTGGATCAAAAGAGTTCCCTAACATAATTCTGTTCCTATTGCTGAGTTATTGATTATTCTGGTTACTTTCATAGAATGGGGTATCAACTCATGAAGACATATTACATATGCATTCTCATGATGATAGCCCTTATGCCAACAACCTGTATTTTTTCAGTCCCAGCAATCATTTCCCAGCCTGAGTTCCACCTTCAATCACTCATTCTTCTGGTATTAGCATGTTCATGTGTTTTCTTGTATTATCTACAGGCATCTAGGTGATACAGTGGATAGAGTGCAGGACTTGGAATCACAACAATCCGAGTTCAAATAGGAAAGGACCTACTTGTACAAAAACATTTTTAGCAGCTCTTTTTGTGGTGGGATATAATTGGAAATCAAAGGGATGTCCATCAATTTGGGAATGGGTGAATAAATTGTGGTATATGGTGGTGATTTAATACTACTGGCTGTAAGGAATGATGAACAGAATGATTTTGGAAAGAGCTGGAAAGACCTTCATGAACTGATGCAGAGTAAAATAAGCAGATCCAGGAGAGCATTGTATATATAATAATAGCAATACTGTGTAATGATTAACTGTGATAGACTTAGCTATTATCAGCAATACAATGAGGGACCTATGACAGTTCTGAGGGACTTAAGACAAAGAATGCTCTCCACTTTCAGAGAAAGAACTGTTGGAATCAGAATGCAGTTGAAAGCATAGAATTTTTCAGTTGTCTATTTGGGTTTATGTTTTGGGGTTTGGGTTTTATAAGATTACTCACTTATAAAAATGAACAATATGGAAATGTGTTTTGCATGATAATACCTGTATAATCCAGATTGAATTACCTGCCAACATCAGGAGAGGGAAGGGAAGGGAGAAGGAAGATAAATTCAACCATATAACTTAAGAAAACTTATGTGGAAATTTATTATTACATGTAAAAATAAATACATAAATAAAAATTTAAAAACCCAAAGATGTGAGTTCAACTTCTGCCTCGCACATATTATATCTCTTAACTTCTCTATCCCTCAGTTTCCCCCTCTCTAAAATAGAGATAATAATAACACTTACCTCCTAGTGTTGCTGTGGGAATCAAAGGCATTAACATATGTAAAGCACTTTGCAAACCTTAAAGTACCATATCACTATTGGTTTTTACTAGCTTGACATTATAAAGGATGAAATCAGACTGAGAGTGCAAAAGTCTAAGAGTGAGGGAGATGAAGCACAACTGGGATCCTTGCTAAAATTGTGGTGCAGGAGAGTGAATTACCAATCAGGAGAGCAGAGGCTTGAAGTAGAGGCTTCTCTAAATCAATTCATATTTACTGTGTAGTATATATATTTATATGTTTATCTGTATACATGTTGTTTGCTTGGTTTTCTATCCCAAATACTTAGTAGAATATCTGGAATTATCAATGTAAGCCAAGAAAGGAAGTGATATACTGAAAATGTTATATCACAAAATTAGTGGCAGTATGGTATAGACAGGATTGTATTTGGGGAGAAGGAGGAGGTGTTGAAGACTAGAAAAGATATTGCAACAATCCATGCAAGTATGTTTGTGAAAAAATAAAGCCTTGGATGTGGATGGTAGATGTATATTGTAGATATTGTAGATGTATGTAGATGTATGATGGTAAATGTTAACAATTAGCTTTCTAAAAAGCAACATATTTTAAAGTCAAATTTGTATTGTTTACCTTTCTTCCCACCATTTCTTAAGTCTAGGCAATCATCCAAATAATAAACCCAACCTTGATTTGTAAAGTTTACCAATTTCTGAGGTATAAATGGTCACACTGAAATTTTAACAATCCATTATCAAGGGCTAGTACAAGTTGGCTCTAGCACACACCAGTACTGGATCATTATAGATCACATCTGGCCCATTGCCTTTTTTTGTATACTGTTGACCTAAATTTAGTTTTCACATTTTTAAATGCAACAAATCTTTATTTAAAAGAAAATTAAAATAAATCTTTATTTAAAATTTTAAATACCAATTTTTACTTGCTGGCCACAATGATTAGAACTTCCCTATGACATGACCTCCAATTTATTCTGTGTATGTATATATAGTTTATACATAGTAGTTTGCATATTATGTCTCCCACTTATATTGTGAATTACTTGAATAGTCTATTTTTCCGTCTTTCTCTGTCTCTTTCTCACAAATATACACACATTTAGAGTTTAATTTTAAATACTTCTACTTATTTTTTTAGGTGCATACTCCCCACTATGTGAAGAAACTTATCAGGCATACTCTAGCCTCTTTCTGGAACAGATTTTTAACAGCCTTGCTCTGAAAGAAAAAGTCTAATTTTTAGTTAAAGGCCCTTTTCAAAGTTGATGCAAGGAGATGGGCTTTCTCTTAGAAGCCTTATATCACAAATCAGTCCTCCTCACTGAGACTGAGCTTCTCTCTGTGTAGCAACAAATCTTTCCCTTGCCCTGATCTTTTCAATTCTACTGAATTATTTTTTTCTTCCATAGTGGAAGCCTTGTGCAATGTTCCTCACCTTAATTTATTTAGGTAAAGCCTTTAGGCTGGAACCTGGTAAAAGACTAGCAAGCTGGCTTTTAAAAATTCTTGATACAGAATGTTACATACATCCAGTCAACTAAGTCACATAAGAAAATTAGTTTCTTCCCTCCAAAATATCTGGATTTAATACCATTATGTTTGGTAGTAGAAGTAAGTATATTAAGAAGATAAGAGCTGAATATATAAGCCTCAACAAGGACCAAGTTAAACTAAACAGAATGAACTGATAGTTGACTAAGTCAAGATGGCACCACAAGAAAATAAATGGGAAAGTAGATGCTGAGGAAAATTCAGGATCAGATAGGGAGTGATTAGAGATTAACTGGTGATACAACAGAAAGATCATTGATTACCAATTTCCTATATTTCTTTTACATTTCTCTTGCCAACTAGTGCTTAGAGCAAAGCTTGGTATTAAGTGCTCAATAAATGTCTTTAATTGAAAATAACCTGTTAAGCCATATTTTGCTTCTGACTGAAATTGATTTTCTTTCTCAGAATTTAGTAGAGTCAAAGTCATTTGGTGTAAACTTGGTAACCCGAGTATAGTTGCAGGAATATAGGATAAAAGTTGCTCCAATGTTGTCTAGTAAAACTCTAGAATAATTTCAATAACCTTGGAATTAATTGACAGGACTTAAGAGGAATTTTTTCACCCCAATTCAGATATCCTGTGGGCCTAGGAAAACTTCTAAGGGACAGTGAAGTTATTTTTTTTAAAAGAAAAAAATGCACTTGCCCTAAAAGAATCTCTGTTTTGCTAGCTGGGTATGGTTATGAGCCTGACTCACAAAAGTGCTAAAATAGTTCCAAGCATAAACTATCACCCTGAAAGAGTTTTTAAAGAGTCCTCTGATTGGAAGAAGCATTATAGCACCAGCAATTAAGTATAGAAACAACAGATGGCAGCATTTCAGTAGAGTAGCAGTTCACAATACATAGTATATTTAGAGGCTCTATAGAAAATCAACCAGTGATAGCTTAATAGGTTGAAAAGTATTTTAACTGGGATGCAGTCCAAGGAGAATGAGTAGTGGCAACATGAGAACCTGTGGAGGATTATACATCTTTGTATACAAACTATTCTTACTTTTCGTAAGCTCAATCTTCTACATAAAGTGAATTTTATATAATGTGAATTTGCCCTTGGGAGTAGAGAAGAGGGAGAAGAAGGAAGGGGACCACAGGTGCCCATAGAGGGAGGTGATTGGTACATGGTTCAAGGATTTATGGAGACTGGGAACAGAGAAACAAGAACAGAAGGAGGAACACATATATCGAGGGCCAGCCATATTGGGGACCTGGCCAAAACCAAGAGGAAGAGCATATGGGGGAAAACATGTAGGGGACAGATATGAACATACAGAAGAGAGGATGGATGATATATGGAATGATGGACAGATACATGGTACCCAAGTGCAAATGGACAGAAGATAGACAAATAGGGATGGAATATATGGGTGTATGGGCAAAGCAGGACAAGGATTTCCTCTCTCACTGCCAGAGGACTCAAGCCAAGCTCAGTAGAGTCAGGATGGCCATGTCTTCAGTTGTCTATTCTTCTGCTTTCACTTGGAAAGGTTTTTTTTTTCTTTTTGTTGGTAGTGGTGATTTTGGGAGGCTATCGAACTCTGAAGAGAAGGGCAAGAGCAGAGAGACAGAGACAAAGACAGAGACAAAGACAGAGACAGCATAGTAACATAAAATAGTAATGTAAAAAAAGATGGCAGAGGTATTTTTTTTGGAATTCAGATTTCTTTTGAATTTCTTTATATTAAGTGAGAACTATATTAGGATACTTTCCTTATTTAATTAAATGTCATTTGCTTTAAATTGATATGTAATTGGATTTAGTCTGTTAAAATTAAATACTGATTGAGGCTTATGAGCTGTAAATTTGGGTAGATGTTGACCAAAAGGATAGCTTAAACCTGTGTTGGCAAACCTATGGCATGCATGCTGGAGGGCACTGCTCCCCTCCCCTCTCCATGTGTGCCTGAGAACATTTCTTATTTCACTCTCCCCTCTGCCCAGCAACCCAATGGGAGTGCTTCTTCCCTCCTCCTGTCTGGGGTAAGGGAATGGGTCACATACGGTATGAAGGTTGCAGTTTGGGCACTTGGTCTCTAAAAGGTTTCCCATCACTGATTTAAATGCTAATATAGGTGGCTGTGGTTGTTTAGGGGAGAAAAAATGTAGAAGTGGACCAAATCTCTACCTGTATGCTAAGAAATTCCTTTCCTTCTTCAGTTGAAAATGCTCCAAAGCTCTGACCCTTTCAATCTAGAATAAATTATCTCTTTTCATTTCATCATTTTAACTGAAAACCACAAAGAATATTCTTTGTTCAGGAAAGATTGTGGCAACACAATGCATAGATGGTAAATAAGACCAAAGATCCAAAAGGATAGCTAGGAAAGGGAATTTATAACCTCTTTTCAGTGAGGAAACAGTTACCAGAGCTCAGAATTAGTCAGCAAGTTGGAACATGGACAACCACATGTAACAAATGTGGGCTAAGAAACAAGCAAAGAGCAGGAGGGATAAGATGAAAGTAACAAAATCCAAGGAGTCCAGGCAGTCATGAATCAGGAAATACAGCTTTTGAAGGGAGGAGTGAGCATGGCAGAAAAAACATTAGACTGAAGAAAATCTGAGAGCTGACTCAGTTTACTCCCATAATGACAATTGTTCCCTAATAGGAACCAGTCCCTGAACTGGACCAACCTAGAGGTTTACTGATAAACCACTGACCTAGTAGTGAGTTCAGGAAGAGAAGTAGAGGAAGTTTTTATTGTAAGCATTCCCTGCTAGACTAGGAGCCAGCTCTGAGAGTTTCTATTCTGGGGTTCTTATTAAGGTTGCATTTATTTCCATAGGCTATGGTAAGAGTTGTGTTTTGGCTGAAGATAAATACTGGTGGCTCAGCCTGCGGCAGGTATACAAAAAATTCTGTTTATAGGGAAAACTAACATATGTAATCATGCTCCATCCAGAGAAGGGTTTAGTGATAAATGTTAAAGTCTGGCTCTTAAAAACAAAATAAAAATGTAGCCACAATCACTTAACAACGAAACTGCATAATTAACATTTTCTCCATCCCTTTCCTGTGTCTAGAAGATCAACAAAAGAATAAATCAAGTCCTGATTTGTAGATTTGCTAATTTTTGAGGTGTTAAGTACACTGAAAAAATATACCAATTTGGTGTTGCAAGCCAATAAGAAAAGCTGGTCTCAACACACTCATGACTCTAGAAGTCTTTAGGGGAAAATCTTTTTTTTATTGAATGGGCTTTCTTGGCTGTTCTTACTTAGGACCTTGTGTTTATTCTATTAAGTGACTATTTAAATACATGAATAATTTAGACGCCAGGATAAAAGCAATTAAACCAGGTAGGAACTTGAAGGCTCTTCTTCCATTGTTCTTTCCATATTTTCGGAGTGAACATTTACACTTTGAAAATAAGCAAATGTTGCAACTTAGGACTTGATTTATTGTTTTGTTGATTATCTAGACTGAAGAATGAGATGGAAAAAATAGTGATAATGAAGGCTAAACTTAAAAATGAACCCTTGTTTTAAAGTAACCAAGAGGAAGGAAGGAGTTTGGAGAAAACCCTTTGGAACCAAGAGAGAACTGCTTCAGGGAAAGTCAGGAACATTAACTGAGCTGGACTTTAACGTGAAAAGGAGATGAAAATAGAGGTAAGAATAGGCTACTGCTTTCTCTGAGAAACACAAGAACCAGGTTTGGGATGCTATTCTGTCTTAGGTTTAACAGTAGCAAGGTGCAATTGGGAAGATAATACAATCCACACATTTCATATTGCCTGGAAGAGAAGAAACTAGGTTGTACAGCCAAACAAAGCTTCTAGGTCTTCTCAGGACATGCCATTTCATTTTCTACCTACCTCACCTCTTTGCCTTTTCAAAGGCTGTCCCTGCTGCTAGTATTTTCTCCTCAAGAGGTAGAGACCTCTTGAAATATTTATGTTCCTTCAAGGCTCAGTTCAAGGGTTCTGTCTTTCTGTCTCTTTTCTTCCCTTCTTTTCCTCTCTCTCTCATTTTTTTCTTAAACTCTTACCTTCCACCCTAGAATCAATACTGTGTATTGGTTCCAAGGTGGAAGAGAAAAGTAAGGGCTAGGCTATGGGGATTGAGTGACTTGCCCAGGGTCACACAGCTAGGAAGTGTCTGAGGCCAGATTTGAATGTAGGTCCTCCCATCTCTAGACCTGCCTCTCAATCCATTGACCCACCCAGCTGCCCCTCTCCCTTCTCCAATATGTAATCATGCTCCTCCCAGAGAGGTATGGTGGTAGAGTCTAACATCTGGCTCTTAAAGAAATAAAAATGTATACTCAATACACTTAAGCTGAATTTGCATGATTAACATTTCCTCTATCCCTTTCTTATGTGTAGACAATCAATAAAACAGTAAATCAAGTCCTGATTTGTAGATTTGCTAATTTCCAAGATGCAAATACTCACATTGAAAATCCAACAATATAGTATTGCAATCCCTTCTCTCCTCTTCTATCTCTCTCTCCTTTCTGTCTCCTTCCCTCTCTGTTTATCTCTCCTTTTCTCTTTCTCTCCCTCTCCTCTTTGTCTATATGTTTCTTCTCTCTCCTATTTCTCCCTTTATCCCTCTCCTTACCCTTTCTCTCTCCTCTGTCTGTCCCTGTCTCTTTCTGTTTGTTTCTCTCTGTCTGTATGTCTTTCTGTCTGCCTGTCTGTTTCTCTCTGCCTCTTTCTCTGCTTCTCCTCTTTCCTGTCTGTCCCCTCTCTTTCTGTCTCTGACTTTCTCATATCAGGTATTGAAAGGACACATAGAAAAGGGAGATTGTGTTTACCCCTGGCCTTAGGAAGAATTGCCAGAAGCTACTTGACCATGTGAGGGAGAGACTAATTGAAAGTGACCTAAATGAGGTAAGGAAAAAGTTAAAGAAATTGATTCCACCTTAACTCAGCTTGATGAAAGGGATGGTGACATTTTTGAAAGGGACAAAATTTTAAGTCATGAAACAGCCTCAAAGGCAATTTTTAACCCTTTCCTTTCTTTTTAGAGTTATTGGTTCTAACCCAGAAGAATGATAAGGCCAGGTAGTGGGGATTAAGTGACTTGCCCATGGTCACACAGCTAGGAAGTGTCTGAGGCTAGAAAAGAACCAGTATCTTTCATCTCTAGGCCTAGCTTTCAATTCGCTGAACCACCTAGCTACCCCCTGAGCAGCACTGTTATACATGTTTTAGAATCTGAGATGGCACTGGCTGGCCCAAAGACTTGTTGGACTAGTGGTCTTACTCTTAAAGAGGGAAAATACTTCCCTGAAACTGCAGTAGTGGGAAATAGCATTGGGGCAGAGCTTTCAAAAGACAGCAGCAATCAAATGGAGAGCTTTGAAGGCAGAGAACACAGCAAAAGGTGGAGTTTCACTGAGTGGCCATGGAAGAGGAAGATTATTGGAACAGCAGTAGCAAGGGAGCTCCAGACCTACTTCAAGGATGTGATGGAGGCAGAGACAGCTAATACTGCTGTGGAGGCTTGGTGAGTAGGTAAAAGAGACAGAAGTAAAAATTCTAACCATAACAGAAGACCAGGATAACACGAAAACCCTCCCTCACCTCTAAGCATGAGTTTTCAAGGAATTTATTCCTTCTGTACAAAGACAGGAGTATCTGGGAGACTCTTACGTGGAAACTGAGAGGGATCGTACTGTAGTGTTCCTATTGTCTACTTGACTATTCTGTTCCAATTTAATAATTCATTTTTTATTTGTGGTTCCTGATTATTCTGAATAGTTGTTGTTCAATAATTTTTTTAGTCAAGTTAGATTCTTCATTAACCTTTTGTGGGACTTTCTTGGCAAAGATGCTGGAATGGTTTCATATCCTTTTGTAGCTCATTTTTTTTGAGATGTGTAAACTAAGGCAAACAAGATTAACTGACTTGCTCAAGGTCACATAGCTAATAATTGTCTGAGGTCACATTTGAACTCAGGCATCCTGACTCCAGGCCTGGTACTCTCTCCACTGAGCCATCTTAGTTTCTCTCCTATGTCGAGCCCAAGAAATATGTGATCCCAGAGCTGAGTGGGGTAGTCATTACATTCCCTATAAGCATTGGTCCTGATCTAAGACAAATAATTTCACTTCTTGCATTCAGCTCGATGAGTCTTATCCTTAGTGAGCAAGGACTTTTGGTCTCCAGTTAAATAAATAAAAGTGCTAAAGCATGTGTGGAAAACCTGAAGGACTCTCATCCCCTCTACTGTGGTTTGGGTGAAACATTTCTGAAACATTTTATTCTCTTCCTGAGTTCGACTCACAACAATTATAGCTCACATCTATATGAGGCTTTAAATGTTACAAAATGCTTTATTCATCAGAACCCTAAGAGCAGGGAAGCATACATAGTATTTCCCCAATTTTACTAGAGTCTGAGGGATAAAGGGAATGCCACTTCAAAAGGGTCACACGGCTTAAAAAGTTGCAGGATGGAGGGTGCTATAACTTGGTCTAGAGCCCAAGTCTTTATTGCTCTAACTGAAGCTATTAATCTAATACACCACATTACCTCTCTAAATACCAGTAGATTTTGACAAAGCCTAGAGCTTTAGTGGAAAGCTTTTTTTTTTTTTTTTGGTTCCTTAAGCCAGTCTGCTGTCACTGTTCCCTATGTGAGAAACCTCACAAAGTAAAAATCTCTCCCTTATCTCTCTGTCTCTCTCTCTGTCTCTCTCTGTCTTTCTCTTTCTGTCTCTCTCTCCCTCTTTCTCTCTCTCTCTCTCTCTCTCTCTCTCTCTCTCTCTTTCTCTCTCTCTCTTTCTCTCTCTCTCTTCCCCTATCCATCTATCCATCTCTATCTATCTATCCAGTCATCTATCTGTCTATCTATCTATCTATCTATCTATCTATCTATCTATCTATCTATCTATCTATCTATCTATCTATCTATCATCTATCATCAACCTATCTATCTTTATCTAAGATATCTGAGGTCAGATCTGAACTCAGAAAAAGGACTTTAGGCTTGACACTCTTCTGTGCCCCTTGACAATTGTCTCCACTATGTATGTATAAATTCTGGTGGCTCCAAAATATTTCAAAAACCTTAAAAATATGTTTTTATTATAGTCCAGCATACAGTAGTAGCTTGGATTATACACTAGAGTTCCCCATAGAGGGCAGCTAGGTGCATAGTGGATAGAGCACTGGACCTAGAAATGGAAAGACTTAAATTCAACTCCAACCTCAGACACTTATTAGCTGTGATCCTGGGCAAGTCATAACTTCTGTCTCCTCAATAAAAAATGATAAATTGATGATAATAATAACACTTAATTCACAGAGATGTTCTGAGGATCAAATCAATTAGAAAGCTCTTTGCACAGTATCATAGGTAATAAATGCCTAGACCAAGTTTGTACTATGTTTAATGCTTACTAAAGTATCTTTTGATCATCTTTCTTTCAAATCCTTATCCCATTGCATCTATGAATTTTCAATAGGCTTGGCAAAAAACACAATAGTTAGTAAAGAATTACTTAATAATTGGCAAGGGACAGCGAGGTGGCTCAATGAATTCAGAAGCAAGCCTGGAGATGGGAGGTCCTGGGATCAAATATGGCCTCAGAAACTTCCTAGCTGTGTAACCCTAAGCTAGTCACTTAACCCCAACTACCCGGCCCTTACCACTCTTCTCCCTTGAAACAGATACACAGTTTTGATTCTAAGACAGAAGATAAGGGTTTAAAAAAAAAGGTGATCCAGTCCCTGCCCTTAAGGGAACTTAGCGGGGATATGGCACAAAAATAGAAGAAGTGGCTTTAGGAAAAGATGTTCTAATCTGATGAGTCACATAGCTGGCAAATAGAGTCACAGGGTAGTCAATATATACTTTCCCCCCAAGAAGCAATGATAATATTAACTTGGTTGCTGTGCCCAAAGCAAGGGATGAAAAATGGGTGGGATGGGGATAAGAGAGTGAAGAAGGGTATCTGTTCAGCTGCAAGAAAATTAGCAAGATGGTTTGGTTCTAAAATAGAACCTGGTAAAGTGGGTTTGAGCAGCTACGTGCTCTAGTGAATAGAACGTTGGGCCTGAAATCAGAAAGACTTGAGTTTAAATCTGACTTCAGACACTTACTAGCTGTATAACCTTGAGCAAAAATTACTTAACTCCATTGGCCTCATTTTCCTCATCTGTAAAATGAGCTGGAGAAGGAAGTGGCAAACCACTCCAGTATCTTTGCCAAGAAAGCTCCAAATGGGGAAATGGAGAATGGAACACAACTGAAACCACTGAACAACAACACATAGGGTTGGCCAGATAGCAGGAACTAAGTAAATTGGTATTCAATAATCAATGAAGGTAGATTAAGAGAAGAGCGTGCAATTTTAAAGCTAAGTTTGCTTCCCTAAGAGGAGAGCCACTGTGAGGGCTTTAAGAATTCTCTCTCTATATCTAGTCATGGGCTCCTGTGAGTCCTTTGCACCTTTTACATTTTTTCTATGGAGTAAAACATGCATTTATTCCTCAAGCACTTGTATGGGTATTAGGAGACATTTAACTCACATCTATGAAGATGAAGATAGGAATTGTATTTGGAGATTTCAGTATGAGATGAGCAAACCAAAGAGACTGTGAGTCTCTTGGGTCAATCTTCATGATCAGAATAGGCTCATAGAGTAGGAAATGGAAGGGGAGGGAGGGAATGAGCATTTAGATGTACCAGGCACTGTGTTCAGCATGTTACAAATATTATCTCATTTGATCTTCACAACAACCCTGGAAGCTAGGTACTGTTATTATCCTCATTTTACAGTTGAGGCAAACAGAGGGTAAATGAGTTGCCTAGAGTCATATGGCTAGTAAGTATCTGGGGGAAGATTTTCCTCACTCCAGGACCAACACTCTACCTACTCAACCAGCTAGATCACATTAGCTGCACAAAAGGAAGGAATGGGATGCCAGGAACACTTTTAGGCTGGGGTATGCAAGAGCCCATACCAAAAGTACAGAAGAGCCACGTGTTAAATTTTCAGTGCGAACATTTACATTTTAGATAAATCAGGCATTGTTTTTTATCATTTTGTTGATTTCTAAGCCTAAGAAAGTATTAGAAAAAATATTAATAATGTATATATATATATATAAAGATATTAGGGTTTAAAAAAAAGAATATCAAAGGAATTAATGAAAAAAAGTAAAGGAAAAAGTACCTGATTTTAAACTGTATGATAAAGTAGTAATTGTCAAAACTATGTGATACTGGCTACAAAATAGAAAAGCAGATCAGTAGAACAGAACAGACATACAACAAAATGTTGTAAAAGATTACAGTAACCTTGTATTTGACAAAAGTAAACATCCAAGTTTGGGGAATAAGAATTTGCTATTTGGTAAAAATTGTTGGGAAAATAGGAAAGTAGTTTGGCAGAAACTAAATATAGGCTAATATCATATACCATTTACTAAGATAATATCAAAATGGATACATGACTTAGCATGAAGAGAAATACAATCAAATTAGAAGAAAAGGGAACATGTAATGGATCAGATTTATGGATAGGAGAAGAATTTATGAATAAACATGACAAAAAACTTTATGGGATCTCATATGGATAATTTTGAATACATTAAATTGAAAAGGTTTTGTACAGTTAAAATAACACAGTCAAAATTAGAGGGAAAGCAATAGGTTAGAAAAATTTTTCTTATAGTTTCTCAAATAGAGGTTTCATATCTAAAATAGATAGCAAACTTCATCAAATTCATGCAAATGTGAGCCATTCCCTGATTGATAAATGGTCAGCAAAAAGATAGTTTTTGGATGAAGAAATCAAAGCTATATATAACCATATGAAAAACTCTAAATAATTATTATTATTATATTTTTTATAAAAAGGGTGAAATGAGCAGAAGCAAGAGAACATCATATAAAGCAGCAGAAAGCAGCAGTAGAAACATTGTTTGAAGAATGACTTGTGTGTGTCCACTTCCAGAAAAAGAACTGATCAATAGAAATAAACAAGACATTGTTTATATATATCTTCTCATCAAATGATGCCTTCTCTAATGGAGGGAAAGAAAGGAAGGAGAAAGTTATATCATATTTTATATGATGACTGGTCCAGTCTGGGGACCTCTATTGCAATCTATTTTAGGTTGCTCTAAGTATTTATTGTCTCCAAAATTGTCTGTTATGATACACGTGTGGCTTAGGACCCAGAGAAAGTGCCTTGAGGATGTGCTTTATCCTTCTGCCATTAATACATTAATGTAACTAATTTAACAGATTGGTTTAATTGTTCTATTAGAAAGCAGTGAGAGCCTGAGCTGGAGGGGATAAGGATGGGATGGGAAAAGTAGAATGTTGGCAACAGGAGTCTTGGGTGTGGGTATCAACTCCTCCACTAGCTCACTTTAGTCAAATCAGCTTATTTCTCTGGGCCTCAGCTTTCTTATCTGTAAAATGGGGTGGCTGAACAAGTTGATCCAGTTTTTTGTCCAACATTTCGTTTGAAGGCAGAAGGGCAGCAGTTAGGGGTTGAGAGAAGTGAGAATAGTTAATGAATTGATGAATTGGATTAGAAGACCAAGGAGAGAATGTCTTAATGGGACACTCCAGTGAGAGCTCTGTGCTTTAAATAGCATTTTAAAATGTAAAACTCCTAAGAGATTTCTGCTTGAATTTTCCTTTGCTTCTTCCAAGGCTAGCAACTCATTGTGCATTAAAGAGATGAATCAGCAATAAGATAATAGATTCACAGGGCAGGAAGGGAGCTTTAGAAATCATCTAGCTTTCATTCAACAGAGGAGGAAGTAGAGGCCTGAGTAAGTAAAGTGATTTTCCCAAGATCACGTAGGTAAGAAAAAAACAAGTCAGATCTAGGTCATAATCTTGTTGTTCAGTTGTTTTTCAGTCCCGTCTGTTCTTTGTGAACCCATCTGGGTTTTCTTGGTAAAGATATTGTTGTGGTTTACCATATCCTTCTCTAGCTCATTTTGCAGATGAGAAAACTGAGGCAAATAGGATTAAGAGACTTTTCCAGGGTCAAACAGCTATTAAGTGTCTGAGACCAGATTTGAACTCAGGAAGATGAGTCTTTCATACTCTAGGCCTAATACTCTACCCACTGAGCCATCCCTCTATTCCCCAGTGAAAAAATTGTAATGATTATTAGAATTAATTAATAACCCTGCTATTAAACTGAACTATCTGAATAGTTTATATGGAATTTGTTTTTCATTGACATTCCCCCACGAATTGTTTACTTCATTCTCTATTTCACATTACATTTTTCCATTTATTCAGTGCTAATTGAATTTTGTTATCATTTAGTCATTTTAGTCATGTCCGACTCTTCATGACCCCATTTGGGGTTTTCTTGGCAAAGATACCAGAGTAGTTGCCATTTCTTTTTCCACTCATTTTACAGATGGGAAAACTGAGGCAAACAGAAGTAAATGATTTGCCCAGGCTTAACCAACTAGTCAGGGTATGAGACCAGATTTGAACTCAGGAAGATGAGCCCTCCTGGCACTCTATCCACTGAGTCGCCTAGATGTAATTGAATTTAAAGAAAGAAAAATTCCATTCAAGATAGAAAACAATCCAAATCAAATAAATAAGTTTGGGAAAAGTAAATGGCACCTATAAAGCAAACCCTACCAACATCAATCAGTACAAAACAGGGATTTTCACAAGAGGAGGAAGTCAAGTAAAAAGGTTAATAGTTTCATGAGCCAGAGGGATGCAAACCAGAAGCCTAAAAGCTAGTGATTTGGATAAGCTGCTCTAAGCAAAAGTTCCATAAGTATCTATTTATTGATTTAAAGCTGAGGTGGATTTTAGATGTTTTCACAGATGTGGAAACTGAGACCCAGAATGGGGAGGCAATTTACCTAACATCATATAACAAATTCCGAGTAGAGCTTGGACTCTAGTCCAGGTGGCCTTTCCTGTTTTGTTGCAGAATAAAATAGATGTTATGCTATTTTGATCTCAATGAGGTCACCAGTAACAACTAATAATTGAAAGAAAGTGAAAAAAATTGTCTGATTCCTGATGGCAGCCAGCAGCATGACAGTGCTAAACAGAATGACATCAAACAATGAGCAAGAGAATGAAAAACATTTCAAGGACTGGCTGGCTTCATTAACCAATCACCCAGCCACTAATGGAGCCTAATTCAAGAACCTTCTTTCCAAAGCTCTGGATTGCACTAATGAAATTCTTTTCCTGGAATATTATGACAAGAGAGAGCACTCCAATCCCCTCCTTCACTGCACAAAAGCTCTGCAAAGCTCAGCCTGCACGGGGGGAGCATCTCGGAGAAAGGGGCTGAGTGCTCCGGGACAATGCTTTCCATGAGAGTTAATGCCAGGCCGTGGCCCCTGAGTGTGGCAGTGTAATCAGAGAGAAGGGCTTAAAAGGGGGAAAGGAGAAGCAAATAAACAGCAGAGTTTCAAAAGAGAGGTGGCCATGGAAGCCAAATGGGGCAGCAGCTCAAGCCTTGGGTTTACTTAGGCCCTTTTTGCAGACATGCTCTGGTGAGGTATAACATTCCCTCAGTCCATGAAAATCAACTCACCCACTTCTGCTGTCACCTTTTTTCAAGTTATGTTCCATTAAGAGGCACTAATTGGAGGTCTCCTGGGGAATAATGGAGCCACCAATGTCAAAGGTGCTCAGTAAGTCATGATATTCCTCCACAACTTAATTAATATTTAGTATTTATTATATTACATTCATTTCATTCATATACTAATATTTACTATATTACATTAGTCTACAAATAATTAAAGAATAATAAGCACTTATTAAGCTCTCGGGATGTGTGAGGCACTGGGCTAATCAACACTGAAAATTCAAAGAAAAAGCAAAAACAGTCCCTGCCCTCAAAAAGTTTATATTCACACTGTTTTGGGCCAGCTTGGGCTAGAGAAATGACCCAGATTTGAGGTTTTACAGAAAATTGGTACTTGGGAGGCTAGGGCAAATATTTATTACTATGTGGCATAGCAAGCAGGCAAAAATAGCAACACACACACTTGTACATACTATGACTACACAGAGATTCAATCACACCCAAGTCCAGAGTCACTGATGTGAGGGAGATGTGTACCATGGCAAAGATGTCACTGGAAATGCACAGTCTGAGTGGGGTCTGATCAGGGAAATTTTATACCTGGCAGATGAGCTTGGTCAAAAACAGATAATCAATGGCAGGCATGGGAGGGGACATTCCTAATCAGGCCCAGATGGGGTGAGGAAGTTCCTTTGGTCACTTATTGATACACAACTTCTGTGAGAGAGCTTTCAAGTAAGAAATTGGATAAGAGTCTGAATCCATAATTGGAGATCCCCAAAATGAATGTTGGCAAGCAGGTATTGCAGTTGGTGGGGATCCTCATCTGATCAGGAGCCATGATAGTCTATTCATTTGACATAGGGTCACATTGAGTCAGGACAGTGGAAAAGTATAAGCTGTCTGTCATGCCTTACATGTTTATGATCATTAGGACTCCTTAATCTAAGTGATTCCATGTTGGAGTCATCACTTATACCATACCATTAAACAATACATTTCAAAAACTACAATTATTATCTATCTATTGCTCTCTGTCTGTCTGTTTGCCTATCTATCTGTCTAATCTACTCATCTATCTATCTATCTATCTATCTATCTATCTATCTATCTATCTATCTATCTNTACTCATCTATCTATCTATCTATCTATCTATCTATCTATCTATCTATCTATCTATCTTTCTGCCTATTCATCTATCTATGACAAATACAGAGTGGATAAAAAGTAGCCTTAGAGTGTGCTCTTAGTGACATTTTTGCCATGGTACACCTCTCCCTCACATGAGTGTCTATGGCCCTTTGTATGACCAAATTTATGTTGCTATAGTGTGTTTGTGTATCTCTGCTATAGTGTGTATTGTGTTGCTATTTTTGCCTGCTTTCCATGCCACATAGCAATAAAGCTCATACTTGCCCTAGCCTTCCAAGTACCACTTTGTAAAACCTTGAACCTGTATCTTTGTTCTAACCTGTTTTAACAATCCCTGGATTGCACAGTGGATAGAGCACTGGGCCTGGAGTCAGGAAGATCTGAGTTCAAATCCAACATCAGATACTTATGACCCTGAGCAAGTCACTTAACCTCTGTTGGCCTCAGTTTCCTCATCTGAAAATGAACTGCAGAAGGAAATATCAAACTGCTCCAATATCTTAGCCAAGAACATTGAATGAGACTAAATGACAATACAAAGCAAAGATTCTTATCTTCATATCAACAGATCTAAGGATGAATTTGGGGGAATTCATGAACTTGAACAGGAAAAAATAGATTTTTATTATCAATAACCTCTAATTGAAATTAGTATTTCCATTGATTTTTCCATTGAAATGGTTTTCTGAAAAGGAGTTCATGGGCTTCACCAGATTTTTCCAGGACTAAAAAAATGGTTAAGAATTCCTACCGTAGATGATCAAATTATAATAGACTTTGCTACTAACAGCAACCTAAGACAATTCTGAGGGACTTATGAAAAATAATGCTCTCCACCTCCAGAGAAAGAATTGTTAGAGTAGGAATGGAGAAAAAATTTGTAAAAATGTGACCTTCAAATGAAAGAGAACTTTGTTAGAGAAATGTTAATGTGATCTCTCAGACCAGTATAAATGATATGATTAAAGCTCATTGAGATTCTTAAAAAAATAAATAAATAAAAGAATTCCTTCCCTAGAAGGTATCTAGGCGGCTTAGTAGATTGAGAGCCAGGCCTAGAGATGGGAGAATGTGGGTTCAAATTTGACCTCAGACACTTCCTAGCTATGAGACACTGGGCAAGTCACTTAACCCCCATTGCCTAAACCTTATTGCTTTTCTGTTTTGGTACCAGTACACAGAATTGACTCCAAGACAGAAGGTAAGGGTATTAAAAAAAAAAAAGAATACCTACCCTAGAGAAAAAGGCAGGCAGGATGGGGAGACTAGAAAGACATTCAATAGAAAAAGTGGCATTTCAGCTGAGTCCTGAAGGAAGAAGGAGATTCTAAAAGGTGGACGTGCGAAGGAAAAGCAAGTAGGCCACTGTAGCTGGAACACTGAGTACATGAAGTGGAGTAATGTGTAAGAAACTGGAAAGATAGGAAGGGGCCAGGCTGAGAAGGGCTTTAATTGTCAAACAGAGGAGTTTCTATTTGGTCCTAAAGACAACAGGGAGTCACTGGAGCTCGTTGAGTTATGTGGCCAGACTTGCTTTTCTTAGGGAAAATCACTTTGGCAGCTATGTGGAGGGGGCAGAGACCTGAGGCCAGGTGAACAATTAGGGGGCTATGGCAGTAGATCAGAAAGAGGTGACTTTTGTAAGGCCCGAGTAGAGTCAATCAATGAATGAATGAAGGTTTATTACTATGGGCAAAGTGCGGTGCCAAGGATGAGGAAGAATGCAAATAGAAAGTCAAAATAAGGAACTTATATTTTAGTAGGGGAAAACATAACACATATAAGAGGTTTCAGATATGCCATAAGAAAAAACCCAGTTTTCTTTCTGTTTTTGCCAAGGATTTTCTTTTCCAAGTGTTCAGTAGCTGTGGGTGTGGGTAGCTGTGCTCATGGTAGTGGTGGAAATAGAAAAAAGATTTGGCAACTGAATGTTTGAGGTACATGACAATAAAGAATGAAGGATGAAGGGAATATGGGAAAAAGCCTTTATGTAGCCAGACATTGTGGTTTTTTGCAAATATTATCTCATTTAATCCTTACGACAATCCCAAGTGTGAATTTAATATATAAATTGTACCCCTTTATTCTGTTTGAAACCCATTCTTGGTTGATGTCAGCTCCGCTCTTTGACTGGCCAAGCATGTATACTATGGTAATCCAGAGATGTCTTGTGGTTCCGTGGCTCCCTGGCTTCGTGAAGAGGCTGGATTAAGTACCCCGTGACTTTTGGTACCCTGAAAACTTGGCTCTGGCCTCTACTGAGGTCAACCAGAGAGATGTAGAAGAAGTGACATCACTGGCCTTATAAGAAGGGGGATGAGCAGTCCTTTCATGCAGGAGATGCTCGTAAGTGGAGCCAGGTAAACAAGGTTTTTAGTTAGGCATAGCCAGTTAATCATATGCTCTCTCTCTCTGTCTCTCTCTCTCTCTGTCTCTCTCTGTTTTTCTGTCTCTTTCTGTCTCTGTCTCTCAGTCCCCCCCTCTCTCTGTCCCTCTCTCTCATTGCTTTACTAATTATTATAAATTAATATATAGTCTCCAGAGAATTTTTTTCATAATACCCAAGAGGGAAATGTTTCTATTGTCCCCATTTTTTTGAGTTGAGGAAGTTGGGGCAAAGAGAGGTTAGGTGACTTGTTCAGGAACAGCTAGTAAGTGTTTAAGGCTACATTTGAACTTCGGTCTTTCTGAGGCCAGGTCCAGTGCTCTATTCACTATGCCACTCAGGAGACCAAGGTAGCAAACCTGGGTGACTGGATGAATGGGGATGCCCTCAGTAATAACAGGAATGTTCAGAAGAAAGGGATGAGCTTTTTGGCAGGGGCTGGAGGGAGAAGATAACAAGTCCTATTTTGGTTATATTGAGTTGGTTGTTTATAAAGATATCTATTTTGAACTGTTCAACAGGCTATTTTTGATGAAGGACTGCTAGGGGTTGGATATATAGTTGTAAGAGTTAACTATAAGGATAGGATAACAACCTATGAGATCAACAAGTAAGAGTAGAGAGAAAACAGAAGAGGATCTAGGATAAGACATTGGAATGTACTACAGTGCATATGACATGAATGAAGATTCAGTAAAAGAGAAAGAGACAGAGAAAGATAGACAGGGAGGAGAACCAAGAGGGAGGGATAGAGAGATGGGTCACAAAAACATAGAGGAGAGAGAATTCAGGAGAAGGTGGACATTAGTGTCAGATACTGCAGAGAGGTCAAGAAGGAAGAGGATTGAGAAAAGACCATTAGATTTGTCAATTAAGAAACCGGTAACTTTGAAAAGAGTAATTTCAGTTGAACAGTGGGGTAAAAAGACAGGCTGTATATAGCAAGACTAAGAGATTGAGCAGAGAAGAAGTGGAAAACCTAGAGTCATAAAGAACTGAGTTCAAATCCCTTACCAGTTGTATGATCTGGGCAAGTCACTTAAACTCTATTGTCCTCAGTTTCCTCATCTGTAAAATAAGGTTAATATTACCACCTATCTCTCCAGGCTGTTGTGAGGATCAAATAAGATAAACATTATTAAGCACAGTACCTGGCACATAGTAAGTACTATAAAAACATTAATTGTTATGATTATTTTTAAACTCTTACCTTCCATCTTAGAATCAGTACTAAGTATAGGTTCCAAGGCAGAAAAGTGGTAAGGACTAGGCAAATGGGGTTAAGTGACTTGTCCAGTGTCACATGGGAAGGAAGAGTCTGATGTCATATTTGAATCCAGGACCTCCCATCTCTAGGTCTGGCTTTCACTACTGAGCCACTACTCCATTAATTATTACTATTATTAGACATCCTTTTCAAAGAGTTTAGCTAAGTACAAGAAAGAAATAGGATAGGTAGCAGAGATATTTGAAAGATATACTGAGATATCAATGGAAATATGCATTTTTAAGGCTGGGGAAATTTTTGTCATGTTTGTAAGTAGCAGGGATGGAACCAGGGATGTTTTTGAAGACCAATGACATCATGATGAGTAATGTCTTGATTTGAGGCTGAATTTGATTTAAGTGAGGCAGAGATGTGAAATTGTCAGTCTCATTCTCTCTTCCAGAGTCATGCAAATCCAATAGTAAGACAGAAGTCAGGACAACTGGTGATGGTCCAGGATTCAGTGGATGATCTTGTTGTCTTCAATGTCTGACCAAGCTATAAATTCTCTTCAACCATCTTCATGGTCATTGGATAGAACTAGTAGATAAGGAAAGATTGCAAATTAGAGAAAAGAGGGATGACAATAGAGACAGAGCTGCTGGAGAAGAAAGCAGGAAATAGGATCAAGGATGTAAAAGGGTTCGATTTGGAAAGGAGAAGGGCCAACTCTTCATTAAAGACTGGAATAAAGGGGGAGATGATGTTGGGAGAATGTGAGATGAATAAAAGAGAACAGGGAGCTCTTGGCAAATGTTCCAATTTCTTTGATGAATTATGAGATGAGGTCCTTGGCTGAGATGTCAAGAATATCAGGGGAGGCTTGAGAAGAAGTTTGGAACATTTTCTCATGAATAGGAGGAGTAGAAGGATTTTCTTACTGCAACAAGGGTCTGGTCAATATTAGATAATATAAATGTATAGTATACTCAGTCAGCTTGGTTGTAATACCACCTCTAACTGTCTAAAGCAGATATCCAAACTCCATTTTCCTACAAAAAATCCAAGTTCTTTGAGGGTAAAGGCTGTTTTATTTTTTGTATTTATATCTTCAGTCCCTAAAAGAGCATCTCAAACATGGTACTTAATAAATGCTGTTGATTGATTGAAACTGAAGGTTTAAGAGGTTTTGGATGAAGTCATGAAGGCAGATAAGCTATTAATAGTGAATTGTATGGGTGTTATTCTTTGTTTTGGGCTACAGTCATTGGCTCAAAGGAGGAGTGTGCTCTCCTCTATGGGTTCTGGAACATGGTGTCCTCTTCTGTGATCTCTAGATCTGAATGTGTTGCATTGTACTGAAGGAACCCTGCAGTTTGGTGTTAGGGTAGCAAAATCACTGGGGGCTGGTGACCTGGAAGGAAAGTTGGTTCATAGACTCAGTTTCCTCACTTTTAGAAAAAGGGGTTGAACTACATATACCAGTCTTTTCTAGCTTTCACATTTTATGGTTCTTGAGAAAACTGCCTTCCATATCCCCATCTATAACAATATTCTGAGGTCCAGTCTTCACTTGCCAGTAGAGGGAGTAGAGCGGGCATTAGACACTGACAGTTATAGTATGGGCTAATAATAATACCTTATGTCCCTCCCTTGTCTTGGTCTCCATTTGTATAAAAACAGGAGGAGTGATACTTGGTTACCTCATTAGGGAGTTGTGTGGCTTAGGGACTTAATGCCCCTGTTAAAGAAATAAAGCTATTTAAGTGGTAAGTATTATATTATGATCCACTCTAATGTATGCTTACAAAGCTCCCTCTTAGACACTATTAATAAAATCTTGCATTTTTTCAAGAACTATGAAAATTTAATAGAGAAATATGAATACAAGAAGCCATTTCCCCCCTAGAATAACCAATTTAGCCCAAAAAGCATTTGTTTTGTCTATAATGTGCAAGGCACTGTATTAGATGTTTTGAGGAAGATATAAAGTTCAGGGATATTTTAGATCTTGTCCTCTAGGAGTTTATAATCTTGTAAGAGATACCTGGAAGGAAGAGATAGGTCCAGAAGACTTGAGTTCAAACCTAGCCTCTGATACTAACTCATGAGACTGGGCAAGTCACTTAAACCTGCCTCAGTTTCCTTATCTGCAAAATGAGCTGGAGAAAGAAATGGAAAACCACTCTAGTATTTTAGAAGGAAACCTCAAAAGGGAAAGAGTTGGACACAACTGAACAACAACAAGAAAAGATAATACATGCATATGTTGCATACACATCAGTAAGATGTAATCTTGAGAGCTAGGACTCATTTTTGCCTTCATTTTCTCAGTACCTAGACCTGCGACTTGCACGAACTAGGAACCCCATATATCTTTGTTGTGTTGAGTTGTTTGCAATATTGACACTAATGGCTATTCCTACAAAGGCTTATTTCACTGGTTTCCTCCTTCTCCCCTATGTGGAGAGATCTCCCAAGACTATCCTCAACCTTTTCTTTTTTCTTTTGCATTCTCTCCCTTTGGTGATCCTACTTCCATGAAGTCAAAGGCTTTTATGAAGGTATTTCTCAAATCAATATCTTGAAACTTCAGCCCTCCCTTGAGATTCAATCCCATAGTATGTGCTTTTTCAGATTTCACCAAAAAGCCCAGATTCTTTAGGCTTTGTAGTCTCATACAAGCACAGAGCCTGAGACCTCAGTGGTTAAGATAGCTTGCAGTGTAGTCTGGTCTTTATGCCTTTATATTTTACATTTATGTTTTAGGAAATGCTCAGAGTATTACCTTGCTTCTCAGCCTCCTTTTTGGACTTTCCAAAGTTTTAATTGATGAGGAAACAAAGTGCTGTCTCTTATCATCCACTTCTAAATCTGTGACTTTTTAGGTTCCTTGAGCAATACAGCGGGATGAGATGGATAAAAAAGAGATTGACCACGTTTTTGTGATTAGTCTTGAAAATTTTCCATACATGGAATACATAAAAAGGCCTTACATTGCCTTAATGGTGGCCATTATCTAACAATTCTCTGGAGTGAATGGCATTGAAGAATGAGGGCTCTACCAGAATGTGATAGACAAGTAACACCCTTACTCTATAAATACATATTTATATATAAGTGCTATTTAATACAACTATTTCTCTCTTTCTTGAAATGTCCTAGACCATGTATTCTTAAAAGGGCAGCTAGGTGGCACAGTAGATAAAGTGGCAGGCCTGGAGTTGGAAAGATTCCTCTTCCTGGGTTCGAATCTGGTCCTAGATACTAGCTCTGTGACCTTAGCCAAGTCACTTAACCCTTTTTATCTTTGTTTTCTCATCTAAAAAATGAGCTGGAGAAGGAAATGGCAAACCACTCCAGGATCTTTGCCCAGAAAACCCAAATGGGGTCATAAGGAGCTGGACATGACTGAACAAAGACAATGCTGTTGCAAGTACATTATTCACATTTAATCAGAACTTATTATTAATGCCAATCCAATATACAGACGGTAGTGGATGCCTTCAATAGGCCAAAAGGCAGGGATTAATACATAGGGTTTAGCAAAAAGAAAAGAAAACCCAGTTGAGGGAGCAGCCACATAAGACTAGAACATGAGTCAGATAGTTGTTGGAACTGAGGTTAAAAATGAGTAAGTTTACATCTGGAGCTCTCTGGGCAACTCTGAGCCTTATACTAAAACACAAAAATTGTTAAGAGGCTTAAGGTTCCTGGGAAACCAAAAAGGTGGTATAAAAAGAAACCCAAATAATCCCAAATTCTTAGCAGTGATGATGACAACAGAGTAATCATTCTCTGTACAGGAAAGGAAAAAGTAGACCAAGAAAGACATATTATCATTCTTGTTGAAGTATCTAACACCCTAGCAGAGAGCTTCCTGGATATGGATGGTCTGGTATTGAAGATGAGAATTTGAAGACCGTGGCTGGAAGAGAAGAGTTAACCAGCCAGCTCAGATACGATTTCCTGAGAACTGTTGCGGTTACAGCAGGAATCTTGGAACCTGTTTCTGCCTCTCTCTCAGTTCCCTTAAACCATTCTTTACTTCAATGCTTAAAAAGGGGTGGAAAAATTAAAGGGAAGTAGGACTTAGGTTCTTTTCTAGGTGACTTTACTTTTATTCAACATTTGAATTTATTATTTATTTATTTTGAACATTATTTTATTTTTAAATTTTGAGTTCCAATTGGTCACCTTTCCTACCTCCCCTTCTTCCAACCACTGATAAGACAAAGGCATGGTATTAATTATACATGTGATATTATGTAAAGTATGTTTTCATATTAGTCATATTTGAAAAAAGGCAAGAAAAATTAAGAGAGAGTATGCTCTAATTTGCATTCAAGTTTCATCAGTTCTCTCTTTGGAAGTGTATAAAATTTTAAAATCATTTTTTCTTTTGAAATTGTCTTAGATCATTGTATTGATCAGAGTAGTCAAATTTTTCACAGCTGATCATCATTACTATATTTCTGTGCATATTACTGTACAACATGATCTCCCAGTTCTTCTCATTTCACTTTGCATCAGTTTATGTAAGTCTTTGATGTTTTTCTGAATCCACCCTTCTTATCAGTTCTTAGTACAATCTACTACATGATAGTCATATACCACAACTTGCTCACTTATTCCTTAATTGATGAGTAACCTCTCAATTTCCTGTTCTTTGCCACCACAAAAAGAGCTGGTATACACATTTTTGGGCATTGAGGTCCTTTTCCCTTTTTAAAACAATCTCTTCAGTATATAAACCTAGTAGTAATATTGCTAGGTCAGAGGCTATGTACAGTTTTAGACTTTTATCCATAGTTCCAAATTATTCTTCAGAAGGGTTAAAACTGTTCACTACTCTACCAGTAATTAATTAGTTTATCTATTTCCCCCCATCTCTACCACCATTTGTGATTTTTGATAAATGTGAGGTGATACCTCAGAGTTGTTTTAAATTTTCATTTTTCTAATCAAGTGATTTAGAATATGATTTTCTTCTGAAAACTGCCTATTTTTATCCGTTGATCATTTATCGATTGGGGAATGACACATTTTTTTAATAAATTTGATTCAACTCTGTATACAGAATATATTTGAGAATGAGGCCTTTATTAAAGAATCTTGCTGTAAAATTGCTTGATATTTCTGATGGTACCTTTTAGCAAAATAGTACCTTTTAGCAAAATGTAGTTTCCCTGATTATCTTTTTAATTTGGTCTGTTTTCTACAATTGTCCTTTTTACTTCAGCTGAAGCATATTAGATTTTTCTTCAACCCTTTATTTTATTTTATTTTACCAATTGCATGTAATAATAAATATCCACATTAGTTTTCCCAAGTTATATGATCCAAATTGTCTTCCTCCATTCACTCTACTCTCCCAGAGCTGGCAAGCAATTTGATCTGGGTTATACATGTATTTTCATGCAAAACATATTTCCATATTGTTCATTTTTGTAAGAGAATAAACATAAAACCAAAACCCTCAAATAAATTAAAGTGAAAAATGATATACTTTGATCTGCATTCTGGCTCCAACAGTTCTTCCTCTGGAGGTGGATAGAATTCTTTGACATAAGTTCCTCAGAATTGTCCTGGATCATTGAATTGTTGAGAGTAGTTGATTTTATCACAGTTGATCATTCAACAATATTGATATTAGTGTATAATGCTCTCCTGGTTCTGCTTATTTCACTCTGCTTCAGTTGATGCAGTTCTTTCCAGTTCTTTCTGAAATCATCCTGTTCATCATTTTTATAGCACAATAGTATTCTATCGCCATCACCTACCATAATTTGTTTAGCCATTTCCCAGTTAATGGACATTCCTTCAATTTCCAATTCTTTGCCACCACAAAAAGAGTAACTATAAATATTTTTGTATAAATAGGTTCTTCCCCCCACCTTTTTTTTAATCTCTTTTTTAATCTCACAGACCTAGCAGTGGTATTACCGGATCAAAAGATAGGCATAGTTCCAAATTGCCCTCTAGACTAATGCTTTAGCCATTTTATTTTAATTCAATTTTAACCATAATAATTTATAATAAACATTTTATCCATAATAATTTATCTATATTTATTTTATTTCAATTTGGTGTGTCTTTCTGTTTCAAGGGTATCTCTTGTAAACTACATAATGTCAGATTTTGGCTTCTAATGCATTCTATTCTCTATTTCCATTTTATGGGTGAGCTCTTCCCATGCATATGTCATGATTACCAATTGTGTATTTCTTTCTGTTTTTTTTCCTTCTCTTTATCTTCTCTTTTTATCCTGTCCTTCATAAGAAGTCTATTTTGCTTTTGACGACTATCTCCCTTTTATCATACCTTCCTTTCTCTTATCTCCTTCCCCTCCTGTTTTCCTACTGAATAAGTTATATTTCTACACACATTGAGTGTTGTATCTATATATTCTTCCCTCTTGGAGCCAACTCCAATGACAGAGAGGTTCAAACATTGCCCCTCCAATTTCCTCCTCCATTGGTAAAAGCTCTTCCTTGCCTATCTTGGTTATGTGAGATTTTGCCCATTCTACCCTTCCCTTCCTTTTTCTTCTGGTTCTCTCTTTCTTAACTCTTTATTATTTTTTTTGGAGTTTATTTCAACACAATCAACTCACACCCATGCTTTCTCTCTGTGTGAGGTCCTATTAACTGTCTTAATAATGATAATGTCCTTAGGAGTTATATGCATCATCTTCCCATATAGGAATGTAAATAGTTTGACTTTATTGAGTGCCTTATGATTACTCTTTCATATTTATCTTGTTATGCTTCTCTTGAGTCTAGTGTTTAAATGTCAGCTTTTCTATTTAGCTCTAGTATTTTCATCTGGAATTATTGGGAGTCCTCTATTTCATTAAGTATCCATTTTCCCCCTGAAAGATTATATTAGGTTTTGTTGGATTCTTGGTTGTAATCCTATCTCCTTTGCCTTCCAGAATTTCTTATTATTCAGTCTTCCCTTCTTTTAATATGGAAACCACTAAATCGTGTGTAATCTTGACTCTGTGGTGCCATAATATTTGAACTTCTTTTTTCTTGCTGCTTGAAGTATTTTCTCTGTAACCTGGGAGTGCTTCCATTTGGCTATAATTTTCCTGGGAGTTTTCTTTTGGGGATTTCTTTCAGGAAGTAATCTGTGGACTCTTTCTGTTTCTGTTTTGCCCTCAGAATCTAAGATGGTAATTTTCCTTTATAATTTCTTGAAATATAATGACCAGGCTTTTACTTTGAACATGATTTTCACATAGTCCAATAATTCTTAAATTATTTCTCCTTGATCTGTTTTCCAAGTTAGTTATTTTGCTGATGAGACAGTTTATCTTTTCTTCTATTTTTTCCTTCTTTTGACTTTGTTTCATTATCTTGATGTCTCATAGAGTCATTACCACTTGCCCAATTCTAATTTTTAAAAAATTATTTTCTTTAGTAAAATTTTGTTCCTCTTTTTCCATTTGGCCAATCTCCTTTTTAAGTTCTGGTTTTGGTGTGGCTTCTAGTTTGGAGCCAAATACTTCTTCCAACTTCTTAAGTTTTCTTAGGCTGGAAAAATTACTTGCTCTGACCTCTTGTTGACTTTCTTGCTCTGGAATTTGATTTGAAATGTTATTATAAAAAAGTTGTTTGGAAGAGGATGGTGGGAGAGTTCAGCTGGGTAGCTGCTCTTAATCCACCGTCTTGGCTCTACCCTTTTTAGGTGACATTAAATCCACTGGTTCTGTTATATGTAGGTACAAACCATTCAAAAGTACCCCCTCCCAAATGATAATCAACCTCTAGAAGCTTAGGAAAGGGAAGAGAATAAGCATTTACATAATGCCTCCTATGTGCCAATCCCATTTGAGACTCACAAGAACCCTATAAAGTAGTTGCTATAATGATTCTAATCTTACAGTTGGAGAAACTGGGGCAAACAAAGGTTTGGTGATTTGCCCAAAGTCACACAGACAGTGTCTGAGGATAGATTTGAACTCAAGTTTTCCTGACTCCAGGTCCAAAGCTCTATCCACTGTGCCACCAACAGAAATCACTTTTGCTACTAAGTGAAATAAATGTTTTATAAGTCAGAGGTCCTGAGAATAAATTCTATTTCTGCCACTATCTGTGTGACCTTCCAAAAATTGCATATGTCTCTTAACCTTATTTTCCTCATCTTTAAAATAAAGGAGTTGGATTAAATGGCCTCCTTCCATTTCTAAATTTGTGATCCTATAATTTGGATTGTGGGGCAGTTAGGTGTTTCCATGAATAGAGTGTTGAACCTGGAGTCAGGACGACACATCCTTCTGAGTTCAAATCTGGCCTCAGACACTTAGTAGTTGTGTGATCTTGGTCAAGTCACTTAACCCGGTTTGCCTCAGTTTCCTCTTCTGTAAAATTATGCATTTATAAACATGGAGTTTGGGCCATTGGGTTTCAATTTATTAATGTTAATAAGTCCAATGGTTAAAATTGTAGGGATAATGATAGGGACTAGAGCTCTGATTTCATTGGTGTAGGAAATTCCCAGGTAAGGAAACTCCCTCAACCAATGCACATCAACAACTTCTCTGCAAAATATAATTTTAGTTGCTTAGGCCATTAAAAGGTTGAGTGATTTGCTGAGGGCTATACAGACAATATGTATCAAGGGTAAGACTTGAATCCACCTGGGGACTTAGCAAAGTGGATAAAGAGCTGGCTTTGAAGCCAATATAAAATTATAATTTAGCTTTAGCTATTTATCTGGACTTATGTCAAACATTTGCAGATGAGTTGTGTTCTGTTTTAGAAAGGCAGGAAGGAAGAGAAATGTGTTTCCTTTTTGTCCAGAAAAACTAAAACTTATACCCAATAAATATTTGTCAATTTATAGATTTCTGGTTTAGAGTTCTGAATATGGCATTTCCTATATCAGTGTCCTTGGACGAGTCATTTCTCTCTTAGTTGTTTCATTGTAAAAATAAAAGGTTTGGGCTCAACAATCTCCAAGTTCTCTTCTAATTCAAACACCTTATGAATGTATAAGCCTTCTTATCCCCATCCCCCCTTTCTCTATCTTTCCCCTCCTTGTTCCTGACATATTCCTTTCCTATTCAAAGTCATCTAATCTCTCCCAGGGGCATGCTGGACTGGCAATCAGAGCTATTATTAAATTCCCAGTATGAGCATTTATAACTTGGAAATTGGCAAAAGCTACAAATTGGAGCATACCTGATGTTTTGTTGATTGTCTAGACTTAAGAAAGTGATGGAAAAGATGTCAATCATACAGATTAAACTTAAAAGTGTGTTGTGCATACTTTTTTTCATAGACCTCATTATTAAACATTTACCAGAACACCCTTTTCTCTTTCTCTCCTCTCTTTTCTCTCTATTTCTTTTCTTTCTTTCCTTCTACTCTCTTCTCCTCTGCCCCTACCTCCTTTCTGTTCTCTTCTTTCTCTCCTTCCCCTTTTCATCCTTTTTTCCCGTTCCCTGTTTCCCCTCTTCTCCACACCTCTCTATCCTTTCTCTTGGCAGAAACAGAGATCCTGGAGGCAACTAGATGTACCAGTGAATAGAGAGCCAGACCTACAGACAGGAGTTTAAATCTTCCTAGCTATGTGACCCTGGGAAAGTCACTTAACCCTCATTATCTTGCTCTTACCTCTCTTCTGCCTTGGAATCAATAGTTCAAAGACAGAAGGTAAAGGAAAGGAAGGAAGGAAAGGAAGGAAGGAAAGGAAGGAAAGAAAGAAAGAAAGAAAGAAAGAAAGAAAGAAAGAAAGAAAGAAAGAAAGAAAGAAAGAAAGAAAGAAAGAAAGAAAGAAAGAAAGAAA
>NC_058130.1:249877559-249913897 GCF_016433145.1 Gracilinanus agilis | reverse complement strand
AAGAAAGAAAGGAAGGAAGGAAGGAAGGAAGGAAGGAAGGAAGGAAGGAAGGAAGGAAGGAAGGAAGGAAGGAAGGAAGGAAGGAAGGAAGGAAGGAAAACCCATGGCTATCTCTTTTGATTAAATTCAATTAATCAGATATTTAGTAAGAGGCTATTGTATAGGGGCAACTAGATGGCTCAGTGGATAGAGACAGGAGATCTTGAATTCAGATTTGGCCTCAATTTCCTAGCAGTATGTTCCCACATTAATCCCAAATGGCTAGACTTTACTGCTCTTCTTCCTTGGAACCAATATAATTTATTCTAAGACAGAAGGTAAGAGTTTTGTTTTTTAAAAAGGCTGTTGTGTATAAGGCACCTTAGCTCTATACTTCCACTATATCTAACATTCATCAGAGCTAATGGAATGTCCTCTCTGGCTGGAGGACACAACTGTTCTCACCACTGACCCATCTAAACAATCTCAGACTTGAAATGTGTATTAAAAGTTAAGGGAGGGGGCAGCTGGGTAGCTCAGTGGGTTGAGAGCCAGGCCTAGAGATGGGAGGTCCTGGGTTCAAATCCGGCCTCAGACACTTCCCAGCTGTGTGACCCTGGGCAAGTCACTTGACCCCCATTGCCTACCCTTACCACTCTTCTACCTATAAGTCAATACACAGAAGTTAAGGGTTTAAAATAAAAAAAAAATTTAAAAATTAAGGGAGGTGGAGAAAAGGCATAATCAACCATTATAATTAATCAGGACAAATTGGGAAGTAGGAAGTGTTCTATTAGCATCTTTATCACCTCCACACTCTCTTTCGTTTCTTCTCCCTCCAGCTGTCCAGCCCCTTGCCCCATACACACACACACACACACACACACACACTATAACATCTGCTTAGAGCCTGATCTCTAGCTGTGGCATCTCCCAGGAGCCAATCCTCCCTGGTAGCATCTCTTCTTCAGACTTTTCCTGATACCCTTCCCAAAATGTAGTCATCCTTTGGCCCCACCCTAATGTGAACCATATAGGTAGCAAACTACCTACAAAACTAGTCAATCCTATAAATTTAATGTAGTATCTCCCCCAAAGTTCTAAGAGTAGATCTTTCACCACCATAGATGCCACTAGTGGTGATGGTTCTGAGGAAGGGAGCGTTTTAGTGACCTGGCCATCTGAAGCCTGGCCATCCTCTGACTGGCCATCATAGATGGGTCCCAGAAATTTTCAGTTGATGTAGCCTATAATAGGAAATTAAAAGGGGAAGTAGTTTTAAAAAGTGATAATAACATTTAGCATTCATAAAACTCAGTAATAACCACTAATTAGTTAATCTCTGAAGCAGTTTAGTGAGCTAAGGAGGTGTTATTATCTCCACATTACTGGCAGGGTGAATGACTTGCCCCAGGCTCAGCAGGGGCAGAGCTAGGATTAGTGAAATGCTTAATGTTCAGACTAATTTTCAGATTGATTCTTCACAGTTCAAGAGCGAGATGAATGAGGCTGGATATTGGAGAAAACTAGCTTGAAAAAAGGCGAAAAAAAAATCACATTTCACTCCAAAAACTGCTTAAGAAAATAGCATGATGAATGTTCTCTCATTTCTATAACCAAGAAGCCCATTTGTCCCCAAATAGCTGGGTTGTTACAGAAGACGAAATCTCTTCCCATTTCTACTTTAGAACTATTTACTCTCACGCTGACCCTATCATACTGGCTGTGTTGCAAAGAGGTGATTTCCCTATAACCAGAGAGCTCTAAGTAGAAGTTGTATTGCTATTTAGCAGTTACAGGATAGATGGCACAGTGGATAGAGTGCTGGGCCTGGAGTTAAGAAATGAATTCAAATCCAACCTCAGAAACTTTATAGCTAAGTGACCTTGGGCAAGTCACTTAGTCACTATTTGCCACTGGAGAAAGAAATGGCAAACCACTCCAGTATCTTTGCCAAGAAAATAAACAACAACAATAAAGCTACAGGATAAATGAGAGGCATTTTTCAGGAAGCGATAGACTCAATGAGGGTCTCTTCTAATTCTAAGAATCATAGAATCTTCCAAGTTAATTCCTGTACTGCAAGTCTCTGACTGGTTTCTGCTCATCTAGCCTTAATCCTCATCTTGCATTTAATTAACTGTATCCTTTTTGCATAACAGCATACCATTATGTAGCTCTTGGGCTACTCCCAAAATCAGTTTCTACCTGCACTGTCCTTATTAAGTTCTCCTATTTTGATGGCCAAGCATAGAACTCATTGGCGTTTAATGACCAGCAGTACCCTTTTCTATCCAAAACAACTCTTCATGAAAAAAGCACCTGCTTGAAAAGAGCCATAATTACCAACATTAAAATCAGTTAATTTGATTAATTTATTAAAATCAGTTCATTTTTATTATTTATTTTTCAACTAGATACTTTTGGAAGGAAGAAAGTTTCCTTAGAAGTATGGAGGAAAGAGTATGGCTTAGTAAAGGGGTAGCTAGGTGGCATAGTAGATAGAACAGATAGAGTTGATAAGAGATGGGAGGACTTGAATTCAAATTTTGCTTCAAGCACTTCCTAGCTGGATGACCCTGGGCAAGTCACTTATCCCCAATTGCCTAGCCCTTACTGCTCTTCTGCTTTAGAATTGATACTTAAATTTGATTCCAAGACAGAAGGTAAGGGATATGTTTTTTTAAAGGAGTCTATCTTAGTACAAGTTAATACCAAATTTTTTTTATTGCTAGGCATTGGATCATAAGAATCAGGAAGACCCAGAGTCAAATCCTGCCTCAGACACTCTTTGTATGACCCTGAGAAATTTGCCAAACATCTCTGCACCCCAGAGAATCACAGAATTTTGACTTTGGAAGGGATTTCCAAAGCTATAGAGTTCATTCCATACCCCCAAACAAATCTTTGCTATAACATACTGAACCAAGTGGTTCTTCCACCTCTGCTTGAAGATCTTTAGTAAGGGGAACCCATCATCTCCCAAGGTTACACTTTCCACCTCTGTCAGCCCTAATTATTATGAGGTTTTTCCTGAGTTTCAAATACGAAAATAGATCTATGATATCATTAATTGTATCTTCCAATGCTGTCTTCCCATAAGTTTGTCCTGGGGTGTCTATGCTACATTTTGGGGACTTTCCTCACTTCCTCCTGACATCTAGAGGATGCCAATGGATCACTCGGGTCATCTACCTGTCATCTCTCACCCTCCTAGCTTTTATCTATCCATCACTGTTTATCATCCCTATATTTATATGGACTTTGAAACCTACCTCCAAAGACTTCGTTATGTAGCCTGGAAGGTTCTTATAATAAGAGCCTGATTTTTAGAGAACACAAAGGACATGTCAACTGGGCTAGTGACAACTATTTTTTTCTGGAAAGGGCTTGTCCATTCACTCCCTTGTGTCTAGACTTACCATCCCTATGATTTATCAAATCAAAACAACCTTCTCTGGCCATTACTCCCTTAATTGTGTAGTGTCCCTCAGTGAGAATATAAGCTCCTTGATGGCAAGGAATATTTTATCTTTGCAACTCCAGTATTTATTGCAATGTTTGATATAACACAAGCTCTTACTGCTTGGGATTCATTCTGCATCATAGTCTGTTCTTCCATTAATGTAACAACTCATTATTTATTTGGCAAAGATCTCATATGTTAAAATACCAATAGCTAATAATAATCATAGCTGACATATACATAATGTTTTAAGGTTGGCAAGATACCTTACATAAATTAGCTTATTTGGACCTCATGGCAGCCCTATGAAGTAGGTACTATTATACTATTATTGCCCCTATTTTCCAGGTAAGGAAAATGAGGATCACATAATTGGAACAAGATTTGGACTCTTATTCCAAGTCTAGTACTCTTTCCACTATGCCGTTAGCCATTTAGAGACTATTTTTAAAATATATTACTCTTAGCATTTGCTGCTATCATGGAAGATGTCCAGGATAGAGTCTGAATAGAAGAGATCACAATAGATAGCAGTTCTTCTTATGCCCCTATTTTCACTTGTACAGATTACTCAAGTCTGAAAAGATAAAAAAGTCCCTTAAGTGAGACCCACAAGAAGTCAAGAGTTCAGTTTAACATTCTACATGGGAAAAATCAATTGTATAAAAAATCAATACATTCCCCAATTGATAAATGGGCAAGGGACATGAATGGGCAATTTTCAGATAAAGAAATCATAAGTATAAATAAGCACATGAGAAAGTGTTCCAAATCTCTAATAATTAGAGAAATGCAAATCAAAACAACTCTGAGGTATCACCTCACACCCACCTAGCAGATTGGCTAAAATGATAGCATGGGAGAGTAATAAATGTTGGAGGGGATGTGGCAAAATTGGGACATTAATGCATTGTTGGTGGAGTTGTGAACTGATCCAACCATTCTGGATGGCAATTTGGAACTCTACCCAAAGGGCTTTAAAAGACTGCCTGCCCTTTGATCCAGCCATACCACTGCTGGGTTTATATCCCAAAGAGATCATAAGGAAAAAGACTTGTACAAAAATATTTATAGCCATGCTCTTTGTGGTGACGAAAAATTTGAAAATGAGATGCCCTTTGATTGGGGAATGGCAAAATAAACTGTGATATCTGCTGGTGATGGAATATTATTATGCTAAAAGGAATAATGAAGTGGAGGAGTTCCATGTGAACTGGAAAGACCTCCAGGAATTGATGCAGAGTGAAAGGAGCAGAGCCAGAAGAACATTGTACACAGAGACTGATACACTGTGGTAAAATTGAAAGTAATGGCCTTCTGTACTAGCAGCAATGCAATGACCCAGGACAATTCTGAGGGATTTATGGAAAAGAACGCTACCCACATTCAGAGGAAGAACTACAGGAGTGGAAACACAGAAGAAAAACAACTGCTTGAACTCATGGGTTGATGTAGACATGATTGGGGATATAGACTCGAAACAACCACACCAATGGAAATCGGTCTTGATCAATGATACATGTCAAAACCAGTGGAAATGCACGTTGGCTATGGGGGAATGGGGTTGAGGGGGTGAAGGAGAAAGTAAGAACATGAATCATGTAACCATGGAAGATTTTTCTAAAAAAAAAAAAAAAGAAAAATTAAGTGAATGAAAAATATCTGTGGAAGAGAAAATGGTGTGAATATACAAAGCTGATCAGTCAGTGCATATTTCATCAGTAGGCTGGGCATGTACAGTAAATTTGGCCATAGATTGAATAGGAAGAGAGTGGGCTTGATTGTTCAGTACTTTTCCTGTCTGTATGGAATATTATAGTTTCAGCAGAATTAATATTGCAGATTATCCAAAGGGCAATGGAGAGATAAATGGTGGGGTTGAGTAGGCAGCAACATATAAGCAACAAAGAAGTAAGCAATGAAGAAAATGATTTAAAAGATATTATCAAAGAAGCCATATGACTTGAAAAGGAAGAATGCATGTAGTGGGAGCTAAAGACAATTTCTGAATAGCTTATGTGATCTATTGGGACCCACAAAACGTTAAGAGACCTAGATGGGAGTCCCTAGTGCATTGGCAAAAGCCCCTATAAGGGATATAGGGGAGAAGGTGGATTTTTGTTTTCATTTTTGGAGGGAATTTTTTTATATTGATGAGATCCAGAAATCCATTGATGTGTAGAAGCTACTATGGAACAGGATAAAAAAAAATAATTTCGTGGTACTCGAAGAACTCCATATGAAATCATTAGGAACCTGCTAATTCCCAAAGCATTCCAGTTCTGGCGTGTGGCCGCATCCTAAGATATGCAGCAGCAGCAACGTTCTGTGCTTTCTTTTGCAAGCTGACATTCATTTACAATGGGAAAAAGCCTATGTTTGTTTTAACTACTGAAGATTAAGTTGGCGGTATGTAACCAAGTGAGGATTATTAATATACTAATGGCCTGTGATAAAAACAAGAGGATAATCTCTGAGTTAGGCAGACTAAACAAGACTTCAAGAAGCCAAGTCAAACAAAACCAGAGATTTAGTGGCAGCCTGTGCTGGTGGCCGAATGACAGCTCAGCCCCCATGAGGGGCTGTGATTGACTTACAAGTCATTGAATTGATCCAGTCTGTCTTTCTCTTTGGTCCATTGAGACTTAGAGGAGAAAATGCACTTCACCTCCCCTGAGATTTTCTTTTTGTAAATTTGGCATGAGTAGATTTGGGTCAAAGAAATGGAAGGGAATATGTTCAGTACTTGATATTGATTTGTCCCCCTTGGATTTTCTTTGGCATTGAAGTGTGTGTGTGTGTGTGTGTGTGTGTGTGTGTGTGTGTGTGTGTGTGTTAATCCTGAACCTAAACACACACACACAAAAGGATTTCCATACACTCAGTAGAAAACAAAAAGAGGATTCTATGAATCATGAATCTCAATTTCATACTGCTTGCTTTTATATGTGTGTGAAATTGTCTGTGTGTATCAAAAGTCTTAGCACATTTTTAAGCTTTAGTAGCTGTTGAGTATAATGTAGTTTGACACCAAAGTCTCTGTTTGTGTCTTCAACCCTCCTTTGTTTCTTTCAATTAGGAGTGAGTTTCGTATAATGCCCACTCCCCAATACTAGTAAACTTTGGCAGCTGAAAACTGCATGAAGACATTTTGGACACCTTGTATTTATAAAAATTGATTCTAAACAATACTATCTAAGTTGTTCCACTTGTCTATGCTTCCCTCTGACTCCTGTTTTCTTCTGTGCATTTAAAAATTACCATGGCCATCTTTTTAGGAACTCTACCTCTCCTTGATCCCATTCCCCAAATTAATAACTGAGAGAGAAAAAAAATGTAACAAAGAAGCATAGTTAAGCAAAACAAATCCTCACAGAGGACATTTACGAAAATTTGTCTCTTTCTAGACCTTTGCATTGATCACCTATCTGCCAAGTGGTGAGTAATATCCTATATGATGGGTCCTTTGGAGACATGGTTAGTCATTTTATTGATCGGAGTTCTTAAGTCTTTCAAAGTTGCCTTTTTGAATAAAGGTTGCTCTCCTCATATAATTTGTCTTCCTGGTTCTACTCACTTCACTCTGCAGCAGTTCTTATTACCCAGGATTCTCTGAAATAGTCTCTTCCATTATTACTTACAGAGCAGTAAAATTCCACTACTTTTAAAAACCAGGATTTGTTCAATTGTTCCCCAATGGTATGAAAATCCATCTAAGTCACCTCCTTTTATTCTGTGTTTTTTCTTCTTCTCCCTTTTCATCCCTTGTTTCAGCATTAGGAAGTTTGCTTTACTTGTGACTATTCCCTTCCCAGTATTAGCCTTCCTTTTATCTATTCCCCTTCCATCTTGATTGCTTCCCTGTTGACTTTAATGCATTTTGACACTAAGCTGAATATGTTTGTGTATCTTTAATCCTCATTTGTTTGTTTCAGTTAGGAGTGTTTCATATGATGTCCAATCACTCAAACTTTCCTTCCCGTTAGTACACCCTTCTGATGCATTCCAATTATGAGAAAGTGTAAGTTCCGTACTTTCTCTTTTCTATCTACTATTGTATTCCTTTTATTATCCCTTCTCTTTCCTATCTTTAAATCCCCATAACAGGTTTAATTTATTTCTTAGGACCTCTGTCTTTCTTTTTTAACTTCCTTGATACATTTTGAAGACTTTAAATTTCTGAAGAGACATTAATTACTTCTTTCCTTATTAAAGAGTTAGTGCTATATGATCATGCAACTCCTTCCAGTTGCTCAAATAAATTAATCTCTATGTATCTCTGGACTAGTTTACTTCAGATTTCTTATTCATCTCTGGCCATTTTTGCCCTATAGGCTTTTTAGAGTAAATTATTCTTTATTGGAAGTTTATTTAATTTTATTTTTTGCCTTTTGGAATATTCTTTTACAAGATGACCTCATCTGTAGTGTAGAAACTGGTAGGTCTTGTGTAATTCTGTCTACCTATTGTTCCTTGGTAATTGAATTTCTTCTTTGTGTAGCTTTGCAGTATTTTTTTCTTTGATATGAAAGCTCTGGATTTTGGCTTTGACATTCCTAGAACTTTTCTTTTAGGGTTCATTTTAGGAGTTGATTGGTACATTCCAACTTTACTCTCTGTTTCTAATAAATCTGGACAGTGCTCATTTATGATTTCTTGTAACAGTGTCTAAACTTTTCAAATATCATGATTTCTAAGAAGTCTAGTAATTTTTAGATTATCTCTTCATGACCATTTTTCAGATCATTTAAAATATGTCAAATGTTATGCATTTTTTCTATTTTTTCAGTCTTTTGATTTTGTTTTAATATTTCTTGTTGTCTCATGGAACCATAAATTTCCATTTCATCCATTCCTATTTTCAGAGAGTATATTTCTTAGACAAAGTTTATTGCTTTTTATTCTAAGCTATTTATTCTCTTTGCAATTTTTTCTCATCTTTATTGAATCTTCTATCTCTTGCTTTCATTTATGCTAAATATTCTTGTAGCCCTTGTGGAAAATTCATTCTTTTCTTTGAGTCTCTGCTTGCTGACATTATATAATTACTTACCCCCTTGTTTTGTAGGATCTCTAGATTTGCAACAATTTTTGATACTGACCTATTTTCTTTAAAATTTACTCATTTCTCTCATTTTAGTTTCTGATTTGGGATTTTGTGCTAGAGTTAGGCTTTGTCTCCCTGATGCTCTTGTGGGTGGGGTGGTCAGCCCTGCTTGGTCTTGACATAGGACCCTATGGCTCCTAAAATGAACTTTATACCCTAGTGTTAGATTCCCCCTGAAAGAATCTTTTAGAGCCATTGTATTGCATCTTTAGGGCCCTCTCTGATGTCTCAGGGCCAAGTCTTAGGGACCTTGGAACTCCTGGGCTTGAATTATCCCATTCTGAGTTAGAGAGAATTCAAAGGAAAGAGGGAAGGGATTCAACATTTATATAGCACCTACTCTGTGCTAAGCACTCTACAAAAGTTATCTCATTCAATATTCACAACTGTATAAGGTAGGGACTATTATTAACCCCATTTCATAATTGAGGAAATTAAGAAAGACAAAAGTCAATTGATTTGCCCAAGGTCACAAAGATAGTAAATATCTGAAGTTCTAAAAAATTTAAACTCAAGTCTTCTTGACTTCATCTTCAGCTCTTTCCATTTCATCATCTAACTGCCTCCAAAGCTTTCAAGGATGCCACCTTTTCTGACCACCCTAGCACTGAGGAAAGCCTTGACATTGCTGATAGATCTTTTTTCTACTGCTGGTGAATATATATGGCTGACTATGAAATTCTAGGATAGATTAAGTCACTTACTGTAGTTTCCCACTGAATTTCTTTTTTAACCCTTATCTTTCATCTTGGAATCAATACTGTGTATTGGTTCCAAGGCAGAAGAGTGGTAAAGCTAGGCAATGGGGTTAAGTGACTTGTCCAGGGTCGCACAGCTAGGAAATGTCTGAGGCCAGATTTAAACCTAGGTCCTCTAGGCCTGCCTCTCAAACCACTGAGCCACCTAGCAGTCCTCATTCCCCGCCCTCTCTCCCATCCTCCCCACCCCCCACTGGATTTCTTGATCATTATTCAATCTGGATCAAACAACAGGGTTTTCCTAGAGTGGGCTGGGAATGGGGTGGCCTCAACCCTTAGAAGTTAACAAATTGTTTTGATCTCCCTTATCTTACTCAATCATTCAATCATTATAATACTCCTGTTAGAGATGCTAAGCATTTTTTAGTAGAAGGAACTGAATCCTTGAGAGATTGTTTTTCTCTCCATCCTAATGCTAATAAAACTTGGGGCCAGGACTCCAATGCAAATTCTCTAAAGTAGTTTCCTCTCACCTTTGCTTTGCTCAGGGTCAGTGAGTTAAAAAATATTTATTAATTGCTTTGTTTATGTTAGGCACTTTACTAAATGCTGAGAATGCCAAGAAAGACAAGATAGTCCCTGATCTCAGAAGTTAATAATCTTCTGGGTGACACAACATGCAAAAATTATAAACAAACAAGATCTATATGGGATAAAATAGAGATAATTAGGCATTAGCTTAAGGGAGATTGGGAAAGGCTGTTTGTAGAAGGTGAGATTTTAGTTGGGACTGAAAGGAAGGCAGCTGTTATTATGGGCCAAGCACTGTGCTAAATTCTAGGAATAAAAAGAAAGGCAAACAGAAATAGAGTCTTTTCTCCAAAGGGGCTTACTGTCAAAAGAGGGAGACAAATGCAAATAACTTTGTACACAAACAGTATATTTTCAGGATGATGTCCTTAACATAGGTGTTAAGAAGGATTTGAATAGAGATGAGTCCTTCTATCTTGTTTCAAATACTAAGCTCTGATTATCTCAGAAATATGTCCAAATTGAGATATTTTCTCATTTGCTAAGAATTTGAGTATGTTAAAAAATAAAAGACCAAGACCTATATTGGGAGTGTCTCTGGGAGTCTTCCTTGCAAAGCATATTGATAATCCCATTGTGGACCCAAATTTGAAGAAGTTGAGGAATGTTCATGTAAATATTCTCCAAGTCTACATTAGAGAATGTAGGGTTGTTGGGATTTTTCAATTGTTTTTTTTTTTTTCCTGCCATAGTGCAGAAACAGTCATGTGGTCAGCTTGATGCCCCCAATCCTTCCTAGAAAAATTGCTAGTACAAGAATAGATTTGCCTTCTTGGATTATGTTTATGTTCTTTTTAACCAGATGCCTGAGGGTAGACACTGAGGTTGTAATAGGACGTGTGAAGAGATTACTAACCTACCACTACTTGCTTGTCTTTGTATAAAGTTTAAGCCCTTTAGGGGTTTGCGTGTAACACTATTGAGGTACCTTAAGAAAATAGAGACCCTTTTCCAGGATTAGAGGGTGTGGAGAAGTTTTCTTCTTTCAAGTTACAGCTCCTGAAGTGGTGCCAATCCCTTTCAGCCTCTCCCAGTTAGTTACCCAGAAAAGGAGCCTAACTTGGCCTCTAAGCAAGTGATTTATTCTATTCTATTCAAAACAGTGTGGCTTCCTTTTCCTTATGAAGTCTCTTCTTTTATGGAATCAGTTGATTGTGAAGGAATGTTTTCCAAGAGTCAGTCAATCTTTTCTCAATACAGGCATACTTTGATTAAATTTTACTTTATTGTGCTTCACAGATATTGCAGTTTTTTATTTTTTACAAACTGAAGATTTGTGGCAACCCTGCATCAAGCAAGTCTATTTGTGCCATTTTTTCTAATAGCATGTGCTCACATAGTGTCTCTGTGTCACATTTTGGTAGTTCTCACAATATTTAAAACTTTTTTATTATTATAATATGTTATGGTGATCTGTGATTAGTGATCTTGGATCTTACTTTAATGATTATTTTAGAGTCTCAAACTATACCCATATAAGAAGTTGAATCTAATCAATAAATGTGTGTGTTCTGACTGTTCCACTGACTGGCCTGTTCTCCATCTCTTTCCTTCATCGAACCTCCTTTTTCCTTTCTACACAGGAGAATAATAATATTAAAATTAGACCAATTAATAACCTCCAGTGGCCTCTAAGTATTCAAATGAAAGGAAAAGCCTAATTGCTATAGCAAACTTCATTGTTTTCTTATTTTCAGAAATTACCATAGCCACCCCAACCCTCAACTACCACCCTAATCAGTCAGTAGCCATCAACATTGAGACAACACCCTTCACCAGCAAGAATATTAGGATTCAGGAGAAGGTGGGTGGCTCAGTGGATCGAGAGTCAGGCCTAGAGGAGGTAGCTCCTAATCTAGCCTCAAATACTTCCTAATTCTGTGGCCCTGGGCAAGTCATTTAATCCCCATTGCTAGCATTTAACCTCTCTTCTTTTTTATTATTTTATTTAATTGATTAATTAAGAAAAAATTTCCATGATTACATGATTCATATTCTTTCCCTCCTCTACTGCCACCCCCTTCTCGCAGCCAAGGTGCAATTCCACTGAGTTTTACATGTGTCATTGATCAAGACCTATTTCCATGTTATTGATATTTACACTAGGGTGATCATTTAGAGTCTGCATCCCCGATCATATCCCCATCAACCCATGTGATCAAGCAGTTGTTTTTCTTCTGTGTTTCTACTCCCACTGTTCTTTCTCTGGATGTGGATAGCATTCTTTCTCATAAGTCCCTCAGAAATGTCTTGGATCATTGCATTGATGCTAGTAGAGAAGGCCATTACATTCGATTGTGCCACAGTGTATCCATCTCTGTGTACAAGGTTCTCCTGGTTCTGCTCCTTTCACTCTGCATCAATTCCTGGAGGTCGTTTCAGTTCACATGGAACTCCTCCACTTCATTATTCCTTTTAGCATAATAATATTCCATCACTAGCAGATATCACAGTTTATTTTGCCATTCCCCAATCAAAGGGCATCTCATTTTCAAATTTTTCGTCACCACAAAGAGCATGGCTATAAATATTTTTGTACAAGTCTTTTTCCTTATGATCTCTTTGGGATATAAACCCAGCAGTGGTATGGCTGGATCAAAGGGCAGGCAGTCTTTTAAAGCCCTTTGGGTAGAGTTCCAAATTGCCATCCAGAATGGTTGGATCAATTCACAACTCCACCAGCAATACATTAATGTCCCAATTTTGCCACATCCCCTCCAACATTTATTACTTTCCTTTACTGTCATGTTAGCCAATCTGCTAGGTATGAAGTGGTACCTCAGAGTTGTTTTGGTTTGCATTTCTCTAATTACAAAAGATTTAGAACACTCTTTCATTTGCTTATTGATAGTTTTAATTTCTTTATTTGAAAATTGCCTTATTCATGTCCCTTGACCATTTGTTATTTGGGGAATGGATTGATTTTTTGTACAATTGATTTAGTTCCTTGTATATTTGAGTAATTAGACCTTTGTCAGAGGTACTTGTTATAAAGATTTTTTTCCCCAATTTGTTGCTTACCTTCTAATTTGGTTGCATTGGTTTTGTTTGTATAAAACCTTTTTAATTTTTTAAACACTCTTTTGACTCAAAACTAATACACAGTGTTAATTCTAAAATGAAAGGTAAGAGTTAAAAAAAGAAGAGGATTATGACTTACTGAGGGTTCAGATGATGGTTATCATTTTTGAATAATAAAGTGTTTTTAAATTAAGGTACATACTTTTTTGAACAAAAATATTTTTGCACACTTAATAAACTATAGCATAGTATACATGTAAAACTTTAAATGCACTGGGAAATTTAAAAATTCTTATGACCTACTTTATTGCAATATTTATTTTATTGTGGTGGTCTAGAATCAGACTTGAAGCATTTTGAAGTATGCGTATATGCTCTTTTAGAGTCTTGAGATTATCATTATTCAATAGACTTTCCAGCAGTGACTGAACACAGGGGCACTTGAAAATTGCTGTTCACCAAGGTAACCTTGATAGTCTCCGCTTTTTGCATTCCTATCAACATTCACTTACTTACATTTGCCAACTCATCTATAACTGATCAATTTCTTTCTGTTCTTTGGTTTACCTTTTCTCTTGCTACACTTTTTTTATTTGTTTGGACCATTGTTCTTCCTTCAATCCCTCTAGCTTCCAGCTTCTCATCTCAGATAGTCACTCAGTCAACAAGCAGTTATTAAGTCCTTACTATATGGGGCAGCAAGGAGGCTCAGTGGATAGAGTGCCAGGCTTGGAGTCAGAAGACTCTTCTTTCTGAATTCAAATCTGGACTCAGACACTTATTAGCTGTATGACCCTGGGAAAGTCATGTAACTTTGGTTCAGTTTCCTTATCTATAAAGCAAGATGGAGAAGGAAATGACAAACCACTCCAGTATCTTTTCCAAGAAGCCCAAAATGGTATCATGAAGAGTCAGACATGACTGAAAATGACTGAACAACAACAATAACATATTCCAGGTACTGGAAACATGAAGCGGCATTTTTCATTGAACAGTTGTATGATCATAAATCTAGAGACAAAAATTACCTTAATAAAGGCCATCTAGTCCAACCTTATATTACAGATGAGGAAACAAAGACCCAGGAAGGTTAAGTCACTTACCAAAGGTCACAGAATTTGAACATGGGTTCTCTGACAATTTTCACTATACTAAGCTAAAGAGGTTGGATTAGAACTGAAGTCTTCTTTCTCCAAAGTCAGTGTTCATTATATTGTACCTATTGCCTAGTTGAGACACTAAAATTTTTGATCCAGCAATACAACTTTTAGGTTTATTTCCTAAAGTGATCAGGGAAAAAGGAATAAAATATTATATGTTCTAAAATACTTATAGCAGCTCCCTTTGTAGTGGCAAAGAACTGGAAATTGAGGGAATGCCCATCAATTAGGTAATGGCTAAACAAGTTGTGGCATTTGATTGTGATGGAATACTGCTATGTTGTAAGAAATGATGAGTAGGTTAATTTTAGAAAAACATGGAAATGTACATGAAATTATGAAGAGTAAAGTGAGAACCAAGAGAAAATTACATACAGCAATAGAAATAATGTTTGAAGAATGACTTGTGTATGTCTGCCTCCAGAGAAAGAACTGATAAATACAAATAACCAAGACATTGTTTTATATATACATATATCTTTTTGTCAAATGATACCTTCTTTAGTACAGAGAGGGAAGGAAGGGAGGAAAATACGAGGAAATATTAATGTAACAAACAAATTAATTAATTAATTTTCTGAAAGAAAACATTACATTTTCTTCTAAGGCTTTCATTATATGACATTTTACTGACCTAAGAATGCAATTGCAATAAATTTCTTCTCTTTGAATAGAATCCAGTCATCCTTTAAAATAAATTCTTATATATACAAAATTAAAGATTTAAATGTGCAATTATGCCAAAAAGTCATTAGCATGTCCATTGACTCTGGCCCAGAGATCTTGCTACTAGGCATATTTCTAAAATAAGTCTAAGGCAAAAGGAGAGGTGTTACTTATACTAATATGTTCTTAGTAGCAAAAAAGTGAAGCTAGAATAACTGCCCATCAATTGGGGGATTGCTAAACAAATTGTGGTATATGAATGTAATGCAATATTATTGTTCCAAAAGGAAGAGTAATTATGAGGATTTCAGAGGATGGGAATACTTATAAAGAAATACTTGTTGATACTGAGTATAAACTAAACAGAACCAAGATAAGAAACTACCCCAAAGCTACATAAAAAGAAACAACAAAAAAATGAAATTGAATCTGGTATAATTGTAATAGTCAACATAAGAGATAAGAAAATGCTCCTTTCTCTTTTCCCTGGAGAAGTGGAAGAGTATGGATATGCTTATGCTGTCCCACACAATGTTCCAGTTGGTTTAGATGAAATAATATTTTTAGAAATCTGTTACAAGGAAAGACTTCTTAGGGTAAATGGAGAGTAGTAGAACTTGGTATAACACTCACCACCTTTCTAAGATATAGTAGGAGCTTAATAAATGTTTACTGATTGATGGAGAGCTGTATTTGAAAAGGAAAATGATGCCAAAACAAAAGGTGGCCACAAAACTTTAATAAAGTTAAAATTTTAAATCACATTCATTTCTAGAAATGGCTTTGCTAGTCAGTTAGCCAGTTAATGAGCATTTATTTATTTATTTTCCAAAATCATATCTTTTGTCTTAAAATTGATACTAAGTTTTAGTTCCAAAGCATGAGAGCACTAAGAGCTAGGCAATTGAGGTTAAGTGATTTGCCTAGAGTCACACAGCTAGGAAGCCAAACTTGAACCCAAGACCTCCCTTCTTCAAGTCTGGTTCTCTATCCATTGAACCACATAGTTACTCTCTACAAGCATATATTAAGTCCTTATTACTTTCACTCAGTGAGCCCTTCTTTTATAACAAAGAAAAAGAGTTAAGCAAAATGGGACCAAAATAATCACCACATTTAGCATTAGCAATATTCTACAACCCAGTTCCCCATCTCTCCAGAAAAAGGAAGTAGGTGGATTTCTTCATCTGTTCTGCTGGCCACAATTACTATTTGCAATTACACAGTGTTTGGTTTTATTTAATGGGTCTTTTCATTTGCATTATTGTAGTCATGGATACTGTTTGCTTTGTTCTACTTACTTCATTCTGTATCCATTCAGGCAAGTCATTCTATGTGTCTCTAAATTCCTCTCATTCAGTTTTTTATAGCAAAATGTAATCAATTACATTAATCTAGCAAAATATCTTGAGTCATTTCCCAATAAATAGCCACACATTGAGAATCCCTGGATGCTAAGATTCCTCCTAATTCTATGTCATTGATGCTCTGATCCTATACTTCTATTAGACTGGACGAGGTATAGCATGCATTAATCTTCCCAAAATACCATGATCCAAAAGAAGCGATAGTTCAAGTTGATGTGGAATAGTAGAAAGAATACTGGATTTGGAGTCCAGACATTTTCTACATATAGAGATCCTCAAGGCTCTTTCAGGGAGTCCTTAAGATAAAAACAATTTTTATAATACTAATATTTAAATTCCAATATAGTAAATATTGACAACTATAGCCCATATAAACAAAAGCCTTGGTGGGGGGAGTGGAATGGCAGGAATCTTCAATAATCTAAAGAGTGTAAAGAAGTAGCTAGATAGTACTCCAGGCCTGGCACCAGAAAGATCTTAGTTCAAATCCAATATGAGAGACTTACATGTGTCCTTAGACAAGTCACTTAACTTCTATATACCTCGGTTTCCTCAACTCTAAAATAGAGATAATAATAACATCTGCCTCAAAGGACTGCTATGAAGATCAAATGAGAGAATATTTATAAAAAGCACTTAGCATAATCCATGACACAGAATAGGTAGTATATAAGTGCTAGCTAGTGTTACTATTATTAATTAATTGTTTAATTTATTATTATTATTATTAAAGGGTTTCTAGGACCAAAAAGTTTGAAAACTATTGATTTAGTCTCCCATGTTACAGCTGTTGAAACTAAGGCCAAAAAGGGTAAAGTGATGGCTACATAGGTAGGAAGTACCAAAAGTGGGATTCTAACCTGAGTCTGCTAACTTCAGAAGCAAGAATCCATGAGTGCTGTGAAAAGTTTCAAAGTAGTTATGTTCTGATATGTGGAAGTACTGTAAAAAGAATGGGAGGGAAAAGCGAGAGAGAGGCAGACAGACAGACAGACAGACAGAGACAGAGACAGAGAGAGACAGAGAGAAAAAAAGAGTATAAAAGGAGCTAGTATAGAAATACGTGATTTTGCTGTCAAGAGATAACTTGGGTACTTTACAACCTGTGGAATCTTGAATAAGGTAGTTATGTGTTAACTATAGAAGAATAGTATATAGGTGCATTCTTGGCTGGTTGAACATCTGTACCCCCAAATTATAGACTGATAGCTCTCTCTCTATTGGGAGGGATTTTCTTTCATTTGGTGCTTCTCAACAATTTTACCAATGATTCAAATGAAGATACATTAGGAGTGATTATCAAATATATATCTAATGAAAGCTGATTTAAAAAATAGCTGCATCAATACAGAGTGAAATAAAGATACAAAGCAATATTGGCATGTTGGCACCCTGGACTATAATCTTCTTCCTCCCACCTCATAAAAAGGAAATTTAGTAGGTATAAATGTAAAATATTGCCTCGGGTCTAAAAAATAAATTGCACAAATATGAGGTGATGAAGACTAGGCTTGATAGAAATGCATACTAATTATCTGGGTATTTTATTTTTTCATTCACTAGTTTGGTATGACAAGAGTTTGATGCAACTTTTAAAGAAGATGAAAGAGATTTTGGTGGCATTAATAGACATTTGCCAGAGATTCTAGATTGCCAGAAATAATCATTTCACTGTTTTCTTCATGGCTTAATGCACATCTGTAATACTGAAGTATCACTGTTTAAAAAAGAAATTTAAAAGGGAGAAGCCAAAGTGTTTCTAGAAGATGCTGATTAAGAAGATATAAGGTACAGCAACTCTGTCTTGAATAAATTTAATGGAAAAGATGTGAAAGTTCTCTTAAAAAAGTTGAAGATCATTAACATAAGAGAAGAAATAGAATTGTTCTGTATTGCTATAAAAATGTGTTGTACTAAATTCAAGGAAAGAGCAAAAAGGAAAACTTGGGCTCAACATGAGGAAGAACTTTCTAACAAAAAAAAAAGCTATTTAACAATTTTAAGAGTTATTTTATGAGAAATTTAGCTCCCTGTCCCTGGAGATATTTATACAGAGGCCAGATAACTATTTTTAAAAGACACTTAGATTAGGAAATCTCTAAGTTTCCTTCTAATTCTATAATTATGCAATTCTAAGGTGACCAAGGGGCTGCAGAGTATTGTCTCCATTCATCTCTTCAGAATTATATCAGAGGAGATGTCCAAAGCAGAGTATCATGAAATTCTATTTGTTGGCTCACAAGGGTAAAGGAGATACCAAGTTCTGTGGACTCAACTGGATTATCCAAATTTGATTTGAGTTATACAGACTGGGCAGTTAGGACAGCTGTGAACTGATCATTCCTTTATTCAAAATATTTATAAAGCACCTACTATTGAGACAGCATAGTATAAAGGATAAAGAGCAGGTATCAAGCCAGGAAAACCTGGGTTCACGTTTTTCCTTTTGATGCATATTGGTCTGTGTGACCCTGGGCAGGTCATTTAACCTCCCAATTCAATTGGCAACTTGGAAAATATAGTTGTAGAAAAAGCTCTAATATACATTGGGAAGGAAAGTTGTTTATCTGAGAGTTCTCTAAATAATAAAATAACAAGACTGTTAACCAACAGCCCTTCAAAGACAAATAAAATATAGGAAGGAATCTGCCCTCCAGAATTTATCATCAGTGGAACCAGATAATCAGTAGAAATACCCTTCATCTAGATGACATATTCTTGCCATTCAGTTGTTTCAGCTGACTCTTCATGATCCTATTTGGGATTTTCTTGGTAAATATACTGGAATAGTTTTCCATTTCCTTCTCCAGTTCATTTTACAGATGAAGAAACTGAGGCAGACAGAGTTAGGTGACTTGTCCAGAATCATACAGCTAGAAAGTATTTGAGGCCAGATTTAAATTCATGAATATGACTCCAAGGTGGACACTCTGTCCAGTGTACCACCTGGCTGACCCATGACATATTCAGAAAGCCACAATTAGGAGCAAAACTATCTTCCACCCCACTTTTTGTCAATTCTCATCATGACCACAACAAAAAGAGATTCAACGTGATAAATCTCTGTTAGTAACATCAATTAGTTGGTCAGTTAATAAACATTTATTAAGTGCCTACTAAGTGTCGGGCATTGTGCTAAACTTGAAAAAGAAAGACAGGCTCTTCCCTAAATGATTTACAATTTAATAGGAAAAGATCAAAGGGTGAGAAGAATGTTCTTAGTTGGGGGATAGATGATGAAGTCCAGGAAAATCCAAAGGAGTGAAGTTGGGTAAGGAAATGAACAGATAGTTGGCCTATGCCTCCTCCATACAAAGAGATTCTAGAGCTCTTGGCTCTACTTTCCAGAGTAGAATATATAAGTATAAGATGAAATATAAGTACTAAGGTTGATTAGTGTCTTGTAGAATGAAGTTTCCCCAACACTGAGGTTCCTGGAGTCTTCAGAAGTCCAGAAAAGTCCTAAGGAAGTAAAAATCATTCCTGGTAGCCCTTGACTGGATCAGACTTTTCAGTTATTTTACTCATAGTAGTTTGTTTTAATTAACTAAACTTTAATTTAGTTAACTAAAATTAACTATTATTGTTATTATAAGAACCTTTGTGTGACACAAAGTTAGTATTAATTATCCTTTCTGAGGGAAAAGAATTTGAGTCTGTAGAGCCATCTTCTTAAATGATGGAGGAAGAAGTGTATGATACAACTAGTCTTTTAGAAATTCTTCCTTTTCACTGTTGGTATCTATCTGAGCAAAGAACACCATCTTTCACTTTATTTTCTTCATGAGTTTTTTATTGGATATGGCCTTCGGCCACAATATGGGGAATATGGAAATATATATTGCATGAAAGCCCTGATATAACTTATATCCGACTATTTACTGCCTGGGGTGGGAAAAGGAAGAGAGGGAGAGAATCTGTACCACAGGAAGTCAGAAAACAATTGTTAAAAATTGTTTCTGCACGTAATTGAAAAAAATTAACTTGATAAAAAATTGTTAAAAGTAAATGCTCCTTTTCCTCTTAATTCTTTAAATTTTCAGATGTTGTTAAAATGCTTATATCTGTTGTTTTTTGGTAAATGCAGAAGCAGAGATCAGATTTAAGATTTTAATGGTTCAGACTTAGTGAGAAATTGAAAAACCGATAAATTGCTATTACATTGATGGCTACCCATTTCTAAACTTTCTAATTCATAAGAGGGGTTTCTTTCTGTGGAACTCTTTTTCTTCTTCAAATCCATTTCAACTCAGAAACTTTCAAACCTAGAAAAGGTGACTGAAGGAAGTCAAATTTTAAAAATGGATAATTGAAGTGGGGGAGACGGAGTTTAAGAGAACAGAATTATTAAGAGAGGATTACATTGTCACCACTCAACACAAAGGAAATAGCTTCTTTTAAATGCTTTAAACAAGTCTTGCTTCATACCAGAGCTCCTACTCAAGAAGGCGTTGCCATGGGAAGCAGATTCTGCCAGTAGATCAAATCTTTTCTCTCTTCCTAAGTATTTTTACTTTAGCCTCCTGTGTATCATTTATAATGGATGTGGCTCTTAGAATACGTTGTTTTTTAGACTTATTTTCAGTCATCTCCAACTCTTTGTGACCCCATTTGGGGTTTCCTTTGCAAAGATACTGAAGTGGTTTGACATTTCTTTCTACAGTTCATTTTACAGATGAGGAAACTGAGGCAAAGTGGGTTAAGTGATTTGCCCAGGGTCACACAGCTAGGAAGTGTCTGAGGTCAGATTTGAACTCAGGAAAAATAGTCTTCCTGACTCCAGACCTGGCTTCTTTTCAATTCAATTCTATTCAACCTAGCTGCCCTAGATACCTAAGCTACATTTAGAATATACTGTCCTTTAAATTCTAAACCCACCTTTTAAAAAAATATATATGAGATAGCTTAATGCAGTGAAAATACTCAGGTGATCTGATCCCAGTTCTTCCATTTACTACTCTTGTGACCATGGTCAAGTCATATAATCTCTCTAGGGCTCAATTTTCTCATTTGGAAAATGAAAATCTAAAATATGGCCTCTGAGAACTCTTATATCTCCAAATCTTTTCATTATCTAGGTCCTACTTAAACTCATCTTCCCAAGTTCAAATCTGGTCTTATACAATTACTAGATATTGAACCGTGGGCAAGTCACTTAACCCTGTTTGCCTCGGTTTCCTCATCTTTAAAATCAATCTCCTCATTTGGAGAAGGCAATGGCAAAACACTTCAGTGTCTTTGCCAAGAAAACCCCAAATGGGGTCACAAAAAGTTGAAACAACAACAAATCTCAGAAAGTTCTCAAATAAATTCATGTTAAAAATAGTCTGTCATTGTCTCATCCTGTCTAGCAGCATCTTCTGAGATAGAGTTCTTTACAGAATTATGAATCTGAAGAGGAAATTCTCTTCCTTTTCGGTCCAATATGCCTCCTACCTTTCAAAAGGGGAAACTGAGCTCACTATATAACTCCAGAGTTTGTATGACTGTTGGGTGATTTTTTTGGTGAGGTATTTTGGGTATTTTTCTCTACACTCCAGGGCTGACATAGGCAAAATGGGAGGTTGCCTATTTCTATCTACTGAGACACTGAATTCTAAAGAAGAGAGGACTAGGGCACTGAGCATTGCAATGTAGTGGCTAAATGAATTTTTACTAAAGTTGGAGCACTAGAAACCCAGGCAAAGACTCTGCAAAATGGCTGCCTGTAGGGCATCACTGATATGATCTAGATTCTTAATTAGCTTAATTAGGATACTGCCTTTTATTTAGAGCATCCCTGGAGAAGAACCTAATAATAACTTGCATTTATGGGGCTGTGATAAACTAGCTGTATGACCCCAGGCAAGTCCCTTAATTTCTCTGTGCCTCAGTTTCTTCATCTATAAAACAGAGATGATAATAACAGTCATCTCACAAGGATTATTGTAAAGATTGAATGAGTTTATGTATGTTTATAGAGAGCTAACATGTGTCTGAAGCAGGATTTGAATTGAGTGAGGTCTTGAGTCGAAGTCCCAAATTGTACCATTTAGAGAATCTGATAGTTATTATAGAAAAGAGGATTCTGCTTTTTAGGTGGGTTCAAGTCAAAATCACTAGAGTAATAGCAGGTGATAATTCAACAGAACTGGGTTCAAGTTAGTGGTTCCCACTAGAGCCCCAACCCAGAGAATACTTGTCTAACATCATCTTTCCTCATAATAAGTCTTCCACACATTCTCTGTCTCTTACCCCTGGGTGGTTTGATGTGAGGCCTTCCTACCCCAATGTACCTTCCCTCTGGCATGCTGCAGTGTCTATAATTAGAGTGTCTTTTGAAATAGCACATTAACATCCACTGAAGTCAAATAAATACAGACTCCAAGATGTTTCTTAATTTCCACATGAGATTTCCCCCCTTCCAGATTCACAAAGACCATCTTCTATGATTTGAAAACACTCTTTCCTCATCTCTGTCCTTCAGAAAAAGACTTCTTTCAAGGCTTAGTTCAGGGAGACCTCTTCCTTATATGGCCCAGTGGATAGAGTGCCAGGCCTAGAGACAGGAAGATTTGAATTCAAATCCAGCCCATTAACTTGGAAAAACGCAGAACCACTAAAGTAATCATCCTTAATAACCGGCCACCACACAGAGTCAAGTGCTTAAAAATCGCACAGAGTCAAAGGACCTGGGACTCTGGGAAGTGTCTCTGAGAGAATCACCACCAAAGATGATTCTCGAAAGAATAATAGAACTTGGGGACTTGTACACCTTTTGGGGAATTAAGCACAGCAAACATACACTGACAGGTTGCAAGCAGACTTGGGAAAGAGACTGTAGTATCAGGGAATGGTCTATTACAATGGATACAAAAAGGATGGTTCTTGTTGGTCTTGAGATTGGATCTCTGATACAATGGAGGAAACTTAATCTAAGACAAAAAAGGTGATCGAGGATTTGAGCATTTCTATTACCACTATTCAGAACACTTAATGGATGCTTGGTGATCCCTGGTTCAGACTAAAACAAAGTCAGCTCAGGACTTCCCCTAAAGGCAAATTCCAAGGGACAAAGGCAAACTTGGGGTTTCCAAAAATTAAGTTGACACACCTCAGATTCTTACTAGTTTTGTGACCCTGGACATGTCCCTTAACCTCTGTTGGCAACAGAGAAGGCAATGGCAAACCACTCCAGTATCTTAGCCAAGAAAACCCCGTCAACCTGAAAAATAACTGGAACTACCAAAGTAGCATTAACAAGTCTTTAATCAGGACAAGAGAGACAAATAATCCAAGACTCCATGCAGAGAGACCACCCTGGGATGACCATGTCTCGGGAAAGACCAAGAGTAATATAATTAATTACTGGGAATTTCCACTGAACTGGTAGAACACAAGGTGCTTAAATAATCTTAGGAAAAGAAAGGGATGGATGGCATGTGAATTTTAAAATTCTTGGGAACTAAGGGATAGCTAGGGACAGATGCTTGGGAAAGTTCATTAGCCTTGTCCCAGGTGTTTTGGGGTGAATGAGGCATGATTGCAGGAGCTTAAGGATTAGTTGTTTCTTTTAAACTCAGTCCTTGGGAAAGAAGTAAACCTGATTTACAACCTTTGTCTGTCCAGAGAAGTGGCTAGAGTGGCTGGGAGTGGATCTCTGGTCTTTCAAATCTGACTGTCCCCTTTCAAATTCAGTCCTCCAGCTTCTGAGAACTAGGCAAGACTGATTCATAGTCAATTTACTCAACTGAGTTCTTTGTTTCAACCTCTGAAAAAGTAAGGAATAGGATTAACCAAAATAAAGTCTTCAACCCCATGGTCTTTAAAAGTTGGTGTGGACAGTTACGTGGCACAGGGAATGAAGCATTGGATCTGAAGTCCAGAAGACCTCTTCCTGAGTTCAAAGCTGGTCTCAGATACTTCCTAGCTGAGTGACTCTGGACAAGTCACTTAACCCTATTTGCCTCACTTCCTCATGTATGGGATAAAAATGTGTATTATTCCCCAGCATGTATTAGTTAGTATTAGTAATCCTAGATTGGCAACTTCCTATAGAAAATTAGTGAAAGTTAGGTGCCCTTCAGGAGATACCAATCTCTCCTTACGAAGAGTAGAGAAATCCCCCTCTCCAAGCTGATACACACACACACACACACACACACACACACACACACATATGTAATACATAAATATATACCTTTAATTCACTCTTTTCTAATGTGGCCAACCTAACCCCCCACCTTTTTCTCCCAATTTTCTTATTTCACATTTCCCATAGGAAAGGTCTTAAAACTTAACTACAATCTTGACTCCCTGCCCTAAATGTTTCAGCCTGAAAGGCCTTGGACATTTCTAAATTCTGACTCAACTTAGAAATTGCAAACTTAAGGAATGCTCCCATAGGTTTGAGAATGCTGGGAAACTTAAGGAGGATAGGACAAGATAAAGAAAATATTACAAAAAAAATTACAAAAAATAAGGATAAAGAAAATATTACAAAGGCACTGTATTATACACAGGGTGACAAGGGGAGGAGCACTGTGTTAATTTCCTATAAATTCTGATTTCATGTAAATATCATCCTCTCCTCTTCCTAATAAAGGCTGCATTTTTCTCTGCTAGCATCTATCTAAACCTTCTGTCTGTTCATTAGAGTAGCTTTGGGGTGCAGACTCTGAGATTCCACTCCATACATCCATCTATAAAAGGAACTGGAGAAAGATATGGCAAACCACCACATTATCTTTGTCAAGAAAATCACATATGGGGTCACAAAGAAATGGACATGACTGAACAGCAACAACATGCCCACCCTGCCACACCTCCTACCACAAAAATGTTTTTTTCTTCCTCAATTTCCCCTATGGTACTTTGTGCCTAAATTTCTTCCAATTGTATGTTTATATTTATTTTTTATGTTTATGTCATATGTTTATTATTATGTTTATATCTGTGAGCATGCTGGTTCATTATAAGCTCCTTAAGGGCAAGGATTATGTTGTTTACTGACATCTATATAGAATTTTAAAGTTTATAAAATGCTTTATGTACATTATCTCATTCAAGCTTCCCAACAATATAGGGAGACATACTACAGGGACTATTATTTCCATTTTTTAGATGAGTACACTGAGGTTCAGAAAGGTTAAGTGATAGCAAACCTTTTGGAGACAGAGTGCTGGATCCCACCCCCCAGACCGATTGCTGTGCCTGGCCCCCCTAGAAAATGAGGACCATTCTCTGCCCCCTATGACCTCCTTCTTACCACAGACATTGGAGGGAGGAAGCACTCCCATTGGGCTGCTGGGCAGAGGAGCAGGTGATGAGAGGCATGTGTGGAGAGTTGTGCTCTGCTCCCCTCCAGCTATTTGCCACACTGTGACCTCTGCTCCTCTCAAACCTAGCTCCTCTCCAATCCCACCACAGGAATCACCTTCACCACAGACTTAACAGGATGCTCTTTGCACCCACCCTCACATCGCATGAAGACAACCCCATAGCACCTTACCCCAGACAGGGGAGGGAAGAAGCTCTCCCACTGGCCACTGGGCAAGGGGCGGGAGAAGTGAGAAGTGCCCTCAGAGAGTGTAGAAAGGAGGAGGAAACAGCTCCACTCAAGCGACTGCAGGTGTGCCCACAGAGAGGGTTCTGTGAGCCCTTTCTGGCACTCATTCCACAGGCTTGCCATCACTAGCCTATGGTCACAAAATTAGAAAGAGTCAGGATTTGAAAAAAGATTTTCTAGACAGCACAGTACAGTGTATGGTGTGACCCAAGTCACTGTGTTTTGCATACCCTGGCACCTAGCACAGCCATAGTAAATGCTTAATAAATGTGGGATTAAATGGAAAGATTCAATTATCTTCCAGAAGAATAGTAAATAGGGATTGGTAAATTACAGTGGAAGAAATTATTTTAGTAAGAGTTCCCCATAGAGAGTAATGGGGAACCTGGAGCATCAAGACTTGGTATAAGGGCAGAATTTCTCTCCTTTCAACTCTTTCCCTTGCCCTCCTCTCCTTCAAAACACAAAGGGGTAGATAGGTATAGAGACCTGTTCAGAGTTTGGCAATATGAGAAAGAAGAGAGAGAGAAAGGAGAGAAACAGAGGCAGAGAGAGAGACAGTTATGGAGAGAGGCAGATAGAGATGCAGAGAGATAGTTACTCAAAGAGACAGACACAGAGACAAATGGTGACAGAAAGAGATGGACTCAGAGGTAGAGAGACAGACAGTTATGGAGAGAGGCAGACAGAGATGCACAGAGACAGTTATTCATAGAGACAGACACAGAGAGACAAAGAAACAGAAATAGTCAGAGCCAGAGAGAGACAGACATAGCCAGAGACCCAGTAATAGGCAGAATCAGAGAGCTAGATGGATAAAGGGAGACAGAAAGTTGGGGAGGAAGGTATCAAGGGTAGCAGGAGAGTTGGTGAGGAGGTGGAAGGACACAATTCCTTTTTCTGTACATCTACAATGTTGGCAGTGCTATTTCAGAAACTGCAATAACAAAGCATTCTGAAGAGAAATATCACCAAGGGTTATAATACCTAGTCTTTTCCTTCACCCCATTCTCCAATCTCACAGTCTAGCATCAGGGAGAGATATCCGTGCTTAGGTTTAAAAATTTCCCAAGTATCTGGCTTTCTGTAAAACAAATGGCTTTTATAATGACCAAAGTGGAGGAGAGGGGAATTATTTTAGATGGGGTGGGTCTTCTTAAGAAGAAAGAAAAAGCCTAACACATTTCTCAACACTGCTGTCTCTCAACTCTAATGAAACTATTGTAAAGGTGAGTTGAAAGCTTGCAAAGGCTTTAGGCTTTGGCTGGCCATATATACCTATGAAAGGCCAGGAATGTGGTTAGGCAAGTAGAAGAGACAATGACCTTGTCCACTGGGCTTAGTTTTGTCTTTGTGAGTTCCCCCACTAACCCCCACCCACCCAACTCCACATTTATTTTCATAGAAGAATAGAAAGAAAGGGGTTGGAATTAAGGAGATGAGGAACTCTTACACTCCGAATGAATGTTGATTAGATGTAGTCTGGTCTTCAGAGATTAACATCAAGAAGCACAGTGAATACTCACCAGAAGGCAGAGTGAGCCCTGCGACAGAGACATCCCACACCTTGAAGTTTAGTTCAAAGAGAAGATTAAAGTGAAGAGAACTGACTATTTTGGGAGGACTCTACTTTGTATCCTAATGAGCTTGGTGTCTGGGGGCACAGAATCACACATTTGATGGAATAGTTTCTAGTCAAGACTCTAGAAAGGAACAGAAAGACCACTTCTTAAAATAAAAATAGCTGGGAAGACCTGGCTCTCAATCCACTGAGAATCCACGAGCTGCCTACAGTAACAAATTTATACATAAGTTTTCTAAGTTACATGATTCATGTTGTCTTCCTTCCCTCTTCCCTCCCCCCTCCTGGAGTTGACAAGCAATTCCACTGGATTACACACCTTTACATTCATTTTTTAAAATTTTGAGTTCCAAATTCTTTGCCTCTTCCCCTGTCCCCTCTCCCTGCTGCTCCCCTCTCCCTTCTCTAAGATTAAAGTGATTTGATATAGACTGTACATGACAGCTGTTTTCAAAATGCACCACCACTTGTTTTAGCAACAGTCCGCCCTTGAGGGGGGAAAAAGTTTCTGAGGCAAGACTTGGATAGACTCAGATCTTCCTGTCTCTATATGCGGCACTCTATCCACTGCAACACTAACTATACCATCTTCAATGCAAAGGTAAGCACAAAGAAGTATAGGGAAACTTACACTGGAAAACAAACTTTGAGGTCCAGAAATGAAAGAGACTAAGGGTGTCAAATATGGTGAGGCATCTATTATTTAAAAAAACCATGGTCCTGGAAAACAAGCTAAGGAGAGATAACTTGAGAACTATCAGATGCCCTGAAAACAAAAACTGAACAAAAATAGATACTTTATTTGAAGAAACTATAAAAGAACCACCTGGGCCTATTAGGAGAGGGCAAAGTGAAAAGAATAAGAATCTGCCAATTCCCTCCTGAAATAAACCCCAAACTTGAGATAGCCAGAAATTCTATCAATCAATGTCACAATAGAAATCCAAAACTTAGAGACCAAAAGAAAAAAGAGTGAAAATAGTCAAAAAGGCAGAGTTCAAGTACCAAGGAACTATGCTTGGAATCACACATATTGTAATTAATATGAAGGAAAGGAAATCTTGAACCCATCAACAAAAATATGACAACTAGAAAGAGGGTCAGATTTGGCAGAGCAAAGATTACGATTTTGATCTGGTATATGTTGAGTCTGAGGTGCCAATGATCTGGCTCTGAAACTCACTTCCAGAAAGATTCCTTCTTCCTTCTACTTCCCAAGGCCTTATTCATTACAGGTCTAAAACCTCAGCCTACTGACCTACCTTTTGTAAGGTGGGTTTCTCAGGGTCTCATTGGAACTCTCTTATTCTTCTCTCAGTCGACCTTTCTAACTATGCTTATTATACCTGGACACTTTCCTCATTAGTTAACCTCTTGTACTCTCCCCATTCTCCTCCCTTACCTTTCTTCCCTTAGTGAACCATTTCAACTCTCTATCATCCTCTAATCTTGAATCTCTTGCCAAACCCTTACTCCCACCCACCTTCTTCATTCTACTCACAGATTGCTGATCCCTAGATCAATATATCTAACTCTAGTCTCTCTCCTGAGCTACAGTCCTGAATCACCAGCTACCTTTTAGCTATCTTGAATTAGATGTCCTGTGAGCACTTTAAAATAAACATGTCCAAAACAGAACTCATTATCATTTCTTATGTACATTTATCACTCAGTCAAGATTCTAGAAGCTATTATCTACTGATCTCCTCCTATCTTCATCTTGAACCCTTGGTGGACTAGTTCAATTCCATACCTTCTTCTCTTCTAGGAGGCTCCTGCAATTGATCCTATCATTGATCTTATTCTGTCAAGCTCCAGTCTTGGATTATTCCCACTATCTGCTGCCTTTCCTCCTACTTACATGCCACTAAATGAAGTTGGAGAAAATTACAAAACTGTGTGCCTGGGTTCACTTGCAAATTTGTTACATAATCTCAACTAGATTTTATTGCAGTAGGACTTCCTAAACAATTCATTATCATTTACCATAGAGAGTTTTCCAAACCTTTTAATTATTCCTTTCCCCACTTTCTCAGCTTAGAATCTTGCCTCATATTTCACTGAAAAAAATTGAAGACAGTTACTCTGTCTACTGACTGTCTCCTTGACGCCTTCACATATGCTCAGATCTGTATGGGGGTGAGTATTGATGGTGTAGGTGTTTATCAGGACCCCACCCCAGCTGATAGTTATCAGTGGGCCAGAGCAGCTAACCACTCACCCTCTCCCCAGGGAAGATCTATGAGGGAATAAACTCAAAGAGGTTCCCAAACTGGCAAAGCTATAGTGGGGATGTTGAAGAAAGGTGCTGGGATTCAGTTGTGACCCTAGTGGGTTGGATCCCACCCTCAGAGCCAGTATTACTGAGACAAGCCTCCCCACTCCTAAGTTCAAGTAGCTTTACCCTTCAAAATGGTGTTTGGTATTTGTTGTCCCCTCAGTCACAAGATCAGTCTTCTTCCCCTCAAAGAAACAGCCCCAAACTGCCACTAATGAACTAATAAAGATTTATTATAAGGATGAGGGAATTCAGGAGAACAGGGTAAGGATTATTTGTAGATTTTGAGGAAGGAGGGAACTGGGATAACTTCTCTATCAACTATGAACCCCACAAGAGAGCAGTTCTGGTATCTTCTGTAGCTTGGACTCAAAAATTGACTCTCCCTCCCCTCTCAATATCCTATCCTTAACACTATCTAACAAACAGGGAAATAACTGAAAGGAAGGGGTATAAGAAGGAATACATACAAGGAAGGGTCCCTCAAGTGCCCTCTCCCACTGGAGTCGAGGCGCTATGGCCAATTATGGAGCACAACTCTCTCAGTTTCTTCTTCGTTGGCAATGAAGTCAGTAGAAAGGTTTAGCTGTTGAAATCTCCAGATTTCTCCTGAATTTTGGGTTCAGAAGAGCTAAATTCCTGTCCAGATCCTCCCAGCCACCCACAACCACCACCAACCAAACCTTCCTCCAAGAACTTGGATGTCTTCTCCGGAGTTTTTGGCAGTTGGCTTATCCTCAGAATCTTCACTGGAAAAACCCCTCCTCCACTTACCCCTCCCAAAAAGAACCCCCTCAGGATTCCATGGGGCCAGCTTCAGTCCACTTCCCAGATGTGATCCTTGATTTACTCCCAATTCCACACTTACAGATCTCTCCCATCATCAAAATACGCCCCCTTGGGTTTTGGTTTTAAAAGATTGCTCTATAATGTGGAAATAGGTATTGAGTGATAATACATGTATAATCCAGTGGAATTGCTTGTCAACTCTGGGAGGGGAGAGAAAAGAGAGGAGGGAGAGAGCATGAATGAGAGAACCTTGGAAAACTACTTTAGAATAAATAAACAATAAAAGCCTTTCACACACTTATCAGTCAGTGAGAAATAAATATTGAGCACCTAAAAAATATATAAACCCTCACTATGAGCTCTGGGGGAAAAAAAACCTTCCCAAGAGTTATCATCCTATATCTTTCTTCCCTCCTTGTGGCTATTCCACGTTCCATTTTAACTGTTGCTTCCTTGCTGGCATACAAGTTCCTAAGGAGACAAATAAGATAATCTGGTACTCTCATCTCATACATAACACCCCTCTAGCTCCTTTCTCCTTTCCTTTTTAGTTTCTATTCTCCAGCTTTGTGTCTCTTACTTTTCCTGGCTTTTTTCAAGACTCAGCTTAAAGCCCATCTTCTGTTGACCTTTCTTAGTCTTCAGCTGCTAGTTTCTGCTCCTTTAAGATTATCTTTCATATATACTGAACCCTGGCACATAGTATATATGAGATATATATATGTGTGTGTGTACATATATTTATATATCATATCATACAATACAATACATAATATTCCATTATTATTTCCAAATGCTTCTTGACTTGTGAAATATATTGTGAAATATATTCTCTAGATTATGTACAGGTAGATACAAATAAATACATATAGAGTATATATATATATATTGTCTCTATAAAGTATATCTATATACACTACCTACATATCACCTAAATATATAATTATATGATTTTTGTTTATATCTAGTTATTTATGTTACCTCCCAATAGAATGTGAACTCCCTGAGGGCAAAGACTGTTTTTAAACTTTCTTACTAAGTGTCCACATAGTTTGTGCTTAATAATTTTTTAAATTGATTGACTTAGTTGATTGGTATTATTTTGCCTTAAGAAAATTCTAGCTTTGTTTCTGATACTACCATTTAGGATGCCTCAGCCCATTTTTCTTCTTTCAGTTTTGCCTTTATTCAATTTCTTTTTTTCTTTCAGCATCACTCTACTCTTCCATTTAGAAGCCATTAGTCCTTCTTTGGATTTTCCAGGTCAATGTGTTTGTCCTTTCTGATAAAATGTAAGCTCCTTGAGGTAGAGATTGTTTCATTTATATCTTTGTCTCCCCAGCACATAGCATCATGGCTAGCATGGAGAAGATACTCAGTAAATACTTGTTGATAAAGGTTGATGCCTTTAATAATGTTCTTTTTAAATTTAAATACATTTATTTATTTTCTTGTTACATTAAAATACCTAGTTAACCCTTATCCTTCCTCTCCTCCCCACATTAGAGAAGGAATCACTTGGCTAAAAGATATATGTTTATAAAATTATGTCTTACTTATTCCTCTTCATCAATTTTTTTCTCTGAAGATGAACATATATGTCACTCTTCAAAACATCTTTCTGTTGCTGTGGTTCTGTTTGTTTCACTCTTCATAATTTCATATGTCTTTCCATGTTTTTCTGAAATTAACCTGTTCATCATTTCTTACAGCACAGTAGTATTCCATCACATTCATATGTTACATCTTGTTTAGACATTCTCCAAAATTGATGGGCATCCCCCCAATTTCCAGTTCTTTGCCACCACAAAGAGAGTTGCTATAAATATTTTAGAACATGTAGGTTCTTTTCTCATTTTCCCTGATCACTTTAGAAAATAAATCTAATAGTGGTACTTCTGGGTCAAAAGGCAGACACAGTTTTATAACTCTTTGGGCATAATTATGCATATTATAATTATTTGTGCATATAGCTGACCCCACCATCCACAGGATTGAAAACTCCTTGAACATAATAGATGCCTAATCAGTGTTTGCCAAGTTGAATCAGATTGATACAGAAGGCAATGAAAAGTATTAGTCAAGAGCACAATGCTACAGAAACAGAAGTATGTACAATCTGAGAGTGTTTTAAAGTCAGAATACTAGCGAGAAGGATATCATAATAGCATAATAGCATATATGGAGGTTAGGGAACAATGAGAAGAAGTTTAGACAGGGTCAGATTCTAGTTTGGACTGCCTTAGAAAGGCATTAGAGGTAGAGGTGTTCTGGAACCAGGCTTAGGAGAGTTGATTATTAGATTTTCAGTGTAAGCATTTATACTTTTGAAATTGGCAAATACTATAAGTTAAACCCAATATATTGTTTTGGTTATGTAGACTTAAAGGGATTAATGGAGAAAATATTAATAATGAAGATTAAACTTTAAAATGTGCCTAGGTACATTTTTTTTGGACAGCAAGTCGTAAGATTGCCAAAATACCACTGCAGGATAAGGAATTAATTGTAAGAAACTTCTCCAAGATGGTAACTTGCAAGCTATGTGGTATAGTCATACAATGGCCACAGTGTGGCCTGTATTTAAGTCTGGCCTCAGATACTTACTAGCTAGGTGACTTTGGGCAAGTCACTTAACCTCTATTTGCCTGATTCCTCAACTGTAAAATTAGGATAATACTATTAACACTTACCTCTCAGGCTTGTTGTGAGGATCCAATGAGATAATATTTTTAAAGCATTTTAGCACACTTCCTGGAGCATAAGAGGTGCTACATAAATGCTATTGTACTCCATTTGGTTGTTCTCCTGAACTTGGTCTCCAGAATATCATCTTCCTACAAGATGTAATCAATTTTGAAACTCGAACCTCCCCAATACCCACCAGCCTGTGGGGCCCCTTCCTCCCCTTGATTGGAAAGAATAAAAGAAATATGTGGATTCAAACCCGGCCTCAGCCACTTCCCAGCTGTGTGACCCTGGGCAAGTCACTTGACCCCCATTGCCCACCCTTACCAATCTTCCACCTATGAGACAATTCACCGAAGTACAAGGGTTTAAAAAAAAAAAGAAATATGTGGAAACTTCCTCCTAGAGCTTCCATTTAAGAAGGGGGCACAGGTTCCCATTGTTGCTTCAAGACATCATTCAGTATTCCATTAGTTGGCTACCCTCCCTCTTCCCCTAACCTTTAGATTAAATTAACAATTTTTTTATTTTAATAACAAATTTCCACATGTGTTTTCCAAAATTATATGATCCATATTGCCTCTCTCCCTTCTTCTCTACCCTATCCCAGAGCTGACAAGCAATTCAATCTGGGTTATACATGGATTATAGAGGATTTTTAAAAATGTATTATCTTCCCCCAATAGATCATGAACTCCTTGAGAGCAAAGACTGTTATTTGCTTTTCTTTATATCCACAATGCTTAATAAGTACTTAATAAATTTTTATTCACTTGATGTTTGAAACTGTCATTTTAATTGAGGTGAAAGTGGCTTCAGAACTAAGATAATGCCCACAGGGCTGGCACCTGGGAATTTTTCCATCTACTTCCCCATTTGGAGTCAACCTACATTCTACCAATGGCTGGATTTGAACACCTGTTAAGTGAGGGACAAGTGACAGGAAAGCAAAATTAGCCTAAATGTTTCCCATACATAGTCAACCAAAATAATTCAATTTAACTATATTATGGCTGTAACCTGTAAGTCTCATTGTGTGGTTCGAAGGGAGACTGAATAAATATCTCTAGTTTCTTTTCCTCTCTGCCCTTCAAATTTCCTGCCAGCAGGGGAATCAGGATGTTGGTGCCAGACTCTTGGCCACTGTTCTCCTTAGAGAGAAGGAGTACCACATTAAACATATTTATCTGGTCCCTTAAATGTCGTTAGTCTGAGTGATGTGATTTTAAGCATCTGATCACTAGATAGTTCCACCTGTTCCCTTCCAGGCATTTACCTTTGTCTAGAATTAATAGCCAAAAGTGCTATTTTCCTTTGAGGAAGCTTGACAGATTATATTTCATTGCTGAAGGGTCTAGATCAATGATAGAGCCCAAAGCTTTGAGGAACCTCTGAATACAGAAGTGGGAAAAAGGTAAAATACATGGCAGTGGCTGCTTCTTCATGTTCATCCAAAAAATCCCAGCATCAAGACACTGTACTATTACCTCATTGAGCACTGCTGCTGAATGTACCACATTGGTATTTGAGTGAATTTCCCTTTGTCACTCAACTTCTGACAGAGCTAAGGAACAAGAGGAGTGACGGGATGGGATCTGGGAGTAATGGAGAACTGACCTTCAAGATTTTTGCTTTCTCTGGTACTTGGGAAGGAAGGTTGGAGCAGAAATCAATGAAAGTCAAAATCTATGATACCCGTGGTTAATGACCCGATATTGATATATGTATTTTCTCTTTTAAAAAAGCAGTGAGCCCTTATGGATAGAAAATTAGCCTCAGAGCCAGGAAAAGCTCCATTCAGTTACAATCTCTGACATTTCCTGACTAGGTGACTCAGGGAAAGTCACTTACCCTCTCTGGGCACTAGCCAGCTCTCTAAGATTTTATGTTGCACTAAAACATCATTGGTCACTTTGGAGACAGCAGGTGCAGTGGAATGATAAGATTAGAAGTCAGAGTGTAAGAAGTTAAGAAGAGAGGGAGAGAATGTGGAGGCACCTATTGTAGGTGATCTTTTTGAGGAATTTGGTTACAAATAACAAAAGAGATATAGATCAATGGTTAGCAGGGATGGAAAGATCAAGTTAGAGTTTTTATTTTTTCAGAATGGGAAGATATCGATATCTTTGTAAGCAATAGGAAATAAGCTGGTAGATAGGGAAAGACTGAAAATAAGTGATAAGGGACAAGGAGATGACTCAGTGGATAGAGTCAGACATAGAGATGGGAGCTCATGAATTTAAATTTGACCTTGGATATTTCCTAACTGCGTGACCCTGGGCCAATCACTTACCCCCAATTGCCTAGCCTTTACTGCTCTTCTGCCTTGGTACTGATACTTAATATTGATTCTAAGACAGAAGATAAGGGCATTTTAAAAATAGTGTAAAATGACAAAGGGGGCAAAATTTTATCTAAAACTAGATCTCTATCTATATATGTTTTATATATACTTATATGTGTGTGTGTGTGTGTGTGTGTATGCATGAACCAAGCAACTTCATTTTTGGAAATACAAATATTTTGACTATCAGAATCTAGCACAAGCCTAACACCATGGTGAAAATGAGGTGATGGATAACCAAATGCCTTTGGACCCCTGACTAAGAGGAGCAAGCAACCTTCCTAAAGCCCACAGTACTGGTGAGGGGAGACAATTGCCTGTGAACTAGAATTTCTTTCCTCTTGTTAAAGGAATTTTCTTAATCTCTCCCTCAGTCTCTTTAAGAGGCAGGAACAGACAGATTTCTAAGTAAGAGTGAGCCAGTTGGGTAGGACGAGCTAACATAATAAAAATGACCATTCTACCCAAATTAATTTATCTATTTAGCACCATACCTATCAAACTACCAAAAAACTTCTTTACTGAATTAGGAAAAACTATAACAAACTTCATATGGAATAACAAAAGATCAAGAATATCAAGGGAAATAATGGGAAAAAATGTGAAAGAAGGGGGCCTAGCAGTACCAGATATTAAACTATACTATAAAGCAGCAGTCATCAAAACAATATGGTACTGGCTAAGAGATAGAAGGGAGGATCAGTGGAATAGACTTGGGGTTAATGACATCAGCAAGACAGTATGTGATAAACCCAAAGAGCCCAACTTTTGGGACATGAATCCACTATTTGACAAAAACTGCTGGGAAATTTGGAAAACAATATGGGAGAGATTAGGCTTAGATCAACATCTCACACCCTACACCAAGATAAATTCAGAATGGGTGAATGACTTGAATATAAAGAGGGAAACTACAAATAAGTTAAGTGAACACAAAATAGTATACCTGTCAGATCTCTGGGAAAGGAAAGATTTTAAAACCAAGCAAGAGTTAGAGATTTTTACAAAATGTAAAATAAATTATTTTGATTATACTAAATTAAAAAGCTTTTGTA
>NC_058130.1:249840164-249877463 GCF_016433145.1 Gracilinanus agilis | reverse complement strand
TTTGATTATATTAAGCTAAAAAGCTTTTGTACAAACAAAAACAATGTAGTCAAAATCAGAAGGGAAACAACAAATTGGGAAAAAATCTTTATAACAAAAAACTCTGACAGGGGTCTAATTACTCAAATATACAAGGAGTTAAATCAATTGTATAAAAAAATCAAGCCATTCCCCAATTGATAAATGGGCAAGAGACATAAATAGGCAATTTTCAGGTAAAGAAATCAAAAGTATCAATAAGGACATGAGAAAGTGTTCTAAATCTCTAATAATTAGAGAAATGCAAATCAAAACAACTCTGAGGTACCACCTCACACCTAGCAGATTGGCTAAAATGAAAGAAGGGGAGAGTAATGAATGTTGGAGGGGATGTGGCAAAATTGGGACATTAATGCATTGCTGGTGGAGTTGTGAACTGATCCAACCATTCTGGCTGGCAATTTGGAACTATGCTCAAAGGGCTATAAAAGAATGCCTGTCCTTTGATCCAGCCATACCATTGTTGGGTTTGTACCCCCAAAGAGATCATAAATAAACAGACTTGTACGAAAATATTTATAGCTGAGCTTTTTGTGGTGGCAAAAAACTGGAAAAGGAAGGTATGCCCTTCAATTGGGGAATGGCTGAACAAATTGTGGTATATGCTGGTGATGGAATACTATTGCACTCAAAGGAATAATAAACTGGAGGAATTCCATGTGAACTGGAAAGACCTCCAGGAACTGATGCAGAGCGATAGGAGCAGAGCCAGAAGAACACTGTACACAGAGACTGATATACTATGGTAAAACCGAATGTAATGGACTTCTGTACCAGCAGAAAGCAATGACACAAGACAGCTCTGAGGGATTTATGGAAAAGAATGCTACCCACATTCAGAGGAAGATCTGCAGGAGAGGAGACATATAAGAAAAACAAATGCTTGAATGCATGGGCTGAGGAGGACATGATTGGGGATGTAGACTCGAAACTACCACACCAATGCAACCACCAACAATTTGGAAATAGGTCTTGAACAAGGACACATGTTAAAACCAGTGGAAATGTGCGTCAGCTATGGGTGGGGGGACAGCGGTGGGGTAAAGGGGAAAGTAGGAGCTTGAATCATGTAACCATGTTAAAAATGAATATTAATAAATGATTTTTTAAAAAAAGAGTGAGCCAGAGCTGAAGATTCCATTACCTAGAAGATAAGAAGGTTAAAGAAAGAGACAGTTGAGAGTTTGGGGCTTTTTCTCTCTGGATCCCTTGAGAGCAGGAGGTCTGTCTTTATCTCTGTGACTGGCAGTTTTTACTACTGCAGTTGGGATAGACAAATGGATTTAAGGAGTTTGTAGGTGGTGGCTGTTTATTTATGAGCATAGGTAGTTAGATAGGGAATAAATTTCTAGGTATTCAGTGTAGTTGTAGTTAGGCCTGGTATTGCCAGGCAGAAGAATCTGTCCTCGAAGACAGAGTAGGGTTTTTTTTTAGAAATTTTAGTTAGGATTAAGAATCTAGGTAAATGTATAAGGTATTATAGTAATAATCTCTTTCCTCCTTTCTATCTGTCCTCCTTCTCAAATTAAACTAAGTGTTTTATCAAACTATTCTCACTTTTGTCAAACTCCTACCAAATTAACCCTTAACACTCTAATATATTGCCTCTGAAATGGGTCAGTTGTTTTTTGAGATGGTGTTGATTGCTCCAAGGTTGAAGTAATTCTAATGCTTGTATATCTTGTACATGAGCAAAAAGAAGCATTAATAATTTTTAAAACCATTCTTCTATTAATAAGATAACATATGGAAAGCATTTTGCAAACCTTAAAGCACTGTATGTGTTAGCTATTACTATTATTATGTATTACATAACCTTTTGTGATACCTACAGGAGGCAGAGTGATACAGTGAATATTATGTTAGACCTGAGGTTAAAAAGACCTGGGTTCAAATCCCCTCAGACACTTGATAGATATATAAAAATGGGCAAATGACTCATTACTCAAACTGTTTTCTCATCTGTAAAAGGGGAATGATGATAATAGTAATAACAGCACCTATCTCAGAAGGTTGTTTTATGTGTGTGTGAATATATATAATGTGTTGTTTTAGAAACATTAAAATATTATATAAACACTAGCCATAATTATCATCTTCATTTTATAGATAGGAAAATTGAGTATTCAGAAAAGCAGACACATAAGTTTTAGAACTGGGATTTGAGGAAAGCATGATTTCGCCTCTACTGAAGGGAATTAAGGCAATGATTAGGAGCTATTTTGCTCGATTATATGATGATAAATCTAGCAATCTAGGTGAAATGGGTGAATATTTACAAAAATATAAATTGCCTAGATTAACAAAAGAGAAAATAGGAAACTTAAATAATCCCATCTCTGAAAAAGAAATTTTATAGATGAGCAAACTGAGGCAAAGTGGGTTAAATTATTTATCCAAGGTCACACAGCTAGTAAGTGTCTATGGCCAGATTTGAACTCAGGAGGATGAGTCTTCCTGATTCCAGGTCTTGCACTCTATCCACTGTGCCTCCTAGCTGCTCCTGGCACATCATAGTCCTGAATAAATTCTTTTTTTTCTTCTCTTCTTCTTTCCAGTCTTGGTGACTTTGCCCTGGCTATCCCCTATATGTTGTCCCTTCACCTTTGCCTCATAGCACACAAACTTTGTTTCAAGACACAACTCTAGCACCACCTTCTATGTGAAGATTTCTGTGATTTCCCCACTCCAAGTGCTAGTGATCTCCTTCATTTACATTTCTTATTTTTCATCACTTCATATTTATTCTGTATTTACATACGTGTATGTTGTCTCCCCCCTATAAAAGGTAACCCCCTTGAGAGCAGGCATTGATTTTTGGTTTTCTAAATACTGTGGTTGACACATAGTAGGCAGTCCCAAGCAGAATGCTGTTGTTAGCACATAGTAGATATTCAGTAAATGCTTATTAACCAAGTCAGGCTGACTCAGGAACAAAGGAGTTCCTGACTGCCAACAGTCTAACTACACACGTATAGCCTAAAAGAACTTGATTGAGAGCACTGCAAGCGTCTGGGGCTTGGCACTTCAATTTTAGACCATTAAATGGAAAAATGGATTAGTGAAACTGTGTTATTTCCATTGTGGGAATATCTATGTGTCTCCTGTGCCAGCACCAGAAACAATAGTTTATTGTGGGGTATGAAAGATGATTTTTTTTAAAAAATAGAATTAAATTGATTTACTTCTCAAAGGGACAACCCTAGGCAAAATTGTGAAGAAGAATTTTGTCTCACTTTCCTTTATTTCCTTCCAGGCATCTTTCCAGAGGTGTCCTTTATCCCATTCCTAAAGACTTGCTCTCAGCTGTCAACTAATCTCCCTAAGGAGTTTGCATTCTAATAGGGGGCTCCTTAAGACCAAAAAGCCTTCAACACCTAAAGGGATGAATCTTGAATGCTAAAATTCAGGTACCCTCCAAGGAGGGGCTTATATTTTTGACATACAGTCTACTGTCCTTCAAACATCCCATGTAGGTGGCTGCCAACTTGGACTGATATGAGGCAGGCTTTGATCCCTCAACTCAGTTTTTTGTCAAATATAAATTGAGTAAGCCTATATTACAAGTCAAAACTGGGGTTACAAATAAAAACATTGACTCATTTGTGGCTTAAAGGAATCCAAGAATTCTTGCTAGTAAAATCATTTGTTATCGTTGTTGTTCAGTCATTTTCAGTCGTGTCCAATTCTTCAGAACCTTATTTAGGATTTTCTTGGCAAAGATAAAGTGGTAGCTGTAGCTCATTTTACAGATGAGGAAACGGAGACAGAGCTAAGTGACTTTCCCAGGGTCCCACAGCTAGTAAGTATCTGAGGCCAAATTTGAATTCAGGAAGATGAGCTCCTGACTCCAGGGCCAGTACTGTATCCACTGGGCCACCTAGATGCCCAAACTTAATTCTTAGTCAAAGCCCTCTTCAAACTTTAAAATAAAATAAAATCTAACAAATATATTAGGCTTCTTTTCTCCCCTTCACAAAACAAGTAGAATTCTGGAGTACTGAAGGAAGACTCAAAGGACCTGTGTTCAAATGTTGACTTCACCAAGTCATTTGTCTTTGGGCAAATCAGTGCAATTCTCTGGGTCTCCATTTATTCATCCAAGAAACAAGGAGTTAGTGTAAATAACTTCTAATGTCTCTCTTAGCATTAAATCTATCATCCAATGGCCCAATTAGTCTGTTCAAAATAAATTTAAAATAATTTTGAAAAGAGGAAAGTACTAACTGCTGGGAAGAATCAGAAAAGGCTTCGTGTAATAGATGACGCTTGAAATAAACTGGACTCCAGTTACTGGAGTTTCCAAGTAGAGGTAATAACGGATAAGGGGGAAGGTGGAGAAGAGAAAGAATACCAGGTTAGCTGGACTGTGAAGAGTTTGTGATAATGTATTATAAGGTTGGAAAGATGCAGATTATGAAGGCTTTAAAGGCCAAACAGAGTTTTTATCTGAGAGAAAATAGAGAGCTGCTGCAGTTTACTGAGCAAAAGAGTAATATAGATTTATTTTTAAAAAATCACTTTCCCTGCTTTTTGCAAGCAGAGTTGATGAGGGGAAGGTCTTCAAGAATGGAGATCCCATAGATGGTTATTGCCAAAATATAAATAAGCTCATGAAGTTCTGAAGTTAGCTAAGTGGTGTAGTAGATAGAGCACTGGGTTTGAAATCAGGAATACTCATCTTTTTAGTTCAAATCTGGCCTCAGACACAAGACCAGTAGAGAATGGAACCAATTCTAAATTGGAAACTGCAAAGAGAAGGAGACAAAGAGTAGCCAAGGCCAGAACCTTTAGAAAATCATAATGAAACTAAGGCAGAAGTCAGGGACTGAGACAGAAAGTTGGGTGTAAATACCAACCACTCCATCCAGAATGGCTGTGATAATGGCGTCCAAACCACATAAGGGACCAGGACAAATAACACCTATATAAGACACTGAGGAGTGATGGGGGGACTAGCCTGAGTACCAAGACCCAATCCAAAAGTAAAATCTGAAAATTTAAGTAAACAGAAGAAAGCACAAAAAAACAATAAAGAAATTCTAAAGGGCAAGAGAAATCCAAGAGTGATAGAAATCCACAATAGCTATAAGAATCTGAGAGGAAAAAAAAATGTCTCGGCCACAAGGACATTGGGTTGGAGAGCTTAGTATTAGGCCCTGACCCAGAGATGGTGGGACACAGCAGCAGGATCTTCAGAGCCCAGCATAAGGGAACAATTATAGTACTAAATGGACACTGGCACAGTAGGGTATTGCTGGGTCCCAGGACAGATGGGTGACAGCAGAAGCCCTCACAACAGCAGAGTAGACAGCATTGTGGGTCCTAGAAGCATCAAAATGGGCAATAATGTGACCCCCATGGGCATTATTAGCAAAGATCAGCCTATCACAATATTTTGTTATAATTTGAAACTCATAATGCCCCTGGGCAATCTAGCTAATATGATACCTAGTGGTCTTTAGAAAACTCCTCAGGAAAGGATTGAAGGACCAAAGGATGGCATTGTTGAAAAATACCTTTCTTTCTAGCAAGAAGGGGGAAGTAATCATTTCTATATACTTCCTATGAAGGAAGGGGTAGAGGGGAAGTCCTATATCCTTCAGATTTATCAAAAAAGGCAAATATCATGGTGCTTCCAGGAAGAGAGAAGTCCTAACTGGTGGACCAGGGAACAAATGGATGTACAGTGGTAATGAAGACTTCTTAGTGTTGACCTTGGCACCAGGATTGGTCCCAAGACCAGTTTAGCTGGGGCACTGCCCAAATGTTACTACTTGGCCCAGTGGGAAGGAAATCCAAGCAATATCTGTTGCCGTGGGCTCTCTAAATTGCATGTATATAGTTTAACACAGTTAGTGGTGTGTGTGTGTGTGTGTGTGTGTGTGTGTGTGTGTGTGTGTGTGTGAATTGCTTTTAGTTTTTGTTTTGTTTTGTCTATATCTATACCTATGGTTTCATTGGTTAAAGACATTTCAGTTGAAGAAGCAGACCCACTTGTGCAAATGAACAACTGTTCTGCAATTCTGTATGGTCTTAGAGAGTTTCCTAGGGCACTGATGAGTTTAAGTGACTTTCTAGAGGTCACACACACAGTATCTGAGATCAAACCTAGGTCTTCCTGAAATCTGAGGTCAGTTCTCCAACCATTTTAGCTAGGCTGTCTCTCAATGGCCACAGCCATGTTTAGACTGGTGATAATTTAGCTGTGTGAACCTAGCCAAGTTTCTCACCATCCATTGCCTAGCTCTTACCACTCTTATGCCTTACAACCAATATATAGTATTGATGCTAAGATGAAAGGCAAGGTTTGCAAAAAAAGAAAAGAAAACAAACAAGAAACTGGTGATAATGGAAGTTAACAAAACAATTCTCAGAATGTCTTTGATTTTTCATTCATTTGTCCTTCATTTTCTTTTTTCTTTTTGAAAATTTTCTTTTTTTCTACACATAAATACAATTTTATTCATTGTTTCCTGACATTTTGCAATCTGTGTTCTCTCCCTTCACCCTCTTCCCAAGATGGCAGGAATTATGATATAGGTCGTATATATGTTTTCATATAATATATATTTCCATGTTCATTTTGTTGTGAAAGAAGATACATATCGTTTACACTACAGAAAAATTCATGGAGGAAATAAAGGGAAGAATGGCATGTTTTGGTCTGCATACAAACTCCATCAGTTCCCTCTATGATGGTGGATAGATTTTTTCTTCACGAGTCTCTTTGTAGTTATCCTGGATCGTTGCATTGCTGCTAATAGCTGTCATCCGTAGTTAATGATCTTATTTTATTGCTGTTACTATGTACAATATTCTCCTGGTTCTGCTCACTTCACTTTGTATAACTTCCTATAAGTGTTTGCAGGGAATTTTTTTTTGTGATCATCTTATTCGTCTTTTCCTTTGACCCAATAGTATTCAATTGCCAATCATATACTACTACTTGTTCAACCCTTCCCCAATTGATGGACATCCCTTCAGTTTCCATTTCTTTGACACCACAAAGAGACCTGCTCTAAATATTTTGGTACAAGTAGGTCCTTTCCCTCTATTTTTGATCTGTTTGTGACACAGACCTAGTAGTGAATTTCTGAGTCAAAGGCTACATACACAGTTTTATGGTGCTCTGGCCATGGTTCCAGATTGCTCTCCAGAATGATTATGTTAAGTCACAGCTCCATCAATAGTGTATTAGTGGGGACGGGGGCAGGGAGGCGGGGAGGGAGGTAGCTGGATAGCTTAGTGGATTGAGCCAGGCCCAGAGACGGGAGGTCCTGGGTTCAAATCTGGCCTCAGACACTTCCCAGCTGTGAGACCCTGGGCAAGTCACTTGACCCCATTGGCCCACCCTTACCACTCTTCCACCTAGGAGCCAATATACAGTATTGACTTCAAGACAGAAGGTAAGGGTTTTAAAAAAATAAGTGTATTAGTGGGGGGCAGCTGGGTGGCTCAGTGGATTGAGAGTCAGGCCTAGACGGGAGGTCCTAGGTTCAAATCTGGCCTCAGACACTTCCTAGCTGTGTGACCCTGGGCAAGTCACTTAACCCCCATTGCCTAGGTCATACCACTCTTCTGCCTTGGAGATGTGCAGGTGGAAAATTTGCCACACCTGAACTACATTTTCCCAGCATCCTTTTAAGCACATCCTCATTTGATGTACAGAAGCTGTGTGGCAGGTGTGGGTCTCTGGCTCTGTGCTCTGCTCACTTAACTGAAGGAATCCCTTTCCCTCTTGTTTTTGTTATTAAATACTTTAATTTAAAATTATCTGGAGTATTTAATTCATTTTTACTCCTACAGAGCCAATACACAGTATTGACTCCAAGACAGAAGGTAAGGTTTTAAAAAAAACCAGTATATTAGTGTCCAAATTTTTCCACATAACCTCTAAAATTTATTTTCCTTTTTTTGACATATTAACCAGTCTAATAAGATTGAGGTGGTATCTCAGTTGTTTTAATTTGCATTTCTCTAATTAACTGTGATTTGGAGCATTTTTTCATATGACTAAAGATATTTTTAATTTCATCTTTAGAATTGCCTGTTTTATCCTTTGACCATTTGTCAATTGGAAAATGCTTTGGATTGCTATGAATTTGACTCCATTCTCTATATATTTGAGAAATGAGGACTTTGTCAAAGATACTTGCTAACATTTTCTCCTCAATTTGTTGTTTCCCTTCTAATCTTGGTTGCATTGGTTTTGTTTGTGCAAAAATTTTAATTTTATGTACTCAGAGTTATCTATGTTACATCTCAAAATGTTCTCTACCTTGTTTGAATATAAATTTTCCCCTTTATCCATAGATATGACAGGTAAACTTTTCCTTTCTCTCCTAAATTTGTTTATGGTATCATCCTTTATCTCTAAATCATGTATCCATTTTTACTTAATCTCGGCATATGACATGTAGTGTTGGCCTATGCCTAGTTTCTGCCATACTGTTTTCCAATTTTTCTAGCAGTTTTTGTGAGTAATGAGCTCTTCTAAAAGCTTGGTTTTGGGGGGGGGGGGTAGATTGATTGGTGTGGCACTGAATAGGTAAATTAATTTAATTGTCCTTCATTTTCAAAGAGGACCAGTGGCATCATGGGTTGTTATCTTGTCTTGTAAGTAAATCAGACTTAAGTGAGAGAGAGTTGCACAAAGGCATCAGCATCATTCTCTCTTCTAGAGGCATTCAAGTCCAGAAGCAAGACAAAAGTCAAGATGACTGACACTTGGGTTAGGTAAGGATAGAGTGGTAAACTGACTAAAATCTTTCAATATACAAGATGGATGTGCATTCCCCAAGGGGGAATGTGTGGTGATCAACTTAACTCATCCCACTCCCTAAATATTCTTTCTCCTAACCTAATGTAACTAAATTGAAAGTGGAAAAGGTAATCTTGCTTGAAGGTCTAAATAATAGTTAGCTATAATGCCGCAGTAGAGATTTTCTCTCAATTGAAAGCCAGTAATGAAACACTCTGCCTCTGGAGATCAGAGATGAGTGAATCAACCCTTGATCCCACAAGGAGTGAGAACAAGTGTTCCACAAGAAGGGTGATCTGGCTTTTTATACCCAGATCTCCAACTGCCCTCAACTGCCCCCTCTCCTGGAGTTCTGGGGGGCACTATGGAATTCTGTGAGGCAGCTTTGACCCCTCTCAGGATCATGGATGCTACAGTAGCCAGAAAAATGGGAAGTCTATAAACACACACACACACACACACATACACATACATACATGCATACATGCACATCTCCCCATAAAAATGAGATATTGGACTAGTATGCTGCAGTATAACTCTCAGAATACAACAATTAACAAGCTTCATGGTGGACTTATAATGAAGTATGTCCCTTCCCTCAACTTCAACCCCAAAGTGGTTGCTTAGAAATAAAGACTATAATACAGTTTGCCCAGGAGCTTAAATGGGAATTATAGTAAAAACTATAAATGAATTGTCTTTGAAGTGTTCCCATAAATTTACTGTGACGTTCATATAATTGAACTAGTTGGACTCTTTCCATGGATAGGGTTCAAAAAAAAGTCATGGGGCAGCTTTCTTCAGCTACCTGTTTCCTCTGTTTCCTAAAGTGTCCAAAGGGGTCCTCTGGGCTGACCCCGTCAAGTAATTCCAGATCACAGCGGAGATGATCCACCAAAGAGATAATGATTACAACAGAAGGCAGCTTATTGTCTGGTTACTTCAAAAGCATAACAAACATAGGACTCCCGCCCCATACTTCCTTATTTGATTAATGGCATTTGAAAAATCAGCATATGGCATGTGTCAGATTAACTGAAGTTCCCAGGAGGCTTCTTTTCCCTTTCTGTTGGCATAGCGTCTGCTTTTGCAAACTCCTGACATGATCTGGAACTGGGGGTGTTATAAATGATGATAGATTGCAGGGCTGGTGTTACCCCATCCCTGGATTAGCCAGCTCTGCTTCTGGATTCCCTGGCTTTAGCTATAAACTTCATTCCAATTTCTAGTTGGACTTCCATCTTTGGTCTTCATTGCATGTTCCATCGTCTCCCCAGTGCTGACAATCAATCCTAAAAGCCAATGGGTCTGCAGGGGCTTGAATGTGCAGTTTAAGTTTACTTTGCTACGTAAATTATACAGATGAAGGAACTCTTCAAACTTTCCATATGTATATGTTACACATCATATATAGAGAACTCTGGGTTCTCTATAAAAAGTTAATAACAATCTATTTGTCTTTTTTCTCCACTGATCAAATTAAAGCATCGATAGTAAAAATTTATATTTATCTTCATCATCTGTTTGATCATGGTGTGAAACTACCTGTTCATTTTGTTTTAACCATAAGTCTTTTTAACCATAAGTAAGACAATTTGGACAACTAGGTGTATCCAGTGAGCCAGGCCTGGAGCTGGGAGGACTTGGGTTCAAACGTGACCTCGGACATTTCCTAGCTGTGCAATCCTGGGCAAATCACTTAACCCCAATTGCCTAGCCCTCATTGCTCTTCGGCCTTGGAATCATAATATGTATCAATTTAAAACAGAAGGTATAATAAATATTAAATTTATTAAACATGAAATGAAAAAATAAATATGAAATTATAATAAACAAATAAATAGATGAAGCACTTTGTTATTGTTGATTGAGCACCAGTCTTAGAAACATGGAGATATGCGTTCAAATCCTATGTGCACCCATGGATCTGGATCTCAATCCCCTTTCCCAGGAATAGAGAAAAACAGTGCATATACCTTCTATTGCTTAAGATTATTTTGAGGCTCAAATGAGATGATAAAAAAATGTTTTGCAAATCTTAATGTGCTACTTCCATGTCAGTTATTTGTATGTACTTTAATTTCCCCTGGACCATGGTTCCTTTTGGCTTGGCTACTTACCACCTCCGTAAAAGTAAGTACAAGTCACTTAATCTCTCTGGGACTGAGTTTAAATTAAGGGGCTTAACTAGAATCCCTTCCAGAATCTTTGATCTGATTTCTTTTCTCAGAAAGTACTATCTCTTCACGTTTCTCAGTGCCTCAGGAAACACCTACTATTCTGTGGGCATTTGACAAATGTTTACCATATTAGTGGTTCCCAAACACACATGTATAAACACATACACAGGGATACACATACACACACAGACGCACCCCCCAAACACCTTGAGCACTGTGGAATTATCATCACTGGAGGTTTTTCCTGAGGTCTTCCATGCCAAAGCATTCTTGGTCTTGTCAGCCTGTGAAAAAGGGATTTCAGCATGGTACTCACAAAGTGATTTGGGGTCATTTCTATCCAGGTGATTTCCTTCTGATACTGACCAATTATCTCACAGAACCAAAGAATTTGTCTTTCAGAGGAAAATAAAGTAAAAACAAATCCTAGGTTTAGATTTTGCTGAATTGGTTACAGACTATGAGGCCTTTGTTGGAGTTAGTGCCTCTAATTAACTCTTGCTGCCAGAATTTCTTTTGCTTGACATGTTCACATACAAAAGACAAACCGAGAGAAGTTTCCAGCTTCCACCCACCCACTGTCCCTGACACACTGATGAAGAATGATGATTCATGAGCTAGTTTTAACATCCACGCTGACAGGTTTTTGGGCCAGATGAAGGGAGAAGTTGGCAAGGTTTGGCCTGGATGCATTGAGGTGAGGTTGAGATTTTTTTTTTCAAGTCAGAAAAAAAACCCTGCAAGTTGTCAGGTACATGCCATGGCAATGCAGACATTTTCACGTTGGATTCCTTATGTTGCACTGGTGAGAGGGCTTGGCAAGAAATGATGTAGAACTCTTGATTAGCAAGCGTTAAGAATGCAGGACATCCATGGGGCCCCGAGACTTGCTGCCTGTGATGTTGTCATGCCTAGCCTAGAACCTAATGTAAATGCATGAATTTATTTTCCTTCATTTTACTGAATAAATTATATTGTGTAATCGCAGTAAGCTTTGGTGGTTAGACTTTTCAGGGTGATTACTGTTCTTCTTGGGTGGTGAAAAAGTCACTTGGCCTTTGGCCTTCTGCCTTACAACACCCTGAAGAGAGTGCTATAATTGCCCAGAAATGCACCACTTATCATCTGTTACTGTCTAAGGACTGTCTCCCAGGGCCAAGTATCTACAGCTCCCTCAGTATTTTCATTACATGCCCTATTTCTCAGGGCTCCATTCGTCATCTCTTTGGCATGGTGTGGAGCTACAGACTCATGGGCTTGCTTCACCACTGAAGCTCTGAATGAAATGGGCTCTGGGAATGTGTCTGTCCCACCACGTTGCCCTCCAGGGGCATTTCAGCTTTCTCACCAATGAAAGCAGCTTGGACCGGATCTCCATGTGATGTGACTTCAGCTATGGACTACTGTAAATAAGATGACGCTGCTGCATGTACTCTAAAGTGCTTTTCCTCTTCTCTGATTGCAAGGAGAGCTTTGTCCTGAGTGGGTCATACTTTTCTACTAGGTCCTCCTCTAGCAAAACAGTACCTATCCGAGAGACATCTGGGATTCCTAATCCTGTGGAATAGCAACAAAATCCTGTGCCTTTAATTTCACAAGATTTAGATCTAAAGGGCAGTTAGGTGGCTCAGTGGATAGAGAACCAGATCTGGACATGAGACATCCTGGGTTCAAATCTGGTCTTAGACACTTCCTAGCTGTGTGACCCTGAGTAAATCACTTAACCCCAATGGTGTAGCCCTTACTACTCTTCTGTTTTGTTATAGATTCTTACTTACTTACTATACATATTTATTCTAGATTCTAAGACAGAAGATAAGGGTCTAAAAAAATTAGATCTGAAAGGAACCTTGGATATTGTCTAATTGCCTCATTTTATAAATGAGGAAATAAAGTTGGGTGCCTCTATGAGATCATACAGGTATATAGCATAGCTGTGACAGCTAGACCAAGTCCTCTGATTTGACCTCAGAAATTAGAAAAAGAGTCATGCTGCAGCAGATATAATTCTTAGCACCTTTGAATACTTGAAGTATTGAAGAGCGAAGACAAAATAATAATACTGATGTCAATTTAGGGTGAACAAAGTGAAGTGTGCAACTCATGTAACAGTGTGGCCATTTTGGATCCCCCCCCCATAATTGAAAGTATAAGATACTTTTAAAACATTTTAAAGGTTTGGGGTTTTTTCAACCATACCATACTATCAGCCCCCTACTGAACTCTTAAACATTCTTTTATATTCTGTTATTCCTTTGGTTACTTAGAAAGCAAGTCCAGACACACACCCAGAGAAACTGAATAAGTATCTTTTGCCCTCAACTCTTGCCTTCTGATCAAGGTGTGAATTCTCTGAGCAAGGGATGAATTCTCCTTGTCCACTAAAATGGACTTTGACCAGTGGCAATGAGAATCTTGTGGGGATACCAGTTTAAATGACAGAGTTCACACACTCGAACCTTGTTGCTGTTGTCAGTTGTTTCAGTCCTATGTCCAACTCTTCCTGACCCTATTTGGGATTTTCTTGGCAAATACTGGTTTGCTATTTCCTTCTCTAGCTCATTTTGTAGATGAGGAACAGGGGCAAACAAGGTTAAGTGACTTGCCCAGGGTCACACAAGGGGATTCGATGAAGATGAATCTTTTTGATTCCAAGCCCAGTGCTCTATGCTCTGACCACCTAGCTGCCCTTTAGGACTGTCCTTTAAAAGGCAACAAAAGAACTGGAATGACCTCCAGGAATTAAAAGAGAGTAAAAGGAGCAAAACCAGGAGAACCATATACACGGAGACCGATACACTGTGGCACAATAGATTGTAATGGACTTCTCTACTAGAAGTAATGCAGTGATCCAAGACATTTCTGAGGGACCTATGAGAAAGAACACTATCCACATCCAGAGAAAGAACTGTGGGAACAGAAACACAGAAGAGGAACAACTGCTTGATCATATGGTTCAATGGGAATATGACTGGAGATATAGACTCTAAATGAGCACCCTAGTGCAAATATCAATAATATGGAAATAGGTCTTGATCAATAACACATGTAAAACCCAATGGAATTGCACGTTGGCTATGGGAGCAGGTGGGAGGAGGAGAGGGAAAGAACATGAATCATGTAACCATGGAAAAATATTCTTAATTGATCAATAAACAAAATAAATAAAAATAAACAAAAGGGAGAGGGGAAAAATTAAGAAATGAAAATAAAAGGCAACAAAAAAGGAAGACCACTAGCACAACAGTACTCCAGACTGCTATGCCCATGAGCATTAAAAGGCCTTAAAAAGGCCAAGAATACTTTGGAACCAGTGTACGATGGAGATATATAAGAAGAGATGAACACTTGATGAAATAGAAAGAGGCTGAGAAAGACAGACCGAGAATTCAAAAGCTCTATAAAAGAAGGTATGAAAAATCATTAAGGTTCCCATTTTTATTCAGACCTTGAAAGAGACATCTAGCCTAAGACCTGAAGAAAAGCCAGTATCTCACAACACCTTCCCCTTTCCCAAATGGAAAAAGGATCAGCCTAGTAGAAAACCATAGATAACCACCAGCAACTTGGACCTATCCACGCATGAGTACTTGGAATCATGTGGATTTTATAAGTTCCAAAGGAAAATGGTATCCCCCAGAGAGGAGAGTATAAGCTTGTTCTCTAGGAAATGAGAGCAGAGATTTCCTAACTAAGGATGGATTTAGATTACATTAAGTATGTTTTTTAAACCCTTACTTTGTGTATTGGTCCCAAGGCAGAAGAGTGGTAAGGGCGAGGCAATGGGGATTAAGTGACTTAGCCAGGGTCACAGAGCTAAAGAGTGTCTGAGACCAGATTTGAACCTAGGACCTCCCGTCTCTAAGCCTGGCTCTCAATCCACTGAGCCCCCAGCTGCCCCCCATTAAGTCTTTTTCTGAGTGACTTAAATCACTCATAAAGTATATTTTTGTCAGGCTAGTTCAATTCAATTCAATAAATATTTGTTAAATACACATGTATGTGTTGTCAGCGGGGATACAAAAACAATATAAAACAATTGCAAGCTCAAGGAGCTTATATTTTTCTGGGTCAAATAAAAACTATTCTATAGCTGATGTCTTGTTAGGGGAATTGAGGGAAATTTTAGAGAGAAATGCAAGAGAAACATTTATGTTCTCAAGAGAAACCCTGAGTAAAGTCAATGTGAGTCATAGTAGAAAGACACATGAAGTGAACTCAGTGAGTCACGTCAAAGGCAGAGAACAAATGACCTTCTGGTTGCAAATATTTTTTTAAAAACTCTTACCTTCTGTCTTAGAATTGATACTAAAGACTAGGCGATTAGAATTAAGTGACTTGCTCAGCGTCACACAGCTAGGAAGTGTCTGAAACCAGACTTGACCCCAGCACCTCCCATCTTCTGAGCTATTTTTTAAAAATAATCTCTAACAAAGAAACCCAAAGATTTTGAGGGACAACTCTGATTTAGAAATTGAATCAAGAAGCTTGAACACTTTAAGATCAGACCCAAAGACTGCATAACTATGTGCAAAGATGTCAGATTTTAAATGCACTAGTGACTTATTACAGTTGAGTTATAGCTTACATGAAATTTATGTTGTAAAGTCAACTCATAAAAGCTAAAATTGCATGTTGTCAAAATTATCTTTGAAAATCCCTTAAATCACCTGGAAAGTAGAGTACATTATGCTCTTTAAACAATTAATTCTGGGAAGGGGCTAGAATGTCTTTACAAGAAGGCAGCAAGTAATTTGAGATGTTTACTATGGAAACAATTGAATGTACAATTTTATTTTTCACATTACCCAGCTGAGCTATTGATCAGTAGGCAAGTGGGAAACCAGATTGGGATTGCGGCTCAAAATGGGGGTGCGGTGGGGTGGGTAAAAATGCACATGTAGGAAAAATAATGATTAGAGAATAGAATACTAGCCAGGATACAACGAAGCCAAAAAGAATACAGCAGGAACATTCTAGCTGATTATGAGCATGATGAAGCAGAGAATACAGACGTACCTATTAAATGATAAATGATACACAACTAATTGAAACTACTGTCATTGCTTAGCTATTTTAATCATGTTTGGCTCTTCATGACTCCATTTGGGGTTTTCTTGGCAAAGACACTGGAGTGGTTTGCCATTTCCTTCTCCAGTTCATTTTACAGATGAAGAAACTGAGGCAAACAGGATAAAGTGACTCACCCAGGGTTACATAGCTAGTAAAATGTCTGAGGCCAGATTTGAATTCAGGAAGATAAGTCTTCTTGACACAGCTAAGGCAACAGTAGATCCATCTTTCTCATCTCATGTTCAGTCTAAGACATAAAAATATTTATTAAGCACACACTATTTGCCAGATACTGTGCTAAGTGTTGGAAATACAAAAACAAAAATGATATGATCCCTGCCCTCAAGGAACTTGCATTCTGTGAGAAGAAAGGCTACATGGACACAGATAAATAAATACAAAATATGGAAGTTTTTGCAAAGTGATTTGGGGGTCTAGGGCACTAGCAATTTCTTGGAGGTAGGTGAAGGATCAGGACAAGCTTCATTTAGGAGATTTCTCTAGAATTGAGTCTTAAAGTGTCTTGAAATTTGAAGAGTGAAAGGAGGGAGTATATCCTAGGGTTGACAGATAGCTTATACAAAAGAGATGGAACGTGAAATGACATGTATGGAGGTAGTAATAAGGCCATCTTCTTCTGATGGTATATGTGTTGGAATCAAGGGATCATAGAATGCCACATCTCCAAAGAATTGCATTTGAGGATCACTGAGCCTAAGTAAGCCATTAGAATCCTAGAAATGTTAAGAGATATAAAGGAAGACTTCTAGTACAATGTTTGAGTCTCCTATGATGAATTTATAAGAGATAAGATTTTAATGAGATGGGTAGGTATATGGATGGGTTACATTTTCATAATCAGGAGGAATATCCACATCAATTAGAGAGCCATTAGAGTATCAAAGTGTAAAATTATCTATTATCAAGCATTTTGGTTTCAGGTCCACATCAAAGTTATTGAGAATCCCAAAGAACTTTTGATTTTTGTGGATTATATCTATCCATATTTATCATATTTTACATTGAAATGGATAATTTTATGTATTAATTCATATTAAAATAACATTAAGTTCCCTGCATGTTAACATAAATAGAATTATAAGAACAATTACTAGGTTTCAAAACCAAAAATTAGCAGGAATGGCATTGTTAACTTCTTTTGAGAATCTCATTAATGTAAAGTTTAATAGATGATAGCAGGACTCTTGTACATACTTCTATATTCAATCCATTGAAGTATATTGTTTTGGTTTGTGTAAATAATGAAAATTTAGCTTCAACAGATATGTAGTTGGAAAAAATGATAAGTATTTTACCAGGCAAATAACATCTTAGTATGATAAAATAATATTATAAAACTCTTATAACATATCATCATAGTCAAGCAAAATAGATTGTTCCAAAATTTTATGTTTCATTCTATAGATAATAGAGTCCACAAATAGAGACTGTAGAATTTATAGAAGATAGTAAAGTATAAGAAGCCAGATTCTAAGGAGTCTTGAGAGCCATGTAGAGGGCTTTATTTTCAATTCTTAAGGTAATTGGGAGCCACTGGAGTTAACTGAATTTTAGGAAAATCACTTAAGAAGTTGTGAGGACTAGATTGGAGTGAGGAAGAGACTTGAAGCAGGGAGGTTTCCAGAACTAGAACACTAATGTAATAATCCAGGAGAAAGGTGATTAAAGTCTAATTAGGGTGGAGACTGTGTGACTAGAAAGAAAGGGATGAATCCAAAAGATATTGTGAAGGTAGAAACAAGACTTTGGTAGAAACAAAGATATGTGTTGGGTGAAAGAGAGCAGTAGTATGTGCCAAGAACTATGTTGAGTTTTACAATTATCTCACAAAAACCATGGGAGTTAGGAGCTATTATTGTCCACATTTTACAGATAAGAAAAGTGAGGCAGAGGTCAAATGACTTCCATAAAATAACTCAGCCAATAATTGTCTGAAGCCAGCTTTTAACCCAAGTCTTTCTACCTGTACTACCTAACTTCCCCAGCTAACATGATACGGTAAGACATGATACATGAGTTCAGTTGTCTTTCTCTTGGTGTTACTTCCTTTTACTTTATTGTTATCATTGTGTCAGGTGTATGGGGTGTTCAAGGAAGACTAGTACCTCTGGTATGAGGGCTTGCCAAGTCCTTATCAGTCATCCACCTTCCATCCAACTTTCATCAGAAATCTACATAGTCATCCCATTTTATCATGTTTCTAAAAGGATTGATTTGGCCCATGGGGTCCCAGTCGTTAAAGCAAGAACAGATATTTCCTGCCCTACTTTCATTCCAACTGATCACATGGAAATTTTGGGAACTGTTTCTGGACATGCATGACTGAGAGGCTGGTACCATGTGATAATAAAACCTTCTAATTGGCTTTAGATCCAGAAGAACTGGTAACTCACGGTTTGCTGAGGTGGAACTGAACATAAATTTAAATGGGTTAACCAAAACCTGCTTCCCTCCTACCCCCATTTTTTTGGATTTGGGGAAAGAAGGGATGGGTCACTTAGAACTGGTGCCCACAGGCAAGGAGAAAACAGCTTTCTTCGTCCGGACCAATGGCAGATATGAGCACGTGACTGCCTCTTTTATATTTATTCCTCTGATTGGAGAGAATCTGCATCAATGGTCTCAAAGCATTGACTTTGAGGTGGATGTGTCCACTCAATGACCTTATGAGCATTCAAAAGTCAGGAGACATTGCAAGGCAACCAGTGGAATCTTCCTATCCTTTGTTATATTCCTTGAACATAAGTGCAGGAAAGATTACAGCAGTGGGAGCAGCCCAGACCAATGGGAAGGCAGCCTAGTCCAGCAAAAGAATGACCTGTCAGTGTTAGATCAGCCTAATCAAGCCATCCAAAAGAAATGTCCTGCCCTCCATGAAACCATCCTAACTGAGCAGCAGGGAATTCATCCATCAACCTTCATGGTTATTTTACAAAGGGAATAAAGAATGGGTAGAGAAGGCTCAAGGAAGAAGAAAGAAGAGGAGAAAGGAGAGGCATTGTGAAGACCCTTATCAGGTACCTTGTTATCCACTCCCCTGACCCTCCTACTTCATTCTGCCCCACAAAAATCTAACTGGTAAAGAAATTTCCCTGCAAAAAAAGCAAGTTTCCTACAACAACATATTGGGGAGTCCCCTGGTGCTCTGAGGAATTTAGATGACCTATCTTGGATCACATAGCCCGTATATGTCAGAGGCGGGACTTGAACCCAGGTCATCCTGACTCCAGGACTACTTCTCTATTCACTATTCCATGCTGACCTTCAAACAGCTTTTCAGCCTGAGAAAATTTTAAAAGTGGTAATAAACATGCTTGTTTTTATAACTCATATTGCAAATGTCTGACTTTAAGAGAATGTGATAAGACCATAATAATAGGGAGAATTTTCTGCAGGAGTCCTATCTTCAGAATGGGCTTCTGGTCATATAGCGCCGAGTAGGCTGGGGATGCTGAACAGAAGGAAATAGATTATGGTCACTATGAAGTTTTGTTTGAATTGGGGAGAGTATATAGTTGCCTGTTTCTCAAAAGCAACAACCAGTCACACTTCTGGGAAATAAGAAGGTACCAGCCACCCACCATCCTTTTGCTATCGTTGATCAGACTCACCTTAGAAAGCCCTTGTCTCCTTCAAACAGTAATGGAACATCCCAGATGTTATTTATCCTCCTAGAAAACAAAAACTAAGTTCTTGGGTAGTCGCATGTGGCAAGAGCCATGCAAGAACCAGGTGGAAAAGGTTGTTTCAGATTGACTTATCAGAGAAACAGATCATTTGCTGGTCAGAGAAAATCTTTTTTCCCATTACTAAGTCCCTCTGTACCTGGGATGTGGCAGAAGGAAGCAAGTCGACTGGCCCAGAAAATCAAGTCAGGAAGTCGAACAGTATCTATCTCTTCTCCATCCTTTATCGTTCTGTCTAGGTCCTCAGTAGTCAAGGTGGGGCCATTTCATTATCTTCAGGCTCTCTGAGGAAACTCAGCATCATTGTCCAGGAGCTACCTGGGATGCCTGAAGTTATCAATCAACTCTTTAAACATTTGCTTTTTTCGGGCCTGAGCCAACAAAACCTAGATTCTCCATGTCTCCTCATAGTCTCCTGGCAAAGAGTAGAGGAAGAGGAGATGTTCTCACAAGTGCAAACATTTCTCCCACCTGAGCCAAATTCAATGATCTGGCAAGGCAGAAAAATCTCACTTTTTTAATAAATTGTTAAAAAGGGAGTTTCCATGAGTTCTAAAAGTGCAATGAAGAGCTTTCAAGGCAATGTGTATTTTTTTAATGTGGTGATGTACTCTAAATGTGAGACAGTAGCCTTTCTGCCTTGGGGTTACACATTAGAGAAGACTTGTCTTTCCAAAATCAGGGCAGCCAAAGGGCATCTTGCTAAGAATCCTAACTAGCAGCCCCACCCCCACCAAAAGTGTAATTATAGATTTTCTTATTAAAGGGTTTTTATTACTCAATTCCCCTACCTCCCATCCCCTCCCCTACTACCGGCTGAGATTTTTTTAACTGTCTTCAGTCAAATGGCTTTGGGGATCAATTTGTAGGTAATATGCTTCACCTTCAAAAAGACAAGAGTAGGGGGTGGGTCTGAGATTTCGCTGATATAGAGAACTCCTGGAAAAAGAGACTCCAGTGAAGTGGGGGGCCTTTTCTACAATTTATAGTTGTAGCACCAAAAAATTAAATAACTTGCTCAAGGTCATACAGCTAATACATATCAGAGTCAAGTCTTGAACACAGGTTTTCCTGGCTCCAAGACCAAACCTCTAGCCACAATACCATCCTTTCTCTCTGAGTCTCCCTAAAGAGAACAAAACTGTGAAGTATTGCCCCCAGGAAGGTTCTATTACCTTCTATGCCAAGAGGTAGTTAGCACGTTACAACATCAGATCTCTGGAATCATGGTTGGTCATTGCACTGATCAGAATTCTTCATTCTCAGGGGCAGCTAGATGGCTCAGTGGATTGAGAGCTGGGTCTATAGATGGGAGGTCCTGGGTTGAAATCTGGCCTCAGATACTTCCCATCTGTGTGACCCTGGGCAAGTCACTTAACCCCCATTGCCTAGCTCTTTCTGCTCTTCTGCCTTAGAACCAATACACTAAAGTGATTCTAAGATAGAAGTAAGGTTTTTGAAGGGGAAGGTTCATGTGTCCCAGGCCTTTCTACCCTACCTTGGAATTAGAGGCAAAGCTGAGACTAGAAACTAAAAGATTCACTGACTGACCTCATGCCTGGCTCCTTTCAAGTCCTACCTAAAATTTCATCTTTTATGAGAAACCATTCCAGATCCCTCTTAATTCTACTACCATCCCTCTAGTGTCCAGTTTATTCTATCTATATCTTGTTGGTATTTTCAGTCATTTTCAGACATATTTGACTCTTTGGAACCTCCTGGGATTTTCTTGGCAGAGATACTTGAGTGGTTTGCCATTTCCTTCTCCAGTTCATTTTACAGATGAGAAAACTGAGGCAAACAGGGTTAAGTGACTTGCTCAGGGTCATGGAGTTAGGAAGTATCTAAGGTCAGATTTAAACTCAGCAAGATGAGTCTTCTTGACTCTGGGCCAGGCACTCTATCCACAGAGCCACCTAGCTGCCCTTTGTACATACTTATTTCCATGTTGTCTCTCCTATTAGACTTGGAGTTACTTGAGAGCAAGGATTTTTTTTTGGTCTTTCTTTGTATCCAGAGTACTTAGGCAAAGTGCCTAGCACATATTGGCACTTAATAAATGCCTATTAATTGACTGATCCTGTGCCATGACTAGCAGATAAACTCAGTCAATCCAGTGGAGCCCTAACCATTAAATGATTCCAATCAAAACCAAGAAGTAACTCAAGGGATGTAGCACATGCTAAGTGCCAAATGAGTGGTAAAGACAACATATGATATAGTTCAAATGAAGGAGGTATCTCTGATGACTAGTGGAAGGTTTCATGAAGGTAGCTTTGAAGGGGTTGTAGGAATAAATAAGCATTTATGAAATACCAACTGTGTGCCAGGCATTGCACTAAGTGTTTTATTAATTCAATCTCATCTGATCCTCACAACAACCCCTTGAGTTAGATGCTATCAGTATTCTCATTTTGCAGTTTAGGAAATAGAAATAACAAGTTATTCTAATTTTATTTGCTTGTTTTTGTTTGCTCAGTCACTTCAGTGATGTCCAACTCTTTGTGACCCTATTTGCTGTTTTCTTGGCAAAGAGACTGGAGTGGTTTGCCATTTCTTTCTCTAGCTCATTTTCCAGATGAGGAAAGTGAGACAAACAGGGTTAAGTGACTTACCCAGGATCATAGAGCTAGTAAGTGTCTGAAGACAGATTTGAACTCGGGTCTTCCTGACTTGAGGTCTAATACTCTATCCATTGCATCACCTAGCTCTCTTCTAAAAGGTTCTTACTATTAAGAGGAGAGAACAGCTAGGTGGTACAGTAGATAGAGCACTGGGCTTGGAAGACTAATCTTATTGAGTTCAAATATGACACATACTAGTTGTCTGACCTTGGGAAAGTCGATTAACCCTGTTTGCCTCAGTTCCTCATCTATAAAATGAGCTGGAAGGGGGCAGCTGGGTAGCTCAGTGGATTGAGAACCAGGCCTAGAGACAGTAGGTCCTAGGTTCAAATCTGGCCTCAGACACTTCCCAGCTGTGTGACCCTGGGCAAGTCACTTGACCTCCATTGCCTACCCTTACCACTCTTCTGCCCTGGAGCCAATACACAGTATTGACTCCAAGATGGAAGATAAGGGTTTTAAAAAAAATGAGCTGGAGAAGGAAATGGTAAACTACCCCTGTATCTTTGCCAAGAAAACCCCAAATGGAGTCACAAAGAGTTGACATAACTTTAAAAAAAGTGAACTGTTAAAGAGACTATTTGAGGGAAATGAGAAGACCATTTATTTTCTTAGAACAAAATGTGTGCCAGGACTTAGAGCAATCTGTATAGTATCATTATAAATAGAAACATCCAGTGGAGCTCATCATCCACAGGACTCCATCTTCAGAGCAGACCACATACTATAACAGTTGTATAAACTGTTATCAAGCATAGCTCTCCCTTTCTTTATGTCTCATCTGATGTTTATGATCAGAAGACTATCAAACAAGGTTTATTTTTGTTATATCTTCCAAGGGATGTTGGATAATTTTGAGGAATGAAGACAATTCTTTGAAAATGAGCATGTCAGCAAGGGATATTAATCTGGAATTTATGAACTTAAAAAAACTGGGAAGCAACTAAATAAATAAATTCCAACCACAAAGAATTATATGGATAAAGACATGGAGGTGGGAGATGGAATATTACACACAGAGAATGGCCACTAGACTATTTTGACTTGAACAGAGAGTAAATGAAGATAATGGGAAATAAGACTGGAAAAATAGGTAGAAGATACCTGGTGGTGGCTTTAAGTGCCAAGATGAGTATTTATATTTTATTTTAGAAGAACAAGGGAGCCATTGAAGATTTTTGAGGAGTAAAACAATTGCATTTGAGAGAAATCAGTTTGGGCATCTGTGTGGACAATAGATTGAAGAGGGAAAAGAAAGGAAGCAAGGAGAACAGTTGAAAGGTGATTGTGATATTAGGTAAGAAGTGAATTAGAATAGAAGCTGTGTGACTGGAAAGAAGTACATGGATATGAGAGGTTTATAGAGGAAGCTGGAAAGATTTAACAACTGATTGGATGTGAGAAGTGAGGAAAGAGTCAAGTATGACCCGATGATTGTGAATCTGAGTGACTGGTTCCCCGGTGGAAATAGGGAATTTTGGAGGATAGATGTTTGAGAAACCGAGTTTGAATTTGAGTTGAGTTTGAGAAAATATGATGAAATCTCTTTTGGATGTGTTGAATTTGAAATATCTACAGGACATCCAAGCTGCCTAGCAGGCAGTTAAAGTCTAGGACTAAAATTCAAGAAAAGGCACCTGTGATTTGGTGGTTAAGAGCACTGGACCTGAAGTTAGGAAGACCTGAGTTCAAATCCAGCATCATATACTGTCTACGTGTGAGATCTTGGACAAGTTACTTAACCTCTATAGATCAAGGAGGCAGCTGGGTGGCTCCGTGGATAGAGTACTGAGCCTCGAGTCAGAAAGACCTGAGTTCAAATCTGGCCTCAGAAGCTTTCTACCTATGTGACCTTGGGCAAGTCACTTAACCTCTGATTGCCTGACCAAAGGATTCCTTGAATTCTCTGGAGACAGAAATGGCAAATTACTCCAGTTTCCTTGCCAAGAAAATTCCATGAACAGTTATGGTCCACAGGTCAAAAAGAGCTGGGCACAACTGAGAGACTGACTGACAACAGTTTAGGAACAAGATTAGGTCTAGATATACAGAATCATCTGAACAAAAATGTTAATTGAACCCATAAGGACTTATGAAATCACCTGAGGAAAGAATACAGAGAGAAGAAAAGACAGAGTCTTGGAGGGTGCCCAGAATCAGTGGGCAGGGGAAAAGATAATGATGCAGCAAAGGGAACTGTCAGGAAGACAGGAAATAAATGACATAAATAAATTACTAGTTCTCTGGATTGAGACATGTAAACAGTGGGGTTCCCCAGGGATCAGATAGGACTGGTTATATCTCTGTAAATTATCTTGGATGAGGTAGTGCGTGGTAGAGTCTCCAAGTTTTATATGATACTAAGTGCTTGTGGGGAGTGAAATGCCAAGATAATTAATAAACATGAATCCTGCTTAACTACCTTGAAGTGTAGACGTTTCAAGGAAGAGCTTTCATGGCTATGGGTAGAAAGGTGGTAGGTAGGTTTCATTGTCACCAAATACAACCTAATACGGATAGGGAAGAATAGTCCATGAAACAATAATTCCAAATGAATGGAATTTGGAATCTGGAGAAAAAAATAGGTTGCAATGGGGCTTTTTAGAGTTTTTGTTTATTTTTAATCCACAAAGGCATCTGTTAAAATACAAGAAAAGGACATGGAAATTGAATTAGTCTATTCCCTAAAAATTTCAACCTTCTACATAAAGCAGCTAGTAAGGCCAACAAAATGTTGAGCATCTTCAAGTAGGGTACCAGAATCCAAACTAAAAAGATTATCCTATTCTGATGCCATAGAAAAAAGTACTTCATTTGAAGTCAAAGGACCTGGGCTCACAAATATGGCCTCAGACATTTCCTAGCCATGTGACCCTGGACAAGTCTCTTAACCCCTATGACCTGGTCCCTACTGCCTTGAAACCAATATACAGTATTGTGTGATAGAAGATAAAGGGTTTTTAAGTGGGAGGGACTGGAGAGGAGCTTGTTTGTTGTTTTTAAAAGAGACACCAAGGCTCAACTTCCATCTCTCCTACTTAACTAGCTAGGAAAATGAGAATGTTCATAAAAATCTTAAGCCTCAATTTCTTCATTTGTTTAAAATTTTTTTTAATGTTAAACAAAGAATTGAAAAAATATGGCCATTTAACCTGCAGGAGAGAAAACTAAAAGGGAAGCAGGATAGTTGCATTGGTATGGATGTTGTGTGGGAAATGTTCCTACTTAAGTTGTTTGGCTCCAGAAGACTGAACTAGGATCAATGGGTGAACGTTTCAGAAAAGCATTTCTCAACTTGTTGTCAGGAAGAACTTCCTGACAATGAGAGCTATTCGCAAGTTGAATGGGTTGTCTTGGAATGTGGCAAGTTCCCAAACCTGGAGGTCTTCAGGCAGAAGTTAGATAACAACTTGTTGGAGATTTCATAGAAGGCATGTTCCCATTCAGGCATGAGTTGAACTAAAGGAGCTCCCATTCAGCTCTGAGATTCTATGATTCTATAAAGTGTAGAGTTAGAACTAAGAAACAAAGAACAGTCATGTAATAAAAAAAAAAGTCGGGAATTACGTGTATAGAGATTATAGAGAAACTGTAGGATTAAATGAGATCATTGAAGAACAGAATTTAAATGTAAAACAAGACCAAGTCTAGAACTTTGGAGAATGTTCACATTTAGAAGGAAAAAAAGAGGAAGGAGATCTCAAAACAGACAGAAAAGGCATGGTAATTGAGGTAGAAGAAGAACGAGAATAATATAATGTCAAAGAAGTCAAATCAGGAGAGAATTTCAAGAAGGAGGAGATAGAAAAGAGGGTAAAATTTTGGAGAAACCTTGAAGATCATGAGAATCTATAAGCTGCCTAAAATTTCACTAGATTTGTTCATTTGGATATCATTGGGGGCTTAGTCAAAAGCAATTTTAATAGAGAATTAGTAACAGACAGCAAATTACCAGGAGTTAAAATGGCAGATGGTGGGTGGCTTTCATGGAGAAGGTAGGATATGATCTGAGTCTTAAAGAATGAGTCAGATGTAAATAGCAAGGGAGGAGGGAATGAGCACTTACAACTCACAAAACACAAACAAAAGAATAAAGACAAAAAATGCACAAGATATATTTAGGGATGGGGCAGAAGGCAGAAAAATTTGATTATATTAGATACTCATAAATTTTCTAGTACCAGAATGTTGCAAAGTAAAAAGATCCTTTGACCTCTGTGCCCTTTTGTAAATACCTCCCAAGTCACATTTTATATTAACACCTTTATCAACTAGTTGTACTTATTTATTAGGGAATAAAAGTGTCAAGTTCAGCTTGACAGTGATCAAGGGATCCTCAAAAGGCAGTAAGAAGAATGATGTGAATACTACAGGGATCAGGAGAGCTGAGAAGCTGATTGCTTTCAAGACAAGGTTTATTGAGTATAGCTTCTACTTTTATATGGAGAGCAAAACAAGCTGGGGATTTTGCATAAGCTTCCACATATACAGTAAAAGGTAATGATTAAATAGAGTGGCTTTACGGTTATAATACCTCATCAAGTTTTAGACAAAGATTCTATAGGTTAATAAGTCAAACATGTGTAACAGCCTATACTTAGAGTCTCAAGGAAATGCATACATCAGTGATTTTGTAGGGAACATTTTGTGCAAAAGTGGGGGGTAGTGGGGATTTGAGGCTACAGGCCTCAAGATGATATGTGACAAACAACAGCTGCTCTATGGCCTTCAGCTTTGCTGAGGGTCTTGGGCTTTGCCTCCTACATCTACACCATTTTTACTTAAATCAGACAAACGAAGATGAAATAAATAAGTGCCTGATTTCAATTTTTGCTTTCTGAGGTGGAAGCACTTGATGCTGACTAAAAATAAAAGAAAAAAATAAAGATGAGTAACCCAATTCCTATCAAAGAAAAGATAACATAGGGGTGAGGGGTTAGACATTTCAAAGCACAAGTAAACTGTGCAGCAGCTTCCTCTGGTGATACTAAAGTGAGGTGAGATTGAGAGATAGCCAAAATTTCTGGATGAAGAGTTTGTAAATCAAGGCTAATGTTTTTATGATGCCATATCTCTAGTAAATGCTGAACAATGTTAATTCAATTTGTATTGGGAAGAGTTTTAAAAGAGTGAGGTAACACAAATGGATTTGCATGCTCCACAATACTGAAGGTGATTTTTCATTTTTAAGCCTGCTGTTCTCCCAAATAAAAAACTGCACCTTCTAGTGTTTGAGCTGAGCCTATAATTTTGAGTTTATAAATTCTTGTGTCCCTAAACCATGGGAGATGTTTTCTGACATCTTATTACCATAAGAGGCGGTGTGAATAGTATTGGTAAGTGCTACTGTTGATGTGACTGAGATGGCAATAAGAGTTACAAAGGCAACAGCTCCTGCTATGAGCCATTTGATGAATCTCCTAACTCTCTTGAGCTGGTCCATGATCAATTGAAGAGTATAGACATTGGGGTAAGAGTACCAAGGAGCAGAAGTATGTATGGAAAGCATAACAAATGGGGGTTGTTTTAGGAGAACAATCTGATCATTTACAGACACAATGGATGGGGAAACACAATTTGGTGATTTTGAAGTTTGTATAAAAATAGTTATACATTTTAATATTGTTTTCAGAAGTTGAAATAGAAAGGTGTCCAGTAAGGAGGAAATATGGATTGGTAATGCATGAAAGGGGTGACCAAATCATGGGAACAGATTGTTTTTTCTCATTTACGTATGTCAATGTGACAGTCATCCAATAGGAAAGATGTCAGATATATGGGTGATGGGTTTTCCCAATAGATAACATAGGAGGGGTCCATCTTCCTGTAGGTGTGTATATGGCACAAGGGGATATATCAAATGAGCCTGGGATGGCCCACTCAATAGAGCCTGGGATGGCCCAATCAGTAACCATAATGTCTGTGTCGGGGATAGAAAATTTTCTGGGGTGGAGGACATAATGTCAAAGGATGGAGGGTATACCAATTTGGGGGGATCTTTTCTGGGCAAGGCAGATAACCTATTGGGAGATGGGTGAAAAGAGGGGATTTGAGGCTACAGGTCTCAGGGTGATACGTGACAAACATCAGCTATTCTATGGCCTTCAGCTTTGCTGAGAGTCTTAGGCTTTGCCTCCTACACAAAAGGAAAGAGGAGAAGATCAATCAAACAGTATAAATTAAGCACCTACTATGTGCCAGACACTGTATTAAGCATCTTACAAATATTTTATCATTAGATCCTTATAAAAATTCTGGGAGATAGGTACTATTATTATTCCTATCTTATAAAAGAGGAAATTGAGATACATAAAAGTTAAGTAATTTGTTCATGGTCATGTGGTTAATAAGTAATTGAGGCAGGATTTGAACTTGTCTTCCTGACTGCAAGTCCAACACTCTATCCACTAACCACCTGGATGGTCTGACTATTCTCCACCTATGAAGTCAAAAATAGGAGCTAGATATTTATTTATCTATGGTTACTTCCATGGTATGCCAAAAGTAAGGAGGGAGCTGATTACCTATCTTTATAAAAAGCCAAGGGGCAGCTAGGTACAGAGGAAAGAATGCCAGGCATGGAGTTAGGAAGACCTGAGTTTAAATCTGGCCTTGGACACCTCTTAGCTGTGTGACTGTGAACAAGTCACTTAACTCTGTCTCAGTTTCCTCATCTGTACAATGAGCTATAGAAGAAAATGGCAAACCACTCCAGGATTTTTGCCAAGAAAACCCCAAATGGGATCAGGAAGAGCTGAAAAACAATTGAACAAATAAAAGGCTATTGTCGCTATAGAGGTATGATCTATCCTGGTATCAATGTGAATTCTGGAAGCCCCAAGTTTGCCCATTTCCCTTGAGAACTTGCTTTTAAGGGATGTCCCAAACTGATTTTGTCTTAGACTGGACAAGGGATCTCCAAGCATCCATTAGGTGTCCTGAATAGGAGTAATAGAAATGTTCAAGTCCTCAATCACCCTTTTTGTCTTAAAAGTTTCCCCCATTATATCAGAGGTCCATTCCCAAGAAGATCAACACCTGTACAGGAACCATCTTTTTTGTACTAAGTAGAAGGAAGAAGACAAAAGGAATTGAGGCTGAGGAGGATGGGGTAGAACCAACACAATGAAGCATTGGGGACTGACCAGATTACCGAGAGTTGAAGCAGCAGGTATGTTGTGAAGCCTTGGCAGTAAGTTAGAACCCCTTTGGACTTTGATTTCTTTTTTTTAATTTATGAGAGTATTTTTTGACTAAATCTGTGATTTCACTGATTTAGTGAACTCTTAGGAAAGGAGGCTTCTCCTACCAAAGTAGATGCACAGCTGATCTGCAATTTAGATGCTTAGATCCAATATTGTTCTTTTTTTAATTTTTCATTTAATTAATTAATTTAGAATATTTTTCCATGGTTATATGATTCATGTTCTTTCCCTCTTCTTCTCCTCCCATCCCTCTCCCATAGCCAATGAGAAATTCCACTAGATTTTACATGTGTCATTGATCAAGACCTATTTCCATATTATTAACATTTGCATTAAGAAGAACAAAAGATCAAGAATATTATCAAGGGAAATAATGAAAAAAAATGTGAAGGAAGGTGGCCTAGCAGTACCAGATATTAAACTATACTATAAAGCAGCAGTCATCAAAACAATATGGTACTGGCTAAGAGACAGAAGGGAGGATCAGTGGAATAGACTTGGGGTAAGTGACCTCAGCAAGACAGTCTATGATGAACCCAAAGAGCCCAACTTTTGGGACAAAAATCCACTATTTGACAAAAACTGCTGGGAAAATTGGAAAACAATATGGGAGAGATCAGGTTTAGATCAACATCTCACACCCTACACCAAGATAAATTCAGAATGGGTGAATGACCTGACTATAAAGAAGGAAACTATAAATAAATTAAGTGAACACAGAATAGTATACTTGTCAGATCTCTGGGAAAGGAAAGATTTTAAAACCAAGCAAGAGTTAGAGATTTTTACAAAATGTAAAATAAATTATTTTGATTATACTAAATTAAAAAGCTTTTGTACAAACAAAACCAATGCAGCCAAAATCAGAAGGGAAACAACAAATTGAGAAAAAATCTTTATAACAAAAAAATCTCTGACAGGGGTCTAATTGCTCAAATTTTTATACAATTGATTTAACAAGGAGTTAAATCAATTGTATAAAAAATCAAGCCATTCCCCAATTGATAAATGGGCAAGGGTAATTTTCAGATAAAGAAATCAAAAATATCAATAAGGACATGAGAAAGTGTTCTAAATCTCTAATAATTAGAGAAATGCAAATCAAAACAACACTGAGGTATCACCTTACTCCTAGCAGATTGGCTAAAATGATAGTAGGAGAGAGTAATGAATGTTGGAGGGGATGTGACAAAATTGGGACATTAATGCATTGCTGGTGGAGTTGTGAACTGATCCAACCATTCTGGCTGGCAATTTGGAACTACACTCAAAGGGCTACAAAAGATTGCCTGCCCTTTGATCCAGCCATACCATTGTTGGGTTTGTACCCCAAAGAGATCATAGATAAACAGACTTGTACGAAAATATTTATAGCCAAGCTTTTTGTGGTGGCAAAAAACTGGAAAACGTGGGCATGCCCTTCTATTGGGGAATGGCTGAACAAATTGTAGTACATGCTGGTGATGGAATACTATTGTGCTCAAAGGAATAATAAACTGGAGGAATTCCATGTGAACTGGAAAGACGAACTACAGGAGAGGAAACACAGAAGAAAAGCAACTGCTTGAACACATGGATTGAGACGGACATGATTGGGGATGTAGACTCGAAACTAGCACACCAATGCAACTATCAACAATTTGGAAATAAGTCTTGATTGATGACACATGTTAAAACCAGTGGAAATGTGCATCGGCTATGGAGGGGGGAGGTTGGGGGGTGAAGGGGAAAGTAAGAACATGAATCATGTAACCATGATAACTTTTCTAAAAACTAAAAATTATTTTTAAAAAGAGAGAGAGAGTGAGGCTGAGGAATTTGTGCAACTCTGTCTCATTTTATTCATTTTATGCTCCAGTCAAAAAACATCACCCAGTGATATGATTGGGGATATTGACTCTAAATGATCACTCTATTGTAAATATTGATCATATGGAAATGGGTTTTGATAAATGACATGTAAAATCTAGTTGAATTGCTCATCAGTTCTGGGAGGCGGGAGGAGAGAGGGGAGGGAAGACATGAATCATATAACCATGGAAAAATATTCTAAATTAAGAAAATTAAAACATTTATTTAAAAAATATATATATTTGCATTAGGGTGATTGCTTAGAGTCTACATCCCCAATCATATTCCCATTGACCCATATGATCAAGCAGTTGTTTTTCTTCTGTGTTTCTACTTCCACAGTTCTTTCTCTGGATGTGAATAACATTCTTTCTCATAAGTCCCTCAGAATTGTCCCAGATCATTGCATTGCTGCTAGTAGAAAAGTCCATTACATTTGATTGCACCACACTGTATCCATCTCTGTATATATTGTTCTCCTGGCTCTGCTCCTTTCACTCTGCATCAATTCCTGGAAGTTGTTCCAGTTCACATGGAATTCCTCCAGTCCATTATTCCTTTGAGCACAATAGTATTCCATCACCAACAGATACCACAATTTATTCAGCTATTTCCCAATTGAAGAGCATCCCCTCATTTTCCAATTTTTTGCCACCACAAAGAGCTTGGCTATAAACATTTTTGTACAGGTCTTTTTCCCTATGATCTCTTTGAGGGTATAAACCCAGCAGTGGTATTGCTAGGTCAAAAGGCAGACAGTCTTTTAAAGCCCTTTGGGCATAGTTCCAAATTGCCATGCAGAATAGTTGGATCAATTCTCTCAATTTTGCCACATCCCCTCCAACATTTATTACTTTCCTTTGCTGTCATGTTAGCTAATCTGCTAGGTGTGAGGTGGTACTTCAGAGTCGTTTTGATTTGCGTTTTTCTAATTATAAGAGATTTAGAACACTTTCTCATGTGCTTATTTATAGTTTTGATTTCTTTCTCTGAAAATTACTCATTTATTCATATCCCTTGCCCATTTATCAGTTGGGGAATGGCTTGGTTTTTTGTACAATTGATTTAGCTCCTTATATATTTGAGTAATTATACCTCTGTCAGAGTTTTTTGTTACAAAGATTTTTTCTCAATTTGTTGCTTACCTTCTAATTTTGGTTGCATTGGTTTTTTTGTGCAAAACCTTTTTAGTTTAATGTAATCAAAATTATTTATTTTACATTTTGTAATTTTTTCTAACTCTTGCTTGGTTTTAAACTCTTTCCTTTCTCAAAGATCTGACAAGTATACTATTCTGTATTCACCTAATTTACTTATAGTTTCCTTCTTTATAGTCAGGTCATTCACCCATTCTGAATTTATCTTGGTGTAGGGTGTGAGATGCTGTTCTAGACCCAGTCTCTCCCATACTGTTTTCCAATTTTCCCAGCAGTTTTTTTCAAAAAGTGCATTTTTGTCCCAAAAGTTGGGCTCTTTGGGTTTATTATAGACTGTCTTGCTGAGGTCACTTACCCCAAGTCTATTCCACTGATCCTCCCTTCTGTCTCTTAGCCAGTACCATATTGTTTTGATGACTGCTGCTTTATAGTACAGTTTAAGATCTGGAACTGCTAGGCCACCTTCCTTCACTTTTTTTCATTATTTCCCTTGATATTCTTGATCTTTTGTTCTTCCAAATGAACTTTGTTATAATTTTTTCTAATTCAGTAAAAAAGTTTTTTGGTTGTTTGATAGGTATGGCACTAAATAAGTAAATTAATTTGGGTAGAATGGTCATTTTTATTATGTTAGCTCATCCTACCCATGAGCAATTAATGTTTTTCCAATTGTTTAGATCTAGTTTTAATTGTGTGGAAAGTGTTCTGTAGTTGTGTTTGTATAATTCCTGTGTTTGTCTTGGCAGATAGATTCCTAAGTATTTTATGTTGTCTAGAGTGATTTTAAATGGTGTTTCTAACTCTTGCTGCTGAGATGTGTTGGAAATATGTATAAATGGTGATGATTTATGTGTGTTTATTTTGTATCCTGCAACTTTGCTAAAGTTGTTGATTATTTCTACAAGCTTCTTAGTTGATTCTCTAGGATTTTTTAAGTAGACCATCATATCATCTGCAAAGAGTGATAGTTTGGTCTCCTCATTGCCTATTTTGATACCTTCAAATTCTTTTTCTTCTCTGATTGTTACTGCTAGTGCTTCTAATACGATGTTAAATAATAGAGGTGATCATGGGCATCCTGCATCTGGAGATTCTTGTGGCTGTTTTATTTATTTATTTTTTTATGCTTACACAACCAGGAAGTGATCTCAATAGCCTGAACACTAGTCTCCCAAACCAACCAGCTCTCTAAAATGGTTTCAGTATGTTTTAAGGAAAATTTTGCTCAACTTGCGAGTTCCCACCATACTTATTCTGTTTTTAGCTGTGTGATTGTTTTCTTGTCTTTATCTCACCCAGAGAACAGGAGAAAGCTAGAGGCTTAAAAGAGTCCTTGTACTATGCCCACACCTCTCCTCCTTCAAACCTCAAGATGTGAGTTGCATCCCACAGTTGAAAGATTTACTTAAGATGCTTATTCAAATTTCTACTATCCTTAAAATTCCTAATTCAACTATGGGTTCCTTTACTGTGACCTGTATCTAAGTTCATGAGAATAGAATATGAAAATGGGAAAGGGAACCTCAACCCTAAAAGGCAATTCTATCCTTCCTCCACCTAAACTGGGGTGGGAAATGGAGTCAACGAGATAATTATCAATAACATGTTTGATTATGTATATTGATTCACATGATTTATTCTTACACACACACACACACACACACACACACACACACACACACACCTTTTTTTAAATGAACAAGGTGGGAGAAAAGCTGATAATCAAAAATCTCACCAGGTTTGGAAGATATGGGTTTTGCTACGTTTACTTGAGGGTACTGAGGCTGAGAAGGTGGCTGGGACTTGTTACCATTTTGCCCTAAGGTCACCCAAACTACTTTTTAGATGTGGAGGCTTGCTATGTTCTCAGCATATACAGTCACCCTGTGGACCCCCTTTCTCTTGAGCTCCACCCCACTCGATACATGTCCCAGAACTATCTGAGGAGGCTGTCAACTCTCTCATTATGTTTTCCTTGAGCTCCTCATGAGTTATCCTTGAAAGCAAATATAAGGCAGCAGGGTGTTCCCAGGCTCCTGGGTACATTAAGACAAGCAGGCTTTTCAGGGAAAAAACTTTATTTACATAGCACACCAATATGAAATTTGCTGTGCTGGGTCAGATCCATGGTTCACCTAGCCCAACGTTCAATCTCTGATGGTACACAAAGGGACAGGTTGTAGAAGGTCATGGCTGCCTTCCTTGGCACTGATCTCAGGGAACTAAGGATGTTTCACAGAACATGCCTAAATTCCCTAATTAAGAAACTTCCTCTGAGATTCCTTTGCTCTTATTTCAAAATATAGCAATAACTTCACCACTTGAACTCAGTCAAGTTTATCTCCGTTATCCTCCCTTCATTCAAGTTGATACAAACATCTTGGAAGACATCAATCACAAGGAAAATGGCTTAGGAGTGTTTTCCATTCCAAAATGGGTCTAGGCATCAGCAAAAACAAAAAATAAAAAGTAGAAAATCCACAAAACACACAACATCGCAGCAGAGTTACAATCACTAGTGCCAATTAATTCGATAAAACAATTTATTTTTTTAAATCTTTGATTGCCCAGCAGTTAAAAGTGTCATTCACTCGGCCACAGAGTTTTATTGCAGTAGCCTGTTACCATCATTTTGAGTCTGTCCTCATTCCCCCGTCAGTTCTGGCTCCAGAGCCAAGGTGAGTCATCCCTCTAGGATTAACTCTCCTTTTTCAACCTTGGCTTCTGAATTGTCTGGACTAGTTTGAGAAAAATGACACTCCAAATACAATTACAATTCACTGGAGGAAAACAGCTTCAAGTACTGAGTTATTTACCCTGGGCAGACATGGACCACCCCCATCTCCCGGAGATAAACCCACTTTCCTACATTTCCACTTGGCCCTTGTTTAGCTGGCTGCTTTGGGGAGCAGCCCTGCCTGAAGCCCTGATTCACATGGTCGATTGCCTTTTGTATGGTAATTACAGAAATATTTCTGTAGAATAATAGAAACCTAAACTGAAATCACCTTGATTTGCTCTCTGCCACCATCCATGTTTAACTAGCTCTGGAGCACAGAATCCTGGCCTCCATGCCACCAACATTCACTGGCACTCTCACTCTCCTTGATCCCAGAAGACTTATGTAAATAAGAACTTTATTCCTCTTGGTGTTCTGGAAATTAAGATTTGGAATCCCCCTTTTTGGAGAGGACACAAACTTGTTTGGGGAGGTGAGGAGAAGAGGGTTTTGCATGCTCCCTGAAATCATTCAGTCAACTAATTGACTGGGGGAGCTTAAAGCAGGACTGCCAATTAAATCCACTTCCGATGTTTGATTATTTTTCATCTTGAAACCAGTCTACTCACATAACGTGTGTTGTATAGCTGAAAAAATTGCCTGCAAAAAACCAGCCTAATTTAAAAACTAAACTGTACTAAAATATCCAAGTGATTGAGGCAAAAGTGATTTTTGTAGTATTTTTTTTACAGGTCAAAGGAAAGACAATCCTCTCCTTTTCCCCCCAAACCCTCCCTACTGGAAGAAACCTCAAGGGAAAGGGTGAAGAGGAAGCCAAAAAGTGTGACCAGTTTGCTTTGATAGACTGGGAGGAGGAATGGTTGATCTTTTGTTTGTCAATCAACAGAATTCCCAGTGTCCTATCAATTGCCTCCAGGCTTTGGACCATGAACCAAATCTAGTTAAATGGAGAACCCCTCGATTTCACTGGAAACTCTATTAATCCATACTTCCTCCCCTTAAAGTTTGTTACGCAACTCATCTTTAGGGTTCCCAGAAACTAAAAGAGTGACTTTCTTCCATTTTAGCTCCAAAACATCTGTGATTTCACCTGTGTGGCACTCCCTTTAATGACACATATGACAGCTATTCCATGCACAAAGGACACAGATGTACTTTTCTCACCCTGTTGGCTCGTAGCCCACATCTAGGAGGCAGAAAGGATATGTGGGTATATGCAATATATATATATATATATGATATTAAACTACACACATATTATATAGAGATATATATTCAAGATCCCCCCCAACCAACCAGAGTTTTATATAAGGAAGGAGGCTCTCTTTCTCAAATCATGTCAGTCTCAAGTTGATGTCAGTCATGGTCAAGAAACATTTATTAAGGGGGTAGTTGGGTTAGCTCAGTAGATTGAGAGTCAGGCCTAGAGACGGGAGGTCCTAGGTTCAAATCTGGCCTCAGACACTTCCCAACTGTGTGACCCTGGGCAAGTCACTTGACCCCCATTGCCTACTCTTACCACTCTTCTGCCTTCGAACCAATACACAGTATTGACTCCAAGACGGAAGGTAAGGGTTTAAAAAAGAAAGAAAGAAAGAAAGAAAGAAAGAAAGAAAGAAAGAAAGAAAGAAAGAAAGAAAGAACATTTATTAAGTGCCTACTATGTGTCAGGCACTATACTAAGCATTAGGGATACACAGAAAGGCAAAAGATAATCCTTACTCTCAAGGAGTTTGGAGTCTAATGGGAGAGAGAGCATGTAAATTTCTATGTGCAAATAATCTGCATACAAGAAAAATTGGGAGGGAATAAGGAATTGGAATTAAAGAAAAGGCTTCCAGTAGAAGGGGAGACTTTAACTGTGACTTGAAGAAGCCAGAGAAGCTAAGAGTCTGAAATGAGGTAAAAGAACATTCCCCATATAGAAGGCCCAAAACATAATCAAAGGATATATATATA
>NC_058130.1:249820065-249830981 GCF_016433145.1 Gracilinanus agilis | reverse complement strand
TGTGTGTGTGTGTGTGTGTGTGTGTGTGTGTGTGTGTGTGTGTGTGTGTGCAGAAGTCTCAGTAATGCCCATTACCTCACCCTGGTGCTTCAGGTCCTATGACCTCAGTGGTTTCTGGGCTAGTCTTCTGAGGGGGTGTATTGAAGGCTTTGGTGTTCTCTGTCTCCCTTTCATTGGAGGCATGGAAAAAAAAGAATAGAAAATGCTAGAGCTGAGCAGAATTTAGAGATCAACACTGGGTTCGATGGCTGGACTTGGTATCTGGAAGATTTCAGTTCAAAACCAGCCTCTGACACTTATTAGCTGAATGATTTTGGACAAGTCATTTAATCTCTGGTTGCCTTAATCTACTGGAGAAGGAAATGGCAAACCACTCTAAAATCTTTGCCAAGAAAACCCCACTTGCAACTGTTTGGGGCTGAATTTGAACTGAGAGCTCCCCGATTCTAGGCAGTAGGCACTTGATAAATGCTCGCTAAATCTGAATCTTGAATTTTGAATCTAGAGGATTAATTTTATTGCAAGGGAAAGAGGGTTGTGCTATGGTCCACAGCATCACAAAGAATGGGACGCAACTGAATAACAACAGAGCCATAGCTATTAGTCCCCAGAATTTGTCCTAGGATCCAGGCATCCCTTTAAGCACATTTCCTCCCCCAAGAAAATGAGTTTCTTGTCTGCTGTGTTCAGGGGCCAACATCCTGTGAACAGTTATCCAGTGGCCTGTGACAAGCAGCAAAATCTCTCTCCCTTACGTGGCTTCAACTCCAGGGAAAAGACACTTGGACTTGAAGCCAACCTAGGTTCAACTCTGGCCGTGTGCCCCTGGGCAAGTCACTTAATTTCTCAGTGTTCTGGGAAATTTTTGAAGCCTGGAGGTTGCAGAGAAGGAGCTGGCCTGGGTTGATAGAGGGTGTTTCCTAACAAAGAGTTTTCCATAGTTCATTTCAGCTATTATTTTAAAACTTACCTTTTTAAAACACGCTTACCTTATCAACTAAAAGGCAGAAGAGTAGCAAGGAATAGGCAATTGAGATTAAGCAACTTGCCCAAGAGTCACACCCCTAGGAAGTTCTGAGGCCAGATTGGAACCCAGGTCTTTGACTCCAGGCTTATCAACTCTTCTATCTCTGCTAACATCTAAACATTAAAGCCAGTACTTTAAGGTTTATAAAATGCTATTCATTATACCATTCTATTTTCTCTTCACAGAACTCTGTGAAATAGATGCTAGTATTATTTTTATGGTTCCCGTTTTGCAAATGAGGAAACAAAGACTAAAAAACTTTACGTGACTTGCCAAGGGTCACACAGCTGTTAAATGACATTCAAATTTATGTCTGAATTCAAGTCGGGCACTCTATCCACTGTGCCACTTTAAATCAAAGACTAATCCCTATCTCTAAATTTATATGCATATTACTGTTGTTATTCAGTCATGCCCAACTCTTCATGACCCTGTCTAAGGAGTTTTCTTGGCTAAGATCCTGGAGCAATTTGCCATTTCCTTCTCTAACTCAATTTACAGATGAGGAAACTAAGGCAAACAGGATTGAACAACTTACCCAGAATCACATTGCTTATAAGTTCCTGAGGCTAGATTTTAACTCAGGTCTTCCTGACTCTAGGTCTAGTGCTCTATCTCCTGAGATATATACATGTGTGTGTACATATACACACACATATGCATGTGTGTCTTGTGCCCAAAATCCTTTGATTAAGAAGGATTTAAGTTTAAATTGGAGTGAGAGGAACAAATCTTCCCAAAAATATTTGCTAAACTAACTCATAGAGGAATATCAATGCAGCTTAGAAAGAATGCTGGAAGAGAGAGCCAGTAATCCATAGGAAGCAATAACCAAGAGAAGAGCCATTAATAAAAAACCATGACCTTGGCCACATTTACACAAAAATACAAAGAAGTAGACTTAATCTCATTGGTTTTACTGAGATAAACACTTATTGGCAATGTGGAATTTACACGGAGACATTTGTCATAAAATGATTCCTTCCAACATTTCTAATCTTTTTCCTTTACTTCCCTCCCCTCACTCAATAATTCAAGCCTACTGGCCCACTTAGAGTTCTTCCAGCATGATGCTCTCTCCATTGCCTCCCTCCATGCACTTTACATTGGTTGTCTGTCCCCCATGAGAATCAGCTGTTAACTCAGTGGTTAAGAAATCAGGGCCTGGAGCCAAGTTTAAATCTGGCCTCAGACCTTACTAGTTATGTGACCATGGACAAGTCACTTAACCTCTGATTGCCTAGCAAAAGAATCCATTTGATCTTCTAGAGAAGGAAATGTCAAACCACTCTAATATCCTTGCCAAGAAAACCCCAAGGATAGCTATAGTCCATGGGGTCATGAGTGTAACGACTCCCATGAATAGAATTTTCTGCCTCTCCCCTAGCTGCTCATACCTTCTTCTCTCAAATTGTCTTCCATATGCTCTGTATATATCTCATATGCTCCTAGTCATTTACATGTTGTTTTCCATATTATGTAGAAGCTCCTTGAAGAGCAAGGACAGTTCTTTTGGCCATCCATCATACCATGCTTCCTTCCTTCCTTTTCTTCTTTCTTCTTTTCTTTTCTCCTTCCTTCCTTTTCTTCTTTCTTCTTTTCTTTTCTCCTTCCTTCCTTTCTTCTTTCCTTTCTTCCTTTCTTCCCTTCTCCCCTTATTTCCTTCTTTCCTTCTTCCTTCCTTCCTTCCTTTCTGTTATGTTGATAATAACAGATAATTTTGGGGAAGCAGATAATTATGCCAGGGCCAGTAACCTTCAAGTCACTTCTCACAGACACTGACTGACAGGCTTCAGTGAGAAAGGAGGGGGTTAGACACTCCTGGCTCTCAAACCCCTTCCCCCAAGAAGTTGGGTTTCAGTTGAAAAATGGAGACAATCTGAGGTTCTTCTAGCAAGGTCTGTTGAGGCTGAACTCTAATGATGTTCCCCTTTTCTTTAACTTATATTCCTCACAGGTCTGATAGAGGAATAAGTAGAAGCTAGTTATCTAAATGTTGAAGGACTGAGATGCATCTGATCTTAAAACTGGTATCTGAGAGGATTCAAGCAAGGGAATGACTATGAACAGTGAGTATCCCCAAATAATTCCCAGGCACAGATATTGAAGGAAAAGCTTATATTAAGAAGGAAAGGGAAAAACTACAGGGGGTAATTAGGGTTTGGATAAGGAAAAGGTAACCCTGATCTGTTAGATTGAAGCTGCCCTTCCCCCCCCACAGTAGGGGGTGAAGGGCACTTGGCCAAACTGGCTCTCTTGTTAATAATGAGTATTTCCAATCTCTATATCTCTAAATATTTGTTGTATTGATGTTGGTAAGGACTAATCCTCCTAAGAAGGCTAACTCCTGAGTAAAAACCATGATGGCTTTTGCCACAATGGCCACTCAGGTGAACCCCCAAGTCGGGAGCAGTAAGCAGAGTGATCTGCTCACCTCAACCCCCAGAAGGCAACTGTCCAAACCCTTCTCAACTATCCCCTCACCCAAAGTTCTCCAGGGGGGTCCCCTGGAATTCTGGGTGAGGCTGACCCTGTATTTTGCAGGGATTCCATGATGCCATCCTCTACATAACACTTTCTTACCTTCTTTCTTCCTTCCTTTCCTTTCATCCTTCCTTTTTTCTTTCTTTCTTCCTTTCTTTCTTCTTTCCTTCCTTCCTTTCTTCCTTCCTTCCTTATCTTCTTTCCTTCTTTCCTCTTTTCTTCCTTCCTTCCTTCCTTTCTTTCTTTTCTTCTTTTTATTTTAAAAAACCCTTACCTTCCATCTTAGAATCAATACTGAGTATTAGTTCCAAGACAGAAGAGAGATAAAGGCTAGTCATTGGGGATTAAGTAATTGCCCAGGATCATACAGCCAGGAAGCATCAGAGGACAAATTTGAACCCAGGACCTCCCATCTCTAGGCCTGGCTCTCTATCCACTGAGCCACCTGGCTGCCCCCATCCATGCTTCTTTTCAAGCACACACAGAGACACAAACATATATACATACGTAAATATATTTACAAATACAAATATCCTCTCCCTCCAAGAAATTTATGTAACCTTGAGAGCAGGGATTGTTTTATGTCTTTATCTTCAACACATAGTCCAGAGCCTAATACATAGTAGGTTCTTAATACATGTTTGTTCCTTTAAAATTAATTTTTAATTTAACACCATATTGTTCTGTTTATAAAGAGCTTTCCTCACAACAACCCTGTGGGATGAGGAATATAAGGAGTTTTGTTTTCTCTTCAGTTTAGGATAAAGACCTTGAGCCTTGCCCACAGTCTTGCCCAGGGCCACACAGCTAGGAAGTGTCTGAGGATAGATTTGTTGCTCATGTTTTTCATCCTTCTTTCAAAGAGGACCAATGACATGACCCTGGTGTGATGACTGGCATATGAATTGGACTGAAGTGAGACAGAGTTGCACAATCATCAGCCTCACTCTTTTCTTCCAGAATCATCCAAGTCTAGTGGCAAGAAAAAAGTAAGATGCCTGGTGATGGTCTAGAACAGTGACAGTCAAACTATGGCCCGTGGGCCAGATGTGGCCCCTTGAAATGTTCTATCTGGCTGCGTGACATTATTCCTAATCTGAAGAATACAATGAGTAGGACACCATACAATGAAACTTCGAAGGAGTTGCCTTAGAAACAGACTGACAGATAAGCATTTCCTTTCCTTTGGCCCCCTCTTTAAAAAGTTTGGCCATCACTGATCTAGAATATAGTAGATGACCTTAGCTTCTTTGATGTCTGACCAGGCTCTAAAAGCTCCACAGCACCTGCTTCAGCCTCCTTCATGGCGCTTGGTGCGAATTATTCTCATCCACTCCTTTCCCCCAGGGGAAGTCTTCCTTTGCTTGGGGTACACATCCCCCTAACTCACCGCCGGTTCTGAGACCTGTTGATTACCCTCACCCTGGTTTAGATTGTCTACCAAGACACTTTTACCCAGGTGGGACCACTTCTTGGAGCCACAGCTGAGAACTGGGTAGTTTGAGGTAGACCTCGAAGGTGGATGAGCAGCCCTGGAAAAGGCTCAGGAAACCCTCACATCCTCACCCCAGAAGTGTTAATCCTCCTTGAACACTTCATCCACCTGCCCAGTCTACACAGCTAGGCAATGCTAGACTCAAACTTCTGTGATCATGCTCCTTGAGGGTGTGAACTCTGCCATGTTTGCATTATATTCCTTCAGCTCTCCTCCTACCCCTCACTTCCACTGCCTAGCACAATACCTTGTATGTCCTGGGGAGAGAGAAGGAATGGATGGGAAGGGAGAGGCATCAGGGACTATAAGTCCATCCATGTAAGGAGCTCCCCTCTGAGGAAAGGTCCTCTGCCAATACAAGTCTATAATCCAGTGGTTCCCAGACTTTTTTGGCCTACCGCCCCCTTTCCAGAAAAAATATTACTTAACGCCCCTGGAAATTAATTTTTTTAATTTTAATAGCAATTAATGGGAAAGATAAATGCACCTGTGGCCATCACTGCCTCCCTGGATTGCTGCAGCACCACCAGGGGGCAGTGGCGACCACTTTGGGAATCACTGCTGTAATCTTTAATCTTGGTTGCCTCGGACCCTGAGACATTAAGTGACCTGCCCAAGGTCATACAGCCAGGATGCGTCTGGGCAAGATCTGAATCTAGGCCAGTTAGACACCAGCCAGTCACCAGTCCTTCGATCAAGAGGGCTTTACATTTAAATTGGAGGGAGAGGATCAAACCTGTCCCCAAATATTTATCAGGCTAGTGGTGTATTGAGAAGCTCCTCTCTGGAGAGGAATAGACTCAGCATAAGTAGAGCATCAGAAGAGAGAACCCACAATTCACAGGAAACAGTAACCAAGAGAAAAGCCATGAATAAAACTGCAATACCTGCTATGGGGCAGCTAGGTGGCACAGTGGGTAGAGTGTCCACCCTCAAGGAATCTCATCTTCCTGAGTTCAAATCTAGCCTCAGACGCTTACTAGTTGTGTGACCCTAGGCAAGTCGCTTAACCCTGCTTACCTCAGTTTCCTCATCTGTAAAACGATTTGGAGAAAAAAATGACAAAACACTCCAGTATCTTTGCCAAGAAAACCCAAATAGGGTCATGGAGTCAATCATGACTGGAAAAAAAAAAAGACTAACCAAATATTCACTACAGCATTTTGACTCTCATTATGCACATAACATGTGCCTCATAAATGTTTTGTTAAATTGAATCTAGTCCAGTGCCTCTATTTTACACATAAGGAAACTGAGGCCCGGAGAAGAAGAAAAAATTTGTCTATGATCATTTGCTGTCACTGATTCTCTGTTGTCATTTGTATTTATTGAAGGACACTGGACTAGCCAAAGGACAAAGCTCAGAGCCAGCAATGTAGAATCAAGAATCTAGAATTGGAAGGAAACTTGGAGGATCATTTTACAGATGAGGAAAATGAATCCTAGCACAGTGGTGACTTGCCCAAGGTCACATAGGTAAAAAGTCATCATAGATAGGATTTGCATGGAAGAGGAGAGAAGATGAATAAACAAAACTGGCCCAGACAGGTGTGAGGGCTGAGATCCCTAGCAGCTGATATTTTTAGAAGGCATTTTGCCTGCTATTCTTAAATCATTTCCCTATTTCTTTGCTGGGACAGGATATAAGATAACTTAGCTGTAAATCCCATAGGAAGCCAAAGCCCCTCAAGCAAATGAAGCTTATTGCAATAGTGCTTAACAATATTAAAATAAAAAATATCTACTCAATAAAAAAAGCAACATAATTAGAAGGAATCAACAAATCCACACTTAAAGAAATATTTTAAGACCATTTCTCAGTATTAATAATAATACCAAGGAATTAGAACAGAATTAGGGGAAAAGGATATAATCAATTACTTTCTCTCTAAACTTATTATTTTTATTTTAGGCCAAAACAAGATGCCATCATTGATGATAATGACAGGTTTACAAAGTACTTTCTGTATAAGAATAAAAGAAAAAGAAAAAAAGCAAAGCCCAAAGAGAACAGTTAGTTCTTTAGTTATTCTGGCAATGGGCAAGAAGACAACTTCTTAAATGAAAAAACAAAAAAACCCGCATTTTTTCAAATATACCTTACCAGACCTGATGTGATTTCCAGGTTAATCTGGCTACTTCTTCCCAATTACACATCTTAACCAATGTTAGTACCTGAAGCCACTTTCTTCTGGACTTGCTCCTGAGAACTAATTAATACAAATCACTCCATTGGCAAATGTTAGGTCTCTTGCCTCTAAGTCTAGCATAATTCTTTTTTTTAATCCTTACTTTCTGTCTTGGAATCAATACTAAGTATCAATTCCAAGGCAGAAGAGCAGTAGGGGGCTAGGCATTTGGGGTTAAGTGACTTGCCCAAGGTCACATAGCTAAGAAGTGTCTATGACAAGATTTAAAGTCCAGCATAATTCTTGCACTATTTCTTTCTGCTCTTATCCATAGATGTGTAAAAGAAGCAAGAATATTGGCATGGGACCCAGGAGAACTGAATTCCAATCTTGGATCTGTCTTTGACTTGGTATGTAATCTTGGGCAATAATCATAATAAACATTATCATGATGATGATAGGGACTAGAACTGTGATTTCTTTGGCATAGGGAACTTCTTGATGAGGAAACTCATTTAATTAATGCTGGCCAGAAACTTCTCTGCAGCTTAGAGTTGTTGACAAACTCAAATAGAGATGGGGCCGCTAAGCCATACAGAAGGATCCTTTCAGGTTGTATGTTGACTTAGAAGATCACAGATTAACATTATCTATGCTGTATGGCATTTTTTTTTTACATTTTCCAATTACATTTATTCTTGTTGGTAGAGAATGCTGGCCTGTTCAGCTGTGGGCTGTGTTTGACACCTCTGACCTAGAGCCCTAAGAGGTAAAATGACTTGTCCAAAGTTACACTGCTAGGATGTGTGAAGCAATATTTGAATAATAATTATTATTTTCATTGCTAAAATTTATATAATTTTTACTGTGTCAGGCATTGTGCAAAGCACTCTACAAATTACTGTCTCATTTAATCCTCACAGCAACCCTTGGATACTGGTCCTGTTATTATCTTTATTTTACATATGAGGAAGTTGAGGCAGGGTCACATAGCTAGTAAGTATCTCAGACTGGATTTGAACTCACATCTTCCTGACTCTAAGGCCAGGTTTTTGTCACTATGCCATCTAGCCGCCCCACATCAGGGTCTTTTCCAGTGAGTCTTATCTTCTCGTTATGTGACCAAAGTATTTGAACTTCAGCTTCAGTATTTGACCATCCAGTGTATAACCTGAATTAATTTCTTTAAGTATTGGCTAATTTGATCTCCTTGCTCTCCAACAGGCTCTCAAAAGTCTTATTCAGCACCACGATTGAAAGCAATGATTCTGTAGTTTTCAGTTAAACTACCATGACATTGAGGTATCAAGAACTTGGCAAAATTAAATTATTCCTTCCCATATTCTTCAACATTTTTATGGCCCTAACAGACAAATAAAATTTACGTGGAGATCTCAGGATAATTTGCATCTTCAATTCAGATTATTCCTAGTTGCTGTGATGAGAGTACAGTATGGGTAAATGTTTAATAACCAGTTCTCTGGGGGTGGAAAAGCTGTATGCAAGACAAACTTTTAAGCTTAATCTGACTAATTAACATTTTTTTCATCATGTTCTTAAATCTAGATGATCAACAAAGTAATCAATCAAACCCTGATTCATAAATCTTGATGATTTCCAAGGTGTAAACACTCACTGAAAAATTTAAGAACCAGGGGGCAGCTGGGTGGCTCAGTGGATTGAGAGCCAGGCCTAAAGATGGGAGGTCCTAGGTTCAAATGTGACCCCAGATACTTCCTAGCTGTGTGACCCTGGGCAAGTCACTTACCCCCCATTGCCTAGCCCTTACCACTTTTCTACCACTCTACACAGTATTGACTCCAGGATGGAAGGTAAGGGTTTATAAAAAAAAGAAAAAGAAAAATTTAAGAACAAGCTTAAAAGAGTGGGTACCAACAGGTTCCAACATATCTCTCTGTCCACCTCCCATTGGATGATAAGGCTTGTTTTGGAAAATTGAATTGTATCTTAAATGAATAGAGGAGTCCTGCAGTAAATTCTTTTGTAAAAGGAATAATCCTTGAATAATGCGAATAATCAATCACAACATTAGTGATATAGGTCTGAAAATAAAGTAGATGTACATTATTTGGAGAACAATAAAACAATTTGTGATGTTAAAGGCAACCCTAAGTGGTCTTGGAGAGTTATCAAAGACTTCTACTATGACTTTTTACAATTTAAAGACATTTTATTTTAATAATTAACTCTAATAATAATCTTCAACATATGTTTTCCAAAATTATAAGATCTAAACCTCTCTCCCTTCCTTCCCTCCCTCCACTAGGAGGCAGTAAGCAATTTGATCTGGGCCATACATGAACTATCATGCAAAACACACTTCCATATTGGTCATTGTTGTAAGAGCTCACTTATACAAAACCCAAACCCCCAAATAAAACTGTAAATACACTAATGTGAAAGACAGTATGCTTTGATCCATATCCATCTGATAGCATTCCCCATCACAAGTCCTTTAGAATTGTTCCAGATCATTGCCTTGCAGATTCTACTATGACTTTTTAAATGCTTCAGATGCTGCACTTAAATTTTAACATGCTGGGGGCAGCTGGGTGGCTCAGTGGATTGAGAGTCAGGCCCAGTCACTAGGTTCAAATCTGGCCTCAGACACTTCCCAGCTGTGTGACCCTGGGCAAGTCACTTGACCCCCATTGCCTACTCTTACCACTCTTCTGCCTGGGAACCAATACATAGTATTGATTCCAAGACGGAAGGTAAGGATTTAAAAAAAACTTTTCTTAAACATGTAAATCCCCCTCTTTGAGGATTTTTATAAAACCAGGTCTCTAGACCAGCAGTATTTATTACTTTGACAGCTATATTTCCAATATAAAAGTAAATTTATTTGGGAATGCTGACTTGGAATTTTCATTGAATATGAAATAAAAAACTTCTTAATAATTTATTTTGTACTTTATACTTTTTTCTTTATTTATTCATTTAATTTTCCCATGGTTACGGTTACATGATTTATGTTCTTTCCTTCCCCTCCTTCCACCACCACCCCCATAGCCAATGAGCAGTTCTACTGGGTTTTACATGTATCATTGATCAAGACCTATTTCCATATTATTGCTATTTGCAATAGAGTGATTGTTTAAAGCAGTGATTCCCAAAGTGGGCACTACCGCCCCCTGGTAGGTGCTCCAGCAATCCAGGAGAGGGGTGATGGCCACAGGTACATTTATCTTTCCTATTAATTGCTATTAAAATTTAAAAAAAATTAATTTCCAGGGGCTAAGTAATATTTTTTCTGGAAAGAAGGCGGTAGTCCAAAAAAGTTTGGAAACCACTGGTTTAGAGTCTACATACCCAATCATATCCCCATCAAACCATGTGATTAAGCAGTTGTTTTTCTTCTGTGTTTCTACTCCCACAGTTCTTTCTCATAAGCCCCTCAGAATTGTCCTGGATCATTGCATTGCTGCTAGTAGATAAGTCCATCACATTCGGTTGTACCACAGTGTATCCGTCTCTGTGTATAAAGTTCTCCTGGTTCTGCTCCTTTCACTCTGCATCAATTCCTGGTGGTCATTCCAGTTCACATGGAATTCCTCCAGTTCTTTATTCCTTTCAGCACAATAGTATTCCATCACCTACAGATGCCACAATTTGTTTAGCCATTCCCCAATTGAAGGGCATCCCCTCATTTTCCAATTTTTTGCCACCACAAAGAGCATGGATATAAATATTTTTGTACAAGTCTTTTTCCTTATGATCACTTTGGGGTATAAACCCAGCAGTGGTATGGCTGGATCAA
>NC_058130.1:249788185-249815678 GCF_016433145.1 Gracilinanus agilis | reverse complement strand
ATTATATTTTACTTGTCTTCTTGCTCTCTGTGATTCAGCTAAACTAGCCTTCATCCTGTTCATCACACTCATACAAGTGTACCACTAAAATCTTCAAACTGAATAGGGAATTAAGAAATAGCATTAAAGGGCAGCTGGGTAGCTCAGTGGATTGAGAGTCAGGCCTAGAGGCGGGAGGTCGTCCTAGGTTCAAATCCGGCCTCAGACACTTCCCAGGTGTGTGACCCTGGGCAAGTCACTTGACCCCCATTGCCCACCCTTATCACTCTTCCACCTAGGAGCCAATACACAGAAGTAAAGGGTTTAAAAAAAAACTAAAAAAAAAAAAGAAATAGCATTAAGGAAGCAAAAGAACATAAAGAAAGGGAAAGGATTTATATTAATCATTTTCTACTGAATTAACATCAGAGACAATTTTTACATGTTGTTTTTATATTGTGTGTTGAATATTGTTGTTCAGTAGTTTCAGTCATGTCTAACTCTGTGATCCCCTTTGGGGTTTTCTTGGCAGACATACTAGAATGTTTTGCTATTTCCTTTTTTAAATCATTTTATAGATGAGGAAAAGTGAGATTGATTTTCTAGTTCCTTTTAAAATCATTTTATAGATGAGGAAAGTGAGGCAAACATGATCAAATGATTTGCTCATGGTCCCACAGCTAGTTAAGCATCTAAGGCCAGATTTGAACCTGAGGCCAGGTCTTCCTGACTCCAAGTCTGGCACTCTATTCACAGTGTCTCTGCATTCACTAATGGTTATGGCATACTTGACTGTTTTATTGTATGTGTTTTCACCACAAAATTATCTTTTAAAAATTCACTTGCTTGACTAGCTATGTTGATCAAACTGACCTAATCATTCATTGTTAACAATTATCATTTGCAAATCCAGCTTATCCTTTGGTACTTGCACAAGGATTTTTTTTAATGAAGCATATTCGATCACAGTATAAATTACATATGCTCTCTCTTTCACCCTGAAAAAGCACAAAAATGTGAAGATCCCACCCAGACCACTCTCCCTCTTGCCCGGTTACCATCTAGGTGGATTAGAACCTGGCTCAGAAGAAGGCTAATGAGATAAGTAACCTATTTTCCCTCAGGATCCTCTACAAAGTGATGGTGTAGGGAAGTGGTAGACAGCAGCTTTGAAGGGCTGGCTGCTTTTCACTGGAGCCTGTTGAGGATGGAAGCCATCCTTTATCCTTCAATTTTTCTTGGGAAAATTCTCATTTGGAAGAAGTTGGGTGAGCAGACCACTATCATTGTCTACCTACTTAAGTTTTTTCATGTAAATTCAAATCTCAATAGTAAATATACTACAATAGCACATATTTGAGGGAAGAGGAAGGCACTAATACCTCATCCAGTAGCTCTTTAAAGGAAGCACTGACACGTTCTAATGTAGGAAAGCTTTGGGGTACTCTATTTCTTTCCATTTCTTTTTCACTCATGAGAGATTTTCTACTTCTCTCTTTCAAAAGGACGGCAAATCCTGAAGTTCTAGACTGCTTTTGCTGAAATCAAAGAAGCACATGTAGAAATTTATCACCTCTCAACCACACTCCGTAAGAGAAAGAAGGCCATGTATTATCTACACACCAAGATGATGGGGTAGGGAATGTGGTGGGAACAATATCCCAACTCCCCTGCCTCTACGTGGAATTATTTATAATAATATAAGTTTTTACTTATAAGCATGAAAATCCCTCTTGACACTCTATTGGTTCACAGGACTATTGACATCATTTCCTGTTGGCAGGAATACCAAAACAAAAAAAAAAGCCATAAGGAAATCCAGGTGGTTCTAACGCTTGGTCAGATGACCACAATGGGCAACTCAAAGACAGGTGAATTTCACTGAACTGAATCGACTTGAAATTCTCTCAATGCATATTCTTGTGGAACATCCTTCTCCTGCTATGTTAAGTAAATCTCCTTTTGTTAACTGGTGAATGAACTAGAAATGTCTGACTTCATTCCAATATCTAACATAAACTAGCAGGGGATTGGCCTGAATCACACCCAGCCCAGAAAAAGGGGAACATCGGCTAAGGACAAGTGAGAACCAGTTCCCCAAACCTTCTCAACTGTCCTGCTTGGATCCTTTGAGTCAGGTGCAGAAAAACCAAAGAGCCAGGAATACCTCTAAATCATTCCACCTTTAAAAAAACACTGTCAAATGAAAGTTGTTTTGATAACTCAAACTTATTTAAAAAAAAAAAAAAGGAAGGTAGGAGTATGTTAACATACTTGGCAAACACCTTCCATTCCTCCAATGTCTTTCATTCAAAGCACAGTGGACAGTATTATCTTATTTTTCAGAGGCTGAAAGATGAAAGCCTCAAACTGGATTCATACTCACATTCCTCATGGACTGGCCCTTCTTATTTGTTCTTTAATGATGATGTCAGTGATGGTCCTGCTAAGAAAAAAATAAAACGCTGGCTTTATAATTCTCCTAGGACAAATACAAACACCTCTATTTGACATTTAAAGTTCTTCAAGACCTGTCTCCTATTTAATTTTCCAGCTTTAGTATAAATCATTCTCCTTCACAAACTCTATGGCCCAGACAAAGCGTCCCTCTTGCTGTTGCTCACAAATTACATTCAATGGCTAAATTTTTGCAATGACCCTTACCTTGGACTTGCTCTCTCTTTGCCTCTATTCATCAGAGTCCCTAGTTCCTTTTAAGCCTCACTTCAAATTCCACCAACTACATGAGGTTTTTGATGGCCTCTCCAGCTTCTAGTGACATCTACTTAAGAATTTTTTCATTATATAAGTATTATATGCCCTCTATAATATTTGTGTAAAGTAAGCTTTAGATATTGAGGACTTATAATATGGTCTACTTGACACTACGTGAAGTCTTGGTGACCCTACTTCCAGGCATGTGTAATAGAAGGTCTTGTCCCAACTTCAGAACTTGAGCCAGTAACAATGTCCTGGTAAATGTTTAACAATCAGCTCTCCCCAAAAATGTACACAAGAAAGCACTAAATCAAGCCCTTATTTGGGGTCATTGCTGATTGTCAATGTAGAAATGCTCACACTTAAAATTTAACAATCAACTCTTGCAAGCCATCAGGAGATCACTCCAGCACAGCACTGTATGCAGGTATCTTCTGAATGCTTCCTGTCATCTGATAGTGCATAGTTACTAAAAGTTTTTTTAATTAGCTGCTAAGCTCAAATTGAGTCTGCACATAAAAGATTCGAGAGGATGATCTCCCATTCTCTGTTCCTTCGTAGCTTTAGAATGAAGAGTCAAAAAAGCTACAAGCCTCACAAGGTGGAGAAAGATGGCAACAGGGGCAGGACAGCAACTCCCTTCTCAGCCACCATATGGCTATGAACACAAATTGCCTGTTGTCTCTTTGCATTTGCTTTTTTTCCTACTCTTTGGTGAATGTGTTCTGGAGATGGAGCAGATCAAGTCATGACTGGATGAACTTTGAAAGGTCAAAGGAATGATCAGAGATACAGTAGCAAGGGGTGGTTACAGAATCTGCCAGTAGCCCCAGCAGCCCAAACTCATGAAGTGTCCGATGAGATCATGGAGCAGCCAAGCAACCTGCTTGACCAAGCCCAGTAGTGAATCCACCTGGAAGCTAAGGTAAATAAGGGAATGACTAACCCATCAGCTATGACACACCCAAAAGTATTTGGCAGAGAGACTAAGGACTCTTAAGATTGAAGAAATAAACCCATCCAGATTTGGGGAGTAAGGGGGGAGGTAGGGTGTTTTATAATAACCACTTATAGCTTGAGCCCACTCTCCCCCAAAATGAAATGTTTATGCAGAGTAGAGATGTGCCTCTTGGTTGTTGGGGAATGAGGTTTATGGCATGGGATGTTGATATTCTGAAGTTTTTTACTAATCTTTCTCAATAAATATCCCTTTGTAAAGGCTATTTGGTGTTGACTGAGTAAATGATATTGGGAAATTGTAAATGATTAAATAACACTAAACGGAAAATGCCAGTTAGGGGTGTATGGAGCTCATGTGGAATAGTATTAGATATCTTCCAAGTCTTCCTAGTGTCTTGTAGGGTGAAGAACTACTTCAATTCACAGCTGAACTTAGCTTTCACCTCTCTAGTAGTTATAAGATCCTCAGATCCCTTCAGGGAATTGGGACAGAAAAGGCCATCAACATGTCTGACCTTTAGGGGATCCTCTGAACTTCTATCTGCCTTGGTCAATCCATAAACAATTTTTTTTCTATGAAACTGCATACAAGTTGACAGAGGATCAGTCTTGCAATTAAAAGACACAAGTTCATGTCCTAAACTCTAATTTATATTAGCTGTGTAACATGAATAATTCATTAAAACCCTCAGTGCTTTAGGCATCTTTTTAAGACCATAATTTACAGAGAAGTTGGTGAACTGGTAGAAGTTTATACCCTGGAACTCCTCCCCCTGACAAAATCACAAAGCCTATAGCCATGCAGCCCAATATCACTTGATCTTAAAAGCTAAGTAAGAAAATTTTTCTTATTACTACTTACCTTACAGGGTTTTCTGAGGACCAAATAAAATAATGTTTGTAAGGCACTTTGTAAAGTTATCAGGAGGCAGAAGAGGCTACCTCCTTTGACTAATAAGACTATTAAAAAAAAGAACATAGTGATGCCTTATCTTTGTCAAGGAGATAGATGTGGGTTCTCAGAAGCATTCTCAGTGGAATGCAAGTTCTAGCAGATTCTACCAACCTGGAGCACAGTTACTTTGGACTTAAGTTCTTCTGGTTCTCAATGGCTTGGGAAAATAATGAATTTTCCCAGGAAAGCCAATCAGACTTCCTCAAAGAAGCTGAAATAGCCACACTGGACCAAAATCTATCTTGCCCATGAGAAGCGAGGCTCTGGTAGGATGACAGGGGTTCAAGAGAGGGAATTCTCCAGAATTCCAACTAAAGATAATGAACCAAGATGATCCAGAGGTACTCTTCTGAAACCCTGGAGTTGAGGAAGAACAGCTGACAAGATGCAAACTACAGACTGCCAGAGATGAGGGACTTTAGGAAGCAATAAGCATGTTGAAATGAGACATTTGAGGTTTTAGTTAGAATTCATTCTTCCCCTTTGTTACTTACCAGAAATTAGGTACTATCTCTTACCCCATTGCTTATCTAACTACTTCCTTCCCATTTTCCCTCCAAGATTTTTAGGGAGTGGTGTAAGGAGAGTAAGAGAGACCCAAATCCCTTCTACGTGTATCACTACTGCAACTTGCAGTTGGGAGTCCTTTGCTTTAAATTCTAAATCACAGTTTTTTCTTTTGTCACTTAAAACTAATTGAACCTTGATCTCATTTACTATAATTTGTGCCCAAATCCATGAATACAGGGCTGGGTAGTGAAAAGTGAAATGTATCCCTTTTTTTTTAAACCCTTGTACTTCGGTGTATTGTCTCATAGGTGGAAGATTGGTAAGGGTGGGCAATGGGGGTCAAGTGACTTGCCCAGGGTCACACAGCTGGGAAGTGGCTGAGGCCAGGTTTGAACCTAGGACCTCCTGTCTCTAGGCCTGACTCTCACTCCACTGAGCTACCCAGCTGCCCCCTGAAATGTATCCCTTTAATAGATAAGAGTTACCTTCTTCAATAAACAGAGTTGGGAACTAAGGCCAATAAGGAAGAGAGTGTTGAATATTTTAAATGATTTTTCGGAGTGCCTATTCCTAAATATTTGTTCTTACTAGCACATTCCTGTACTTGCTTTCCTTTTTCTTGAAGTTAACACAAGAAAATCTGGAGAAGAACCATGAGCTTAATAATGATCCATGTGATATGAGGAAAGATGGTGCCATTTCCCCCACAGAGTGTACAGTCTTCTGCCATGTTAATCTTAATGCACAGAAGAGATGGGGACTTTTCATGCTACTACTAACTTCAAGGAATGTGGAGATCTCAAAGCATACAAAGGATCCTTGGGTTATATGAGTCCTATTCCATTAAACACATACTCTTATACAATGAGAGGTCCTACACCAGATCAAATACATCTTTTTCATGCATTTATATGTTTATCATATTCATCATTTCTTACAGCACAGGAATATTCCATCATCTTCATTTACCATAATCTGTTTAGCCATTCCCCAAATGATGGGCATCTTTGTCATTTCCAGATTTTTACTACCAAAATGCTGCTATAAATATATTGGTGTTCAAGAGGACTTGTTATCAATTACCTCCTTGATATATATGGCTACTAAAAGAATCCCAGAGTCAAAGGTCAAGAACATTTTGGTTATTTTGTTTGCATATTCCCAAACTCTTTTCCAAAATGGTTGTACTAATTCATAGTTATGCCAACAATGATCCAGTGTCCTATATTACTACAACCCTTCCAACATTAACTATTATCTTTTTTGCCTCTTTTCTGGATATATTTTTTTCTGATAGACAAATGATTTTTATTGTACAAGGCAAATAGAAAGGTATTACGTACAGAGGAGATAGGGGAGAATGATTCCTTGGTCTCCTCCTCCTTGGTGATTTGGAGCATTCTTTCATATGTTTAATAATTTACATTTTTTTAAATCCTTGCCTTCTGTCTTAGTATCAATTCTAAGAGAAGCAAGGGGTAGGTAATTGGGGTTAAGTGACTTGCCTAGGGGTACACAGCTAGGAAATATCTGAGGTCAGATTTGAACCAAGGTCCTTCTGATTCCAGGTCTGTCTCTCTACTCACTGTGCTATCTAGTTGCGACATGTTTGTAATTCTTTTGAGAATAGTTTGTTCATACTTTGACCATTCACCTATTTTATTTAGCTGTTTGTTGTTCAAACACTCTTCAGCCATATTCAACATTTCATGATCCCATTTTGGATTTTCTTGGCAAAGATACTAGAATGGTTTACCATTTCCTTCTCCAGCTCATTTTAGAGATGAAGCAAGTGAGGCAAACAAAGTTGAGTGACTTACCCAGGATCATATAGCTAGTAAATGTCTTAGGCCAGATTTGAGCTCATGAAGATGAGTCTTCTTGCCTCCATGTCCAGCAAACTATCCATTGTCCCACCTAGCAACCCCATAAGTGTCGATGTCACTCCTTGGAGCTAGAGAGCTCTTATTATAGGCTTTCCAGGGATAGGTATGTTTTTTGTTCATTCATTTCCTTTATAAATATAGTAGACTAAGTAGTTGATCAATCTAAAGTTCGCAACTATTAGGGCAAGAATTCACTATTTGACAAGAACCCCTACAAGAACTAGGAAGCAGTCTCATATGAACTAGATGTCAACCAAAATCTCACACTGTATACCAAGAAAAGCTCCAAATACATATGTGACTTAGACATAAAGAGTGGTATCTAAAACAAATTAAAGGAATAAGGAAGAAATTACTTCTTCACCTTCCTTATGTGTCTCCTGGTCCTCCTCAGAAGAGCCTTCCCATCTTGAAGTAGGATTGGATGTCCCCACCAACACAACTGAACCATTTATGTGTGTCATCCCTACATGTTTCTTTCATGATGGGGAGCAATTACTTCTTGTTAACAGGCTTTCCAATGAGAATGGGTTTGTTGTTTGTTTTTTCTTCCTTCTTCTTCTGTGTCTCTTAGTCTTTATTCATCTGAGTCAATTCACTTCCCCACCAAACCCAGATGTGACTACTAGCTCCTTTCATGTCATGCCTTTGTGTGTCTGATGGAGACAGGTCTGTTTAAGTAAATTCTAGGAAGGGATTTACTTACTATATCTGTGTGATTTATTTTACTCTTGAGATTTAACCAATAGTGCACTTAAGAAAAAAAATCCATCTAGATTTGAAGAAAATGAAATAATTCGGGGAAGACAGTTTCTCTTTCCTTTAGATCTCTTACCTTCTCTTAACTTCAGATACCAGTGCTTTGAAAAATAAAAAAGAGATATTAAGAATTATTGCATGTGAAAATATCTATTCCACGAGAACATGAAATTGATCCAAACAAATTAAAATCATTTGAGTCTGATTTACAGACTATGGCCTATGTTTAATGGTTTTATATGTAATCCTACTTCCATGTAAGTGTAGGAAGTTTTTTCTGAATGGACAACCCTGAAAAAGATTCAACTGTGGATTGAATGAGAGAATACTGAGTATAATTCTGCCTACTTGTATAATAAAGAGTTTTTGCTAGCTACAAATTTGGCAGAAAGTCTTGAAGAGAAGTAAGAACTTCAGAATGACTTATGGGAACCCCCAGAGCCATAGACATGTGGGAAAGCCAGAACCATCAAGTCTCTTGTCTTTCCAGTCCTTCAAACTGAATCCACTGAGATTTAATTTCTCCTGTCTCCTATGATAATCCCTTGACCCCTTTGTCTTTTCAAATATTGCCAAACCTCAACCGTGGATTTACTCCTTCCATCCTTACTCATATGCTACTGAAAAGAGATTAAGAAAATTTCACAAGCATATTAACTGGATATATTATAAATTCATGTTACCCAACTTCAACTGAGCCCTCACTGCAAGAAGGCTATCTTTTTTGTTACTACCTGGATGATTTCCTATCTCACTCTGCAAAAAAGATATTCCTAAATTGATCTTCTCTTCCCAAATCTCCTCATACTTCCTCTCTCAGCTAAGGATCTTTCCATTTACTTTACTGAAAAACTGAGACCATTGGACATGAGGTCTCTCTTCTCTCTCTTCATCTCAGACTTTTGCTAGACCTTACATCCTATCAAGCTTATTCCTATATCTCCCTTCTATTTCTTAGCCAAACTCCTTGAAAAAATTGTCTGCATTCATTGCCACCTTTTCTTCTCCTCATGTTAACTTTGGTATTACACAATTGGGACACTCAATGACAAGTCACAGAAAAATACATTCTTCTCCACTTGCTTCCACTGGCTGATTACAGTAATGTCCCTGATAACCCCATTCATTTACATCTGAAATCCAAACCCCAGGTATCCCATTGGTCCAGATTAGGATAGTACTGGAAGAGAGTCAAGTAGCTTCATTGCTGATATAAAAACAATGATACCTTGATTGCATTCTTTACCCTTAGTACTCCACACATGAAGTATCAAGGGTAAATTTCCATTGTTAAGTGTCACCTCTCAAGAAAGAGGAGATTTTTCCCCCTTTGCTGGGAATGGCTTCAGGACTCTGTGTCTACACTAATCCCCAGGTTTTTACCTATCAATATCTGGCAAATGACTGTCTGAAATTCTAATTATACCCTGGCCCATAAAGAACCTAGATGCTGTTATGCCAAGTCCATCATTAATTCGACTGTAATTATACTGTCATTGACCCTTCTTGTACTGAAACCATTGTGAGTAAGAAAATCCATAACAGTAAAAAATGTCAGAGCCAGTACATATGTATGAGAGCAGCTAGGTGGTGCAAGAAGATAGAGCACCAGACCTGGAGTTCAAAATTGAGTTCAAATCCAGCCTCAGACACTTGACACTGGGCAAGTAACTTAATCCTGTTTGCCTCCCTTTCCTCATTTGTAAAATAAGCTGGAAAAGGAAATACTCCAGTATTTTTGCCATGAGAACTCAAAATGGGGTCTCAAAGAATCAGACAAGACTTAAATGATTTACTAGACATCACTGCCTTATGGGAGAATGGAAGCCAGACCAATTTGAGTGGAATCACTTAAGGATATTTGAGAAAGTAGAAAAAGGTTTTAGAATGACTCCAAATAGTTAAGAGTTGTTTATGACTCTGCTGGCTAATACTCGGACACCACCAACTTGACTATCTTTCTTTTAGTACCTACTAATCAGTTCATAACTGATTTTCCATATTATTAAGTCTTGCTATTTTATTCCCAGTGGATTGTGGATGGTGGATAGGAAATTTTTGAGAATTGGTAGGACATTAACATTAGAAGAACTTTGGAGCAAAGGATTCAAGAATGGAAAATTGTGCTTTGTAGACAAGTGAGATTAGAATAGGGAAAATCAACCAAGAGAATGAGATGACTGGGGAACTAGAGGCTTCATTGAGTAGTAAAAGGAATCCCTCCCATTGTGAAGTGGGAGAAATGGAATGACTGAAGGTTATGATCAGAGAGGAGAATTTTAGAGCTCTAAATCACAGATGCACAACAGCTTTGGGTAATGGTGATGTCTAAGATTTGCATTTTGAACCATTCAAGTAGGAAAGAAGAATTTGGAATATGGAGGAAGATAATAAGCAAGGTATTGAACTCCTTGAGAAAGAAGAGAGAGTAATTTGAAGGTTGAGATAACATAGAAGATATACATAGAAAGACAGAAATGGACTTAGTCAACTACAGAGGAGATATTGCTGAATAATGGCAGGAGAGGGAGAGTCTTGATATGACCGTGGGATGAAAAGAATATACCTTCTCTTCTTCCTGTGTTAGGGATGATAAAAGGAGTAGCCAACAGTGGAAAGGAGAAGAAGAACTCATGAAGAGTGCTCATGAGAAAACTGGTTCTCCATGAACATCAGAAATTGGAAAGAATGTAAAAGAAAGAATTTTAAGATGAAGGGAATTTGTTAATAATAGAACTGGCATTGTATAAAGGGCATTGGAAGGTAAGAGCTTTGGAGGACATGGCCCAGGAAAGAGTAGACCTTAGCTAAATAAGGAAATGAGTGGCAGGAAAGATAGCAATGGAGAAGGGTTTTTATGTTGATAGATGCAACTCTGAATCAGAAAGATCAGAGGGGGAGTAGCTAGGTGGTTCAGGGGATAGAGAGCCAGGCCTAGAGATGGGAGGGCCTGGGTTTGGGTCTGGTCTCAGACTCTTCCCAACTGTGTGACCATGAGCAAATTGCTTTACCCACATTGCCTAGCCCTTACCACTCTTCTGCTTTAGAACCAATAAATAGTATTGGTTCTAAGACAAAAGATATGGGTTTAAAAATGAGGAGAGGTGGAGCATGAGGTAGGAATTTATTAGCTAAAGGACAGAAGAAATACCAAAGATGGAAAATCTAACAAACAAAATCAGAGACAGGGAACTATTTGGAATGTTGACATCTAAACCCCTCTAGTAGTGGTGTTCTCTTCCATGACAACTCTTCATTATATTCCAATGGAAGACTAGATCAGTAATAATGGTGCCTAGGAAGATCCTATTATAAAGGAGATCTCAGAAATTGCTTTTTCCATTAAGTTCTGCCTCTAACTAGAGCCCCTCTATTTGATCAGAGGAGGTGCTGTAGCCAAGAAGAACCATTTTTTTTCTTTGCCAAGAAAACTTCAGAAGTTCCTTCTTTTTCTTCCTTTTTGTCCTTCCTCTTTTTTTGTTGTTTCCTCACTAATCCTTTCTTTTCTTCTTCCTTTCCTTTCCCTCTCTCTCTTTTTCCTTCTTCCCTCCCTTTCTTCCTTTCTTTTCTTCTTTCCTTACTCCTTTCATTGTTCTCTTCCTCCCTTCCTTCTTTCCTTCATTTCTGCCTTCTTTCTTTCCTTCCTTCATAGTTTTCACATTTCTGTCAATGACAACAACACTCCTCCAATTACCCAGATTCAAAACCCTGGAAGTCATATCACTCACTTTTACCCAAAAACCTATAGTGGCTTTCTGTCTTACAGGATCATGAGATCATGTTTCTGAAATTCAGAGGAACCTTAAAGGTCATTCAGTTCATCTTCTTCATTTTATAGATGAAATTAAATGACTCTGAGATCATACAGTATCAAAGTTAGCATCTAAAGCCAGGTCCTCTTATTCCAAATTCAATGATTCTTCCTAATCAATCTTTCCATTACACCATGTTTCCTCTCTTACAACATTAAGTCCAAACCTTTCTTTCTTGCAGCCACACTCCTCTGTAATTTGGCCCTATTTATTTTTATTTTTAAATATTTTATTTTTCCTAATTATGTGTAAAACCAATTTTAACAGCATTGTCAAATTGAAAAGCACATAATTAAGGTCATAATTAAGGTCATAATGTCATCTTAAGCTTATTCAGAGGTCTGGAGTATTTCTTTTTTATTTTATTTTTATTATCATGCAAAACACACTTCCATATTGGTCATTGTTGTAAGAGCACACTCATACATAACCAAAACCCCCAAATAAAGCCATAAATACATTGATGTGAAAGATAGAATGCTTTGATCTATATCCATCTGACTCCAACAGTTCTTTCTCTGGAGGTGGATAGCATTCTCTGTCATAAGTCTTTCAGGACTGTCCCAGATCATTGCATTGCCGAAAGAAGCCAAGTTTTCACAGATGATCATCATACAATATTGCTGTTACTGTGTACAATGTTCTCTCAGTTCTGCTTATTTCACTCTGCATCAGTTCATGCACATCTTTCCAGCTTTTTCTGAAATCAACTTGCTTATCACTTCTTATAGCACAATTATTCCATCACCAACATGTATCACAATTCTTTTAGCCATTCCCCAATAGATGTCCCTAAGGGGTGTCCCTTAATTTTCAATACTTTAGCACTAAAAAGAGAACTGTTATAAATATTTTTAGACAAGTCGCCCCTTTTTTTCACTATCTCTTTGGGATACAAAGCCATTAGTACTATTACAGGATCAAAGGGTATGCACAGTTTTATAGCCCTTTGGGCATAGTTCCAAATTGTCCTCCAGAGTGGTTGGATCAATTCACAACTCCACCAACAATGCATTAGTGTCCCAGTTTTGCAACACCCCCTCCAACATTAATCACTTTCCTTGCTGTCATATTAGCCAATCTGATCTGTGTGAGATGGTACCTCAGTGTTATTTTAATTTGCATTTCCCTAATCAATAGTGATTTAGAACATTTTTCCCCTAGTATCTGGCCCTATTTTATCTACTTAACTTGATTTCTTAAACTTCCCAGGAAATATCATCCACTCTTGCCAGTTAATTGGCTCACTGCCCTTTGCAAAATGGTCATACTTCTATCTTCACACTCTTGTTCATACTGTTCCCTCAATTTAGAATTACATCTTCTCATATTCTCCACCTTTAGAAACCTCATCATTCAAATCTTCCTCAATAAAACTCCCTAGATAAATTCTATTCGTTCTTAACTGTCTCCTCTTCTTAACCACCCATAGCACATTTTATCTCTTTTATATATTTTGGCACCAATTTATGTTTAATTAGCTCTTCGGGTACTTAGAACTATTCTCTAGTTATTTCTTATGTATTAGTTTATCTGTCCCACAAAATGAGGGCAACGATATGGATTTTTATCTCTAACCTCTGCTGTTAAAGTGCTGCTAAATGCAAGTTTAAAAGAACCAAGCTCTTAGGCACAAATCTGTCTAGATTCACCTAAAGCTAGTCAAAAACTGTCACACACACACACACACACACACACACACACACACACCAATAAAGACATCACCTCCAGACTGGTTTTTTTAATCCATGAAAATCCACCAGGAATATGTGCTCTCCCATTGACATAAAAGGCTCTGAACTAGAAACACACATGTGTGTACACACATACACATACACACGCATACATAGAAACAATAGAACCAGCCATCAGTGAGTGCAATAAAAAAGGAAGGAAGGAAATAAGTATTTACTAAAATGCCTAATATGCACCAAGCACTCTTCTAAGCACTTTACAAATATTATCTCATTTGATCTTCACCACAACCCTGAATGGTAGACGCTGTTACCATGCAAATTTTATACATGGGGAAAGGCAAATAGAGAGTAAATTACTTGCTCAAGGTCACATAGCTAGTAACTGTCTGAGACCAGATTTGAACTCATCTTCCTGACTTCGAGCCCAGGGCTCTACCTACTATACCACCTAGTTATCTTTATGTACCCTTCAGAAAGATCTCATTCAAAAGTACTAGTCTGGGGCGGGGGGTGAAGCTAGATGACTCAATGGATAGATCAGACCTAGAGGTAGGAAATCCTAGGTTCAAATCTGGCCTCAGATACTTCCTGAGCAAGTCACTTAACTCCCATTGCCTAGCCCATACTATTCTTCTGCCTTGGAACCAATACATGGTATTGATTCTAAGATGGAAGGTAAGGTTTAAAAATAATATTATTCTGGAGGGAAAAATATCGCCCAAAAGCTAGAATCAATTAGCAAGCAATTTTAAAAAATTCTTTATTTCTATCTTTTGTTTGTGCATCACCTACATTTCCCAGTATATCCCTCCCTTCCTCTTACATAGAAATCGATGTCTTATAACAAATAATTTTTCTAAGTAGGAAAAACAATTAATCAAAATTAACCAAAACTTCAGTTAAGTCCAATATTGCACATATCCATTCTTTTTTTAAAACCCTTACCTTCTGTCTTTGTATCAGTTCTAAGACAGAAGAGCAGTAAGGACTAGGCAATCAGGGTTAAGTGACTTGTCCAGGGTCACATAACTCAGAAGTGTCTGAGGGAAGATTTAAATATAAGTCTTCCTAACTCCAGACCTGACTCTTTATTCACTGAGTCACCTAGCTGCCCCTCAAATTCATCTTCCTGACTCCGTTCCCCTAGCAAATGTATCTCTTCTTTGGAATCCAGCTTATTCATGATAATTTCACAATATTCCATTTGGTTTTTTCCCCACTTTTTCATTTACATCATTGTGTACATTATTTTTCCAGTTGTGTTTATTTCCATTTGCATCAGTTCATAATTTCTTCCCTTAATTCCATGTATTTCATGTATTCATCATTTCTTACAGAGCAATGATATTCCATTATGTTCATGTAATGAATTGTTTATCCATTCCTCAATCTATGGAAATCTTTGATTCCAGTGTTTTACTACTACAAAAAATTCTGATATAAATTTTTTGCATATATGGGCTTTTAAAAAAAATATTGATCTTCTTGGAGTATATACCCAGCAATAGGATAGATCTCTGAGTCAAAGGGTATGGATAATTTAATTACTTTCTTAGCATAATTGCAAATGTCTTTCCAGAACGGTTGGAGCAGATCACAACTTCAAACAGGGTCTGACTTTCCACAATGTTGACTATTTTCATAGTTTGCTTTCGTTGCCAATTTACTAAGTAGGTTTTGAGTAAAAAACTCACAATCTTCTAATTATTAGTAATTGTGAACAATCTTTCATATAGCTGTTAATAGTTCATAATTCTTCTTTTGAGAAGATTATTTATTGTTTGACCACTTAATAATGGAAAATGGCTTTCAGTTTTATATATTTGTGTTAGTTCCCTACAAAACTTGAATATCAGACCTTTAATAGAGATTAGTGTATAAAAGAAAAATATTTTATTAAGTGACCAATATGCACCAAGAAGTATGCTAATCACTGGGGATACAAATAGGAAAATGAGACTGTCTCTGATCTGAAGAAGCACTCATTATAAATGGGGGAGACAGTATATAGAGGAAGATTCAGTGGCAGATGGGCAGCAAGGCTTGGAATTCTGGAGAGCAGAGTGGAAGTATAGATAGCAATACATTTAAAGCAAACATTTTTATAATCAAACATTTTCATTCCTATCCTATTGCTTTAATTTTATTCATGCAAAATTTTCTGAACTTCATGTAATTGACATCTTTTTTATTGCTTCATTCCTTTTTTTGTAAAAAATTCAAACATATACACACACTCACCACGTACTCATAAACGTGAAAGGGACTTGATTTGGTTCTCTTCTAAATTACAATTTTGTTTGACCTTTAATATCCAGATCATCTATCCATTTTTATCTCATTGTAGGGTATGGTGTAAGGTATTGGTCAAAACTTATTTTCTGCCAAATTTATTCCCAGTTTTCCCAGAAATTCAATGAGTATTTTATTAAGCACTTATTATGTACTAGATACCATGCTAGGTAATGGAGATGCAATGACTAAAACAAAAAATGGTCCCTACTCTCAAAGGAGAATTCTGTCAAGAAAATTTATTCAGCTCAACAAGACAAGAGCCAGTCTGACAATACTATTTCTGACCTCAACTGTTAAATACAGAAACTTCAGCTAAGAGAAATTATATTGTACTAATAAACTTCTCTCTGTGGCCTGTTATTCTCTCCTTCAGTTGACTTCTCTAATCATTTCCATGCTGCAAGAGCTGCATAGGCTTTCTAAGACCTCATTTTTTAAGTTAGTTCCAAATTTTTCTTGCTGTAGGCTTAGACTTTTTTTTCTTAGAAGTTTTTTTTCTATACAAATGAGAACTAGACCCTTATTTGTCAGGGTTGGTCCAATAGGCTCTTAAAATAAGGGCTTAGCTATGTAAGATAATCAAGTCAACTATCAAAAAACACTAGGGCACATCTTGGTAAGGAATAGCTAGTGTAGTGGGAAATCTTCATCTTGAGTTCTGTAGCCACTGTAGCAAAAGCATTTCTGGATAAGATGTGCAGCCCCTGTATAGATGTAGTTCATTCAATCTGTCCAACATGGAATAGTCATCATGAAATTCCAAAGTATATTTATTTGTTCATTTGCTGCTAAGTGATGGCCCAACAACAGTTGATAGCTCCAAGTTGCTGCCAAATGGCACTGATATACTTGTGGCATAACTACAGCTAGATGACTGGGACTTTGTTTCAGAGTGCAGAAATTTAGAAAGTAGTGACAACATCCGGATCATTAGAAAGCAAAATCAAAAGAAAAGAAAAAACCCTAATTAACAAGAATAACTGTGTGTGATGCTATCCCATGCTACTTCATGGTCTATCAGGTGAGTTCCCTTTTAGCAAGCTCCTCAGGCTTTTTCTTTTCCTCCACCCACTGTTTAAAAGTACATTTTCTGTCATTTGGCCAGACTCAAGAATGGTCTGTAATATATCAATTTATGTGCTCGATAAATAAATGTCCCAAGTTTCCTCTAATTGAAGGTGATTAATAAAATATACACCCCAGGAAAAAATATCAGAGTCTCTCTGCTCGCTTAGCATTAAGATGGCCTGATGGATTTTCATAATCACAAATCAAGGCAGAGAGAGGCACAAAATGTCAAGAAACATCCCCCAAATATTGGGACGCTCCAGCATCCATGGGAAGTCCAGATGTAGAAAGAAGAGAGGAAAATCAAAGTGAATATAACCCCAATTCCTATTGGGAATCTCAACTCTAATCCTGGCCCTGCTCTCTCATTTAGGACATTTTGCTAGCATCTCACATGACTTCCCCAGCCTAGACTGGAGTGAAGCAATGAAATTGCCTCTTCATCTGGATTCTGTCAAGAAATAGGGTTGGGCTTTGACTGGAAGAGACATGTCAAAGCTCAAGTCTGGTTCTTTTGGAGTGCTCAGCATCTGTTTGGATCCTGCCATTTTTAAGTAGCCCTGGAGAGGGGAGGGTTGTTTTTTTTTTGCCAGAAAACAAAAACCTCCCCAAGTTTTCTGAGGCTTTCGTGTTTGAATTGTTTGTTCAGCCTGAGCCCCATCAGAATAAGGTCCTGACATTGATTGCTGGGTCAGTATTATGTAATGGGATCTTACTTACCTGCAAGCATATAGACAAATGGATGATTTGACAGGCAAAACAGAAAGACTTCTAGCTCACAGGCAGCCAAGAGGCTATTCAAAGCCAGGGTCTGGGAGATTTTCATGAGGTGCTGACATACTGGGCCTGAATGCAATAGAAACGATGCAAAACTGACAACTGTGCAATCAAGCGTGGCAGGTGACTTTTAGCATCCAAACAAAGCATTAGAATGCTTTGAATATCCCCAGTGAGAGGCCTGTGTTCCTTTGGGAACATAGTCCCTAGATTTGTGTGGGGAGGTTCAGCAGGCTTAGAGAACTTTTGTCACTGTCTGTGTTGTTGTTCCATCATGAAACTTACAACAGGAGGAAATAATGACAGATTTCATCTAGATGTCGCTGAAAAAAGGAAATCAATTCAAGGAAGATTTTTTCCCCCTTCAATTCTTAGCTTTTGTGTGTATCAGTAGTTGCAGCTGTGGGCTGATCTTCTCCAGGCTACTGCCTTTGAATTGGAATGTGATGGTCCCTAAATGGAGAAAGAATGAATGTCTTGCAGTTGTCTTCATTATGCTTAGTATAAAGACAACCTTCATTCTCTCTTTTTTTCTTCCTTCCTTCTTTTAGTTCTTTCCAATTGGACCTCCCTATCTCAACCTTCCTTCCTTCCCTCCCTCCCTCCTTCCAACCTACCTACCTTCTTTCTTTCCTTCCTTTTTCCTTCCTTTCTTCCTTCCTTCCTTCTCCCTCCTTCTTTCTTTCTTTCTTCCTCCCTCTCTCTCTGTTTCTTTCTTTCCTTCTTTCCTTCCTTTCTTCTTTCATTTTCTTTCTTTGTTTTCTTTTTCTTTCTTTCTCTTTCTTTTTCTCTTCCTTTCTTCTTTCATTTTCTTTCTCTCTTTCATTCTTTCTCTCTCTGTGTCTTTCTTCCTCTCTCTCTTTCTCTTTCTTTATCTCTTATTGAACCTCCCTATCTTGACCTTCACTCCCTCCTTCCTTCCCCCACTCCTTTCTCCTCTCTTTACTTTCTTACTTTTTTTTTAAAGATTGGGAGTCCCTATCTTGACCATGCTAAAAACACAGAGGTTACTAACAGACCCAATCCCACTAAGTATCATGACAGTTTTCACCTGCTCCATTTTTTAACTAGGCCAAGTTTACTCCTCTTTAGACAACCTGGTGGTTCCTCACTCCCATGGTATCATTGCACTAATTCTGAACTTAATTCAGATATCTGATTGGCATAGCCCACTATAGCTTACAACATCTAGCTCAAGCAATCCACCTACCTGAGCCTCCCTACTATCTGGAATTCCAGGCATGTGATACCATGCCCAGCTCAATTTTCATTCTTCTTAATCAGAAAGAAATCTCCATCAGAACCCACAGAATCATAGAATTTAGAGTCAAAAGGAACCCTATTGAGGTCTCAAGAGGTAAAAGCAGAGGGCAGCTGGGTGGCTCAGTGGATTGAGAGTCAAGCCTAGAGACGAGAGGTCCTAGGTTCAAATCTGGCCTCAGATACTTCCTAGCTGTGCGACCCTGGGCAAATCACTTGACCCCCATTGCCTACCCTTATCACTCTTCTGCCTTTGAGCCAATACACAGTATTGACTCCAAGACGGAAGGTAAAGGTTTAAAAAAAAAGAGGTAAAAGCATCTGACCAAAGTCACTGTATATGTGTAAGTAATATTATTTTAATACTCCTAAAATTGCAGTTTATACAAAAGCATTTTACAAATTTACATAAAATCTTTGGATTTTGGATTTGGAGCATCTAGGCCAGTGATGGTGAACTTTTTAGAGACCAAGTGCCCAAACTGCAATCTTCACACTTCATGTAAGCCACCCCACACACACACACACACCTTATCCCAGATAGGGAGTGAGGGGGCACTCCCATTGGGCTGCTAGGCAGAGAGGTGGGTCATGTGAGAAATGTCCTCAAGCATGTATGGAGAGGGGGAAGGGAGCAGCCCCCTCTGGCACACTCCAGCATCCATGCCATAGGTTAACTAATATGGATCTAGGCACATGGAGGCTACCAGAAATGGAATAAAAGTTCTAAACAGTGTATAGCCCACATTTGATGAGAGACAAGAAGATTTAAGAGATCTCTCAGGAATCAGCTGTTCTCAAGCAGAGATGCTAAACAAGCTACAATATTCCAGGGAACTTCTCAAACCAGATTAAAATATAATTGGGAAATATTTACTAGAATACATAAAAATACCATAGACTACAAACAATGGCAAAAGGTGTTCTTCTAAGTCACTATGCAGTCCCCAGAAATTCTTATGTACAGATTAGTGGGCCCTATTTCTATCAGTTAGAAATAACTGTTTCAGATGTGGCTGGCTGCCCTATGTATATGTACAAATTTTTCCAGAGTGTTGGTTTCCAGTTCTTTTGGCCTTGAAGGGGCTTTTGCTGAGTGGTGTGTGTGTGTGTGTGTGTGTGTGTGTGTGTGTGTGTGTGACACCACTTCTGCTCCATGATTCTTCTATTAAACAAGGAAGAGAACATAAGATCTATGCACTGCCCTCTCCATCCAAAAGCACATGCAAGTGGGAAGATAAAAACAAGATGAGAGGGGATGTATAGCAGGATCAGAGACTAGAGACAGCCAGATGAGTTAGAAAGCACCCAAGCCTAGCAATACAAATGAGACAGGACCAGGGTGAACTAACAGCTCTAGTTGGTGAGAAGAAGAATCTAATCCATGGAATCTTTCTTCTTCCTGAGTATTGTGTTGGGAAAATTCATGAGCAGATTTTAAATCTTAATTCCTTTCTTTTGTGTTTCTCTCAAATTAGGTAATAAGAAGGATAAATAAGAAAGAATTTAAATTAAGAAAAAATTAAATTAAGATGATTTAAATTAAGAAAAAATTAAGCTTAATTTCAATACTATTGCATCCTGCAGCTGGAAACATCGTTCATTTAAATACTTTTTGTTTACTACGTTATCCGATTATACTATTGTGGCCAGGTTCGGAATTTTATCTGCTAACCTACATGCTAGAGCTATCCCTGAGGGGTCTTGTAGTTTGTCCAGTTTTATTAAGCTCAAGTTCCTATTCCAGTGTATTTCCCTTGCAAAAAGGGATTCTTTATTCCTTTTTTAATTTAATGGGGGACCTGAAGGTCTTCTTACCTTAGAGATGTGTAGGGATTAACTAGCCCACAGTGACAGGAAGTATGAAAGGGGGATCCCCACTGCTAAGCGAGCATCAGTTGCAGGCTGTCGGTTGCTGACAGTTGGTGAGTCAGTTGCTGACAGTTAAGGCTGACAGTTGCAGAGAATTTGGCTTCTGGGCATCAGTTGGTCCTTGGGGGTTGGTTGCTGGTGGTGTGGTTGGCTTTTAATTGCTGGTATATAAAGGCGGGCCTGAGCTTACTGAGAGGGCTTTTGACTTTAGTCTTTAAAGGGCTTTTTGCCTCTGGGATCACTAGAGAGCAGGAGGTCTGTCTCTGAGGCAAGGATTTGCTGTCAGTTGGCTACTGACAGTTGGGCTGCTATAGAAAACTGATTGAAGGAGTGAGTGGGTAGTGGCTGTCTATTATTTTAGAGAGTTAGGTAGTTAGTGAATCATTTATAGATAGAGTAGGTTATATAGCCCTGGCATGCCACGCAGAAGAAACTGTTCTCAGACAACAATTAGAGGTAGTTTTGGGAAATTTTCAGTAGTATTAGGAATTTAGATATATTTATAGGGTATAAGATTAATAATCTCTCTTTCCTCTTTTCTATCTTTATATATATAACTATACATATATATATATATAGTTAATTGTTGAAATCTGCTAGAAGTTTTCTTTTCCCTGGCTTAAAGGGATAATATTAATTTACAATTTTACTATATTCTCATTAAAACTTAAATTATTAAAAGCTGCTCTCTTATTTTGTCAAAACCCCTATTTTAACCCTTTACCCTGTAATAACACTCACCAGTGATTAGTGCCCCTGGAACAACTCAATCACATGGATTCTTCTCAATTCAATTAATCATTTAACAATAATTAGCTTTAAAAAAATTTTAACCATTACCTTCCATCTTAGAGTCAATATTGTTTATTGGTTCCAAGGCAGATGAGTGGTAAGGGCTAGGCAATGGATATTAAATGACTTGCCCAGGTTCACATAACCAGGAATTGTCTGAGGCCAAATTTGAACCCAAGTCCCCTAACTCCAGGCCTGACTCTCTATCCATAAGCCACTTAGCTGCCTCCCCCCAATAAATCAGCCTTTACCAAAGAATATTTACTGGAAAGATAGAACAAGGACCAACATGCAAAAATTCACATTCCCTGAAATGGAACCTACCCTCTACTACTCTGGTCCCTGGGGAAAGTGTGCTCAAACTTAAAACTTTATCTATAAAAATTCTTCTTTCTAAAACTTTTATTTCTAGGTATGTGTTATTATGTTCCACAGAACAGAGAGAGTATATTCTTTCTTAAGTAAGCCAGATCTAGGGCTTTGAGTTTAAGAGACAGGTTTATGCTTCCCTATTTCCTCACCTATAAAATGAGAGGTTTGGATGCTACTATATATACTCCAAGAAGGTCATAGATAGAAATAAAGATTCTATAGATAGCAAAACATTTGTGATAGCATTCTTTGTGGTAGTAAAATATTGGAATCCAGAAGGGTTTAATGCAGTGGTTCCCAAACTTTTTTGGCCTACCGCCCCCTTTCCAGAAAAAATATTACTTAGCCCCCTGGAAATTATTATTTTTTTAATTTTAATAGCAATTAATAGGAAAGATAAATACACCTGTGGCCATCACCACTACCCCCGGATCTCTGTAGCACCCACCAGGGGGCGGTAGTGCCCACTTTGGGAATCACTGGTTTAATGGATAAATAAGTTGTCATATACAGATTAAATAGAATAGTATTATGCTCTTCAAAGTGACAAATATGAAGATTCAGAATAACATGGAGACTTATATGAACTGAAGAAAAGTTTGTCATTTATGCTATTGCAAAGTGAAGAAAGTAGAACCAAGAGAATAAAACTACAGTCATGTGAATGAAAATAAAATTAAGAGGCAAGCAGACAAATTCATTTCAAGGGCCATCTTGGTCCCAAAGAAAAGATGATAAAACCTACCTACTTCTACTTGATACAGAAGTATAATAGCTACAAGATGTTATATACACTTTCAGAAAGACGAATGTGGATGCAAATGCTCTATCCCACAAGCCACATGATACCAAAATGATGCTAATATCTAAAGGAGATCTAGGATGAGGATCTAGGAGAGATGAAGAGGCACAAGAGGTTAGAAGTAGATCTCTTCAGTTGTGGATCACTAATACCACTCATATTCCTTTTCTTTAAAAAGAGAGCATTGTGAGGGTAGCTGGGTGGCTCAGTGGATTGAAAGCCAGGCCTAGGGATGGAAGGTCCTAGGCTCAAATCTGGCCTCACATACTTCCTAGCTATGTGACCCTGGACAAGTCATTTAACCCCCATTGCCTAGTCCTTATCACTCTTATGCCTTGGAACCAATATGTAGCATTGATTCTAAGATGGAAGATAAGGTTTTTTTTAAATAAATAAATAAAAATAAAGAGGGCATTGAGGGCAAAGAGAAGAAAAAATGTGAGAGGATATGGTAGACATAATTAATGATCATGACTATGAACAGGAATGAGATAAGCTCATACACAATAATGCAAAAAGGGAGAAGAATGAATCAGAAAGCAGATCCAGGTATATATTATTTATGAGAAATAATGCTTAAAAAATAAAATGTCACTATACATTTATATTCACTACACATTTAAAACATAAAATTTCACAAAAATTGGGGGCTGAAGATTAGATGATTAATTAAAAAATAGGATTACAAGTGATGATCTCAGATGAGGCAAAAACACAATTCGAGTAATAAGAAAAAATCAGAAAACTATGCTTTTATGCTTAAAACTATCACTGACAATGAAATAATACCAAAACAATATATAGGCACTGAGACATAGCACCTAACTATTTACAAAAAAGGCAGTCACATTAGAGAGAGAAACAAACAACAGGAAACTGAGGGGGAAATTTTACAATAAGTTTCTCAGATAAAGTCCCTATATCCCATATATATGTCAAATTTATGAGATTATGAGACATTCCCCAATTGATAAATGGTCAAATGATATGAATAGGCCATTTTCAGAAGATTAAATCAAAGCTTTTGATAGCCATATGGAAAAATGTTTTAAATTACTATTGATTAGAGGAATGCAAATTAAAACAACTCTGAGGCACCACCTCACACCTATCAAGTTGACTAACATGACAGAAAAATAAAATGACAAATGTTGAATGGGATGTGGAAAAATTGGGGCCCTAAAGCACTATTGTTGGAGTTGTGAATTGATCTAACCACTCTAGAAAGCAATTTTGTACTATACTAGGTTTATACTCCAAAGAAATGGTTTTTTTTAATTTAAACATTTATTAATATTTATTTTTAACATGGTTACATGATTCATGCTCCTACTTTCCCCTTCACTCCCCTCACTCCCCCCACCCATGGCCAACGCACATTTCCACTGGTTTTGTCATGTGTCCTTGATCAAGACCTATTTCCAAATTGTTGATAGTTGCATTGGTGTGGTAGTTTCGAGTCTACATCCCCAATCATGTCCACCTCATCCCATGCGTTCAAGCAGTTGTTTTTCTTATATGTTTCCTCTCCTGCAGTCCTTCCTCTGAATGTGGGTAGCGTTCATTACCATAAATTCCTCAGAATTGTCCTGGGTCGTTGCATTGCTGCTGGTACAGAAGTCCATTGCATTCGATTTTACCATAGTATATCAGTCTCTGTGTACAGTGTTCTTCTGGCTCTGCTCCTCTCACTCTGAAATGGTTTTTTTTTTAAAGAAAATTACCTATCTGTACGAAAATATTTATAACAGCCCTTTTATGGTGGCAAAGAATTATAAACTGAGATTATGCCCATCAATTGAGGAATGGCTGAAGAAGTTGTGGTATATGATTATGACTGAATACTATTGTGGTATAAGAAATGATGAGTAGGATCCTTTCAAAAAAAATCTTGGAAGCTTTAGATGAAATAATACAAAATGAAATGAGCAGAACCAGAAAAAGTGTACAAAGTAACTGCCATATTGTATAATAGTCAACTGTCAATGACTTAGGTATTCTCAGCAATTCAATGATCCAAGACAATTCTGAAGGACTTTGTAGGATTCTCAGAGCAGTTTCAGCTTTGCTGCTACTAAGCCACCATCTTGGCTCTGCTCCTCTCCAATTTTGTCATCGTAAAGAAAAAAAACCTTTGAATGACTTAAGAATTACGATCAATACAACAAACATCTATAATTGTATGAAAATAATGATGAAATATGCTCCCAAATTCTTTTTAACATTTTTTTAAGTTGAGTTCCAAATTCTTCACTTCCTATTTGTCCAATCCAACTCCCTAGGAAGGTAAGCAATATGATATGAATTATACATGGGAAATCGTGCAAAATATATTTCCATACTAACCATACCACAAAAAAGCATGAAAAATAAATAAAGTAAGAAAACTATATTTCAGTTTGCACTCAGAGTTCATCAGTTCTTTCTCTGATGGTGAATAGCATTTTTCATCAATTGTCTTGGATCATTGTATTGATCAAAGTAGCTAAGTCTTAAATAGCTGATCATTGTACAATATTGCTGTTATTGTGTACAATAATCTCCCAATTCTCACTCACTTTGCATTAATTCATATAGGTTTCTCTATCCTTGTCATCCATCCTTGTCATCATTACTTATGGCACAATAGTACTGATTTCAATCACAACTAGCCACTTAGCAGTGGTCTTGCTAAATCAAAGGGTATGCACAATTTTCTAGCCCTTTGAATGAAGTTCTAAATTATTCTCCAGAATGGTTAAACCAATTTACAACTCCAGCAACAGTTTATTAATGTACCTATTTTCTTTTATCCCTTTTAGTATTTGTTATTTCTGATAGGTGTGAAATGGTACCTCAAAATTGTTTTAATTTGCATTTCTCTAATCAATAGTGATTTAGAACATTTTTCATATACTTAGCTTTGATTTCTTCTTCTGAAAAATTCTTGACAACTCCTCTCCTGGCAAAAACCATATATTTGCAAATTTGACTCTGTTCCCTCAATATTTGAGAAAAGAGGACTTCAAAGGAGAAATTTACTATAAAGTGTTTTGATAGTACTTCATTGTTTTTGGTACCTTTTGTCAAAATGTAGTTTCCAAGATTTTCTCTTTAATTAGTCTCTTTTTGGTTTTTGCTTTTTCTAAGATCATGATTGCTATTCCTGTCTTTTTTTTTAACTTTAGCTTAAGTGTAATAGATTCCACTCCAGTTACTTATTTTAATGCCATGTGTGTCTCTCTGTGTTTCAAGTGTGTGTTTTACAAACAAGATAGTGTTGGAGTCTGGTTTCTAATTCAATGTAATATCCACTTCCATCTTATGGGTGAGTTCATACTATTCACATTCATAGTTATGGCAACTATGTATCTCCCTCCATCCTATTTTTCTACTCTTTCTCCTTCTCTCTCTCTTTTAATGTTATCTTTCCTCAAAAGTCTGGTTTTCTTCTAGTCCCTGCCTTCTTTAATCCACTTTTTTTTATCATCCCCTCCCTTTTCTCCTATCCCTTTCACCTATTTCCATGGTAAGATAGATTTCTATACCCAATTTTGTGTGTGTGTATGTGTGTGTGTGTATCCTTCCCTCTTTGAATCAATTACATGAGCATGAGGTTCAAACATTACTTGTCACCTACACTTTGCTTTTCATTATAAAAGGTTTTCCTCACACTGTTTTTTGTGTGTAAGATAATTTTTCCCATTCTCTCTCTTCCATATTATCTCAGTGCATCCCTCTTTCTCAGTACTTCATTTTTTTAAATTATTTCAACGTGATTGACTCCACCCATGCCCTCTGTCTCTGTAGACTGTTTTTGACTGTTCTAATAATGATAAAGTTATAAGTATTATCTTTACATATAGGAATGTAAACAAATTAACTTTGTTGAATATCTTGTGATTTCTCTTTCAGGTTTACTTTTTTATGCTCCTCTTGAAGGTTCTGTTCTTTCCATCATGAATTGTTGAAAGTCCTCTATTTCATTAAATATCCGTTTTCCCCCTTAAGGATTATACTTAATTTCAATGGATAGATGATTCTTGGTTGTAATCCTAGCTCCTTTGCCTTTTAGAATAGCATATTCCAAGCCCTCCCTCCTTTAATATGGAAGCTGCTAAATATTGCATTACCTTGACTATGGTTCCATGATAATTTAAATTGTTTCTTTCTGGCAGCTACCAAAATTTTCTCTTGACTTGGAATTTCTGGAATTTGGCTATAAATATTCCTGAGAATTATTATTTTGGAATCTCAGGAAATGATTGATGCATTCTTTCAATTTCCAACTTACCCTCCAGATCTAAGAGATGAAAGTGGTTTTTCTTGATAATTTCTTCAAATATGCATTTTAGGCTCTTTTTGTTAAAATCATGACTCTCAGGTAGTTCAATATATAGTTCAATAATAGTTCAATTATGTCTCCTCAATCTATTTTCTAGACTAGTTGAGATATTGACATCAGATATTTCACATTTTCTTCTATTTTTTCATTCTTTTGACTTTGCTTTATTGTTTCTTGATGTCTCCTGCAGATATTAGCTTCCACTTACTGAATTCTAATTTTTAAGAAATTTTCTTGAGAGTTTTTTAGCTTCTTTTTCTATTTAACCAGTTCTGCTTTTGAAGATGTTCTTTTCTTCAGCAAATTTTTATACCTCCTTTTTCATGTGGCCAATTCTCTATTTTAAGATGCTATTTCTTCAGTATTTTTTTAATTAAACCCTTACCTTCCATCTTAAAATCAATACTGAGTATTGTTTCTAAGGCAAAAGAGTAGTAAGGGCTAGGCAATAGGGGTTGTGATTTTCCCAAAGTCACACAGCTAGGAAGTGTCTGAGGCCAGATTTTAACCCAGGATCTCCTGTTTCTGGGCCTGGCTCTCAATCCACGGAGTCACCCAGCTACCCCTCTTCAGTATATTCTTGGAAGGAAGGAAGGAAGGAAGGAAGGAAGGAAGAAAGAAAGAAAGAAAGAAAGAAAGAAAGAAAGAAAGAAAG
>NC_058130.1:249745919-249787846 GCF_016433145.1 Gracilinanus agilis | reverse complement strand
AGGAGGAGGAGGAGGAGGAGGAGGAGGAGGAGGAGGAGGAGGAGGAGGAGACACACTGCTAGGAAGTGTCTGAGACCACATTTGAACCTAGGACCTCCTGTCTCTAGGCCTATTTCTCTATCTACTAAGCCACCTTGCTATGACTATTATAAGCGTAAAATACACACACACACACACACACACACACACACACACACACACACACACACCCCAAGATTTATTATTTTAAATAGAATTCTCATTTTCTGTTCTTATATACTTATTTAAAGCTTGTTTACCTTTCTGACTACTTTATATCTTATGCTAGTAATCTTAAGAAATGCTGATAATCACCAATAATCTAGATGTGTTATTGTAGTGAAGATGAGAATTAAGGATCTCCTGGAGAAAGGAAGTTTTAAAATTGTGGTATTTTGCCTGAATGGTGCCTCAGAGTTATAAAAAAAAACTACTAATTAATTTTTATTATTTCCCAGGGCAGAAAGATAGATGATATATTTGGAGATTCCTCTAGATATGGAGCAGTGGTTGAGGTGTCCCAAATGGCTTGACTGGTACTGAGACAGAATCCCTACCATTTTCCCCAAACTTTGTTGGGTAGGAAATCCCTTTCCATCAAAGAGGAGTTGATGGAGTAACGGGAGAAAAAATCACTGTAAGAGAAAAATTAGCCCTACCTTCACTAGAGATAGTGAGGGAAAGGTGATTAAGAGGGTAAGAATGACTGGCAACCATATATAGTAGAGCACTATACCACCAGACCCCATGCTAGATATAAAATGAAAGAATTTGGCTAGATGACCTCTAAACACCTTTTTTCAGTTCTAGAGCTATGGTGCTAGAGTCTACTGGTGGAATAGTAGATAGAATGCTAGGCTTGGAGTCAGGAATGTCTGAATTCAAATCCAACCTTAAATAGGTACTGTTTTCTCAACTGTAAAATAGGGAAAATAATAACACCTTCCTTACAGCATTATCATGAACTCAAATAAGATAATACCGATATAAGTATTTAACACAGTGCCTGGTAAATATTAGACACTATATAAATGTGCCTCCCTCCCTATTCCCCAAAGCATTTTGCCATGAAGTTGTTCTATAATCCTGCAACTGGGTGATCTCTAACATCCTTATCTGCTCTAACATTCTCCAAATCTAATGTCATTCCAAGTGTGTAATAAAGTGTTTACCCAGTCATCATATGAGGACACTTTTTATGGCAGCTAGAAATAAATATTTCTAATACTAACTTACTAATTAGTGTTTGTAATACTAATATATATGTATAATCGATATATCATCAGTAATCATCATCAGTAATATAATTGGTAGAAAATTAAGAGCAATTAAATTTAAAGATGCTAAATGGACTAGAGGCATCATTGATCGTCAGTCCATTGGTGGCTATTTCAAGGCTATTTCAAGAAAGGAATCTTCGGTTGGTCTATCCAAAAGTCCTTGGCCATTGCTCTTTCATCATTTAAAGCCAAGTATGCAATGGCTGCAGAAATGTGTTAAGAAACTGTAAGGCAAGAGTATCTAGGCAGCATAGTGGATGGAGTGCCAAGCCTGGAATCAAGAGGACCTGGGTTCAAATCTGGTCTCAGACATTTCCTAGTTAGATGGTTGTGGGCAAGTCACAGCCTGAATTGCCTAAACCTTGCTGTTCTTCTGTCTTAAAATTTATACCAAGACATAAGATAAGGGTTAAAAAAAATAGAAAAGAAATTCTATGGCTTTCTCATCTGTTGTTAGTCCAAAGGGTGGATTTCTTGTACTCTAACGAGACATTTGATTTGAATCAGGAGAGTATATAGTTGTCACAGACCAAAAGGATTAACCATGTGTCAAGCTTATTAGAAAAATAATTCCAATTTTAACAATCATATGATATTAAACAATAATCAAGAACCAATATTACCCCCCAGACAAAGAGATTTGTGATGGACTCACTAAGATTTGAAGGTGCCCCTCCTAGGCCTTATAGATACATACTTTGTGATATACTAACTAGTATCATTAAAAAAAAAGACTGTTTGAGTAGGAATGCAGATGAAAGCATATGATTTATCACTTGTGAATTTGGGTATATGTTTTGGTGTTTTGGTTTTATATGATTTTTCACTTACAAAAATGAATAATATGGAAATATGTTTATGTGATGATACAGGTAATATCTAAATGGAATTGCTTGCCAGCTCCAAGAGCAAGGAGGGAAGAAGAGAAGGAGACAATTTGGATCATATAACTTCAGAAAACTTATATGGAAATTTGTTACATGTAATTTGTAATAAATAAATAATAATTTTTAAAATAATATAAAACACACAAAAAACAAGCAAATAAATAAATAGATAGATAGATTAATAGATAAATGAATGAATGAATGAATAAGGCTGTTTTTAGCATCCTCCCTTCTTTGCAAAGATGGGGGACAATGGGTATGGAATGTGGTATACACTATCAGACTAAGCTGATATATCAATTAGTTTTGTCCAATAGCACCCCCCATTTAAAAATATTATTTTCTCAGGAGCAGCTGGGTAGCTCAGTGGATTGAGAGCCAGGCCTAAAGACATGAGGTTCTAGGGTCAAATCTGGCCTCAAACACTTCTTAGCTGTGTGACCCTGGGCAAGTCATTTAACCCCCATTGCCTAGCCCTTACCATTCTTCTACCTTAGAACCAATAAATAGTACATAATATTGGTTCTAAGGCAGAAGGTAAGGGTTTTAAAAAAAATAGATGTTATTATCTTTACTAGGGATAGCTCTTTGGAAGGTGTAGGATGAAAGAAATATTTCCAGAAACAAAAGTTATATAAAAACAAAATACATCACTATTTTTAAGTAGTGGTATTGCGGAGGTGAAGAGAAATGTAACTATGGGCAAAATGAAACAAAACAAAAAAACTCCAGTCAGTAGGTGGAGCTGCAGTCTAATGTTATGAGCAAGCAAGACTATAGATTGATGCTAGTTGCTTTCTTTAAAAAAATTAAAAATAAAACAAAATTTAAAACCCTTTAACTTTAGTAATATATTTCTGTCCTTCCCTTCCTGCTTTCCTTCCATTCTATTCTTTCTCCTTGTCTTTTCCCCCTTCTTAATTCTTCCTACTTTCCTTCCTTTCTTCCTGTTTTTCCTCTTTCTTTTTATACTTCATGTCCTCTTCCCCTTATTTCTTCCTCATTTCTTCTTCCTATTTTCTCAGTCTTCTTCTATACTTTTTTTCATTTTCTTTCTGACTTTCCTTCCTTCCCTCTTTCTTTCTTCTGTCTTTTCCTTTCTTCCTTCCTCATTCTTTCCTTCCTTCTACCCTTTCTACCTTCCACCTTACAGCATGTGGTGTTATATTTTTTGGCAATTCTATACATAAGTAGCCTGCCCCAAAGAAATGTTAAATTCCTCTTGACTTGCTGATTGGTTAATACTGCTAACAAGAGTCTTGCTGCCCTAGTAATTCAGTGCTTCTAAAGGGACCTTTAATGGGGAATATGGTTCACCAATTCTGTCAACACCATTCACCACATGATCATTTTTCTCCCCCTCCAATCAACGTGACAAGGATACTTCTAAAGTCTTAGAGGTTAAAGGAACTATTTTCAAATGTCCTCCCATCGCCACCCACCTCTATCCCCTCTACCCTGGAGTTCAATTGAAGTGTAATGGCAGGCAAAGAGAGAATGGTCAACAGACTTGGTTATGATGGGTTTTGGTGGAAGTACATGTCAAAGTCTTCAGTTAAAGGAATAAGCAGGGAATGTGACAGGCATATGGAGTCCTATAATGCCAAGGACTATCAATAATCGATGAGAAATGAAGGTGCAAAGTGAATGAATTAAAAGTACATTTATTAAATGTGTTGTATGTGCCAAACACTAGGGATACATACAGAAAAAAATGAGATAATCCCTATTCTCAAGTTTTTTCAATTGCTTTCATTCATGTCCCACCCTTAATGACCTCCTTTGGGGTTTTCTTGGAAAGATACTGGAGTGGTTTGCCATTTCTTTCTCCAGCTCATTTTACATATGAGGAAACTGAGCCAAATAGGGTTAAGTGACTTTCCGATGGTAACACAAGAGTCTAAGTCCCAGGAGCCTTTAGGGAATACATCAGGAGGTCAGAGGATAGTGACAGGGACTCTAGAGAACAAAGCATCAAGACAAAATGGTAAAACCTTGTGGTCCTGCATTTTAATGGAAGGCTTCATGGTGGTTCCCAGCTCATCCAAGTGGTACAAATTATCATATAACTCACATGATGAACTTCAAGTCATCAGAGGGATGGGAGTCTAACCTCTCTTCCACAAGACAATCTTTCAAATAAGACAGCAACCACATTCTCCCAGTCTTCTCTTCTCTAGATTAAACACCACTGGTTTCTTCAACCAATCCTCATCAATCACTAACAAAAGTCTGTTGAATTAAAAAAATTAATCTAACACATCTAATGCCAAAAAGTAAATTATATATTTTGATGTCTTCATTTCAAAGGTAAGAAATCTTAAGAACAAAAGGTTAAATAACTTGGACAAGCAAATAACCTGGAAAAAACAGTTCCTCTGATACTATATCTTAGTCTTTTTTCTATCCATTAAACTATACTATTAGAAAGTGACAACAGAGACCAAGTCTCCAGCCTCTAGAGGACCAAGAGCCAAGGCAGACAGAAAGAAATATAATAACACTAATAAGTTTTTGTCAGAAAATGAACATCAAAAATTGTTTTATGAATAAATGGGGAAAAAATTTAATTACTGTAAAAAATTCATATTTACTCATGATGTGCAATTCTGGTCATTTTTCTTTGGTGTTAAGAATTCATAATTGATTTTTTTAAGAAAGAAAGAAATTATTACAACTAAGCCACCCTCCCCAAAATATGATCATTTATATAGCACTTACTCTGTGCCAGGCACTGTGGTAAACACTTTAGAATTATTATATCATTTGATGCTCACAACAACTCTGTGAGGTAGGCACTATTACAACCTCCATTTTACAGATGAGGAAACTAAGGCAAACCTACCTACCCAGAATCACACAGCTAGTGTCTAAGGCTGGTTTTGAACTCAGGCCTTCCTGACCCTAGGCCTAGATATCTACCCACTCCACCCTCTACCACCTAGATGACTTAGAATGTCTGAGACAGAAAAGAGATAGAAGCAAACACTTATCCTTAGATTTGTATGTGAAGGTAATGTTTTCCTCACTTTAAGTCATGACCCTAAATTTAAAATCTTTGTTTCTTTATGATCCATGGTCTCAGTGTCCTACTTTCTACCTCCAATTGGATGTTAAAGGGTGAAATTTAGCCCTTTTTATTCCAGACCATACTCTGTCATCAGTTTTCTTTTAGTGGATACTGCCCCTTCAAAGGCAAAGACAGCTAGGGTTAGAACAAATGTTTTCCATTTTTCCAATTCATTCATGATCTTAAACCTTTTTCTCTGGCAAAGGTGGTCTAAATATCTAGCAAACAGAAGAAGAATGAACGTCATATTTCTAGACCACAGCCTAAAATATAGGACTGACAAATTTTTGGCCAGAGATAAAATAAACCTTAAAATGATGGTAAGACAGTTTTTTCTGGGTAAGTGATTTATGATTATAGGCCTAGCTCCTTTGCCTTGTAGGAATATCATATTCCATGCCTTCCAGTCCTTCGATGCAGAAGCTTCTGGGTCCTGTGTAATCAATCCTGACTATGGTTCTACAATATTTGAATTGCTTCTTTTCTGGCTCTGTGTGATATTTTCTCCTTGGCTTGGGAGTTTTGGAATTTCACTGTAGTAGTCTTGGGATTTTAAATTTGGGATCTCTTTCAGGAGGTGATTGGTAGATTCTTTCGATTTCTATTTTTCCCTCTTGTTCAAGAACACCAGGGCAGTTGTCTCTGATAATTCCTTGCAATATGGTGTCCAGATTTTTATTTTTATTTTGATCATGGCTTTCAGGCAGTCTAATGATTATTAGATTATTTCACCTTAGACCAAATCAGTTGTTTTTCCAGTGAGAGATTTCAGATTGTCTTCTATTTTTTCATTCTTTTGAATCTGATTTATTATTTCTTGCTCTCTTATGGAGTCATTAACTTCCCTTTATCCAATCCACTTTCTTCTTTGGGGTTGTATACTTCCTTTCTTAGGAAGTTATTTTCCTGTTTGAGGTATTGTAGTTCTTTAGGAAACTGTTTTCTTCAGTTAGTTTTTTCCTCTAAGTTGTTGATTTTTCTATCATTTCCTTTTCTAATTTTTCTTCTAAGTCTCTTGTTATTTTGGGTTTTTTTGTCCTTTATTTGACCTCTTCCAGGAATTCATTTTGTGCTTGACATCCTTTCACATTTTCCTTTGAGGCTTTACATGTTTTCATGTTTGTATTGCTTTCCTCTTCTGAGCTTGCATTTTAGTCATTACTGTTGCTGAAATATTTTTCTAGTATCAGGCTTTTCCCTCTGTCTTTTGCTCATTTGAAGATTATTTTTTCCCCTTCATTTTGTCCATATGCTGAAGTTTAGCTCCATTCATGGGGTGGAGGGAGTTACTGTCCAGTGCTCATTCTGTGACCTGTCCCAGTGTCTAGGGTCAGCTCAGGTATCTCCATTCCAGATTGAGCACTCAGCAGAGGCAGCCTGGTTAACCTGCTGTTAGGAGGTTTGTATCTGTTCAGTTCAGATGCAGTTAGTGGTGAGTCATTCTGGGTTCTGCCCAATCATGCCCCAGCTGGACCTTACAGGGCTGAGTTACTCCCACCACTACCCCCTGATCTTTTTTACTTGCTGGACTTTGTGGGGCCACGTTCTTCTCACTGCTGCTTGTCCTGTATTTTGTTGGTTTCTGCTCTTCCCCCGATACAGTTAAAACCAATCTTTTCCCTGCCTCTTGAGCTATGTCCTTTTTAGCACTCTCTCCTCTTACCCCAACTAATGGACCCTCCTTGCTATCTCTCCATGCTGTTCTGGGACAGAGCACCACCTAACCCCTTCTTCTGTTGGTTCGGCCTCTCCAGGATTTATTTTGAGGCATTTTTGTTCCTCTGTGATCATTTGGAGGGTGGTTCCAAGTGTTTCTTACTTCACTTTATTGGCTATCAGAAATCAACTTAATTTTGTAGGCAATAGAGAACGGCTGAAGATCTTTTAGCAGAATAGCATGATCGTATCTCTACATGTAAAAGAATATTCTGGCAAAACATAAAAAGTAGATTGGAGGGGATGGGCAGGGCTGGGGAAAATGTGGCAGGAAGACCTGTTAACAAGCTGCTGAAATAATATAGGGAGGTGATATGAAGGTGGGAATAGAGGTACTATGGTAGAGGTCAAATTGCTACAATTTGGGACAGCTAGGTGCCACACTGACTAGAGTGCCATGTTTGAGGCCAGAAAGATTCATCTTCATGAGTTCAAATCCAACCTCAGACACTTACTGACTGTGAGACTGTGGGCAAGTCACTTAACCCTGTTTGCTTCAGTTTACTCATCTATAACATGAGCTAGAGAAGGAAATGGCAACTGCCAAGAAAATTCCAAATGGGGTCAGGAAGAGTCAAATACAACTGAACAAAAAGATAATTTAGTCAAATGCCTTCATTTTACAGATTAGGAAACTGAGACCTACATAGTTTAAAAGTATACAGAAGTTTGCATAGCTAGTTAGTAGAACAGACAGGACTAGAATCCTGGTCTTCTGATGTCCAGGCCTGGGATGTTTTCTGTTACAACAGCCTCTGGAAGGTTTTTAAATTTTTTTAAAATAAGAAATCAAAGAAAATCTTATAATAAAATTATAGTTTCTAAAATATTACATGATAGCTTGAGTAGGTATGGGTTCTCTACCTCACAAAAGAACTTACCAGTTTGTCTGTTAAAGGCCTCATTTCCAAGATATATAGTGTAAGGAACTGATTCAAATTTATAAGAACAAGAGTCACTGATAAAAATAAATAAAAGTTTAGAGATAAGAATAGGCAGCTTTTAAAAGAAAAAAAATCTAAGTTCTCATCAGCCACAAAAAATATGCTTCAGATCATTAATAATCAGAAAAAAAATGAAATAAAAGCAACTTTAAGGTTCTACCTCATAGCCATGAGATTGACAAAGATGATGAAAAAGGAAAATGACAAATGTTGGAAGGGTTGGGCAAAAACAAGTCCATTAATTTTCTGTTGGTGGAGCTGTGAATCAGTCCAGTCACTCTGGCAAGCAATTTGGAACTATCCCCAAAAGATGATTAAACTCTAAATACTCTTTGACCCAGAGATACCCCTACTAGGCCAACACCCCAAAGAGATCAAAGAAAGAGAGAAAGGATGAATAAGTACAAAAATATTTATAGGAGCTCTTATTGTAGTGGCGTAGAACTGTAAACTAAGGTGGTGACCATTATTGGAGAATGGTTGAACAAATGATGGCATGTGAACATAATTGAATATTATTATGGCAGAAGACATTATGAAAGAGAAACCTGGAAAGACTTATATAAACTGATTCTGAATGAAGTGATGAGAAACAGGAGAACAATTTATACAATAACAGGAAGAAACTTAACTCAATGTAATGGTCAAACACAATTCCAGAGAGGATCTTTGATGATATATGATACCCACTTTTTTGAGAGAGAATTGATGGACTCAAGATGTAGAATGAGACTTACATTTTTGGACATGGCTAGTGAGGGAGTCTGTTTTGCTTGGCTATGTATATTTGCTCCAAGAGTTTTGTTTTTCTTTTTCCTATTAGTACAGTTGAGAGGAGGTAGATTGGAGAGAGAGGATAAGGATAGGGTCCCCCACACACATACTCCAAAAAATGAGAATAGGTCAAAAGGAATCATCAATAAATAGGACATCATTTAAAGGTACCTGTCAAATTTATTAAGCACTTTAAAAGAAAAGCAAGCTCTATATAATAACATTTTGTAATTTCATGTACAATCTGTTTTTTCTACTCTATTGTACAGGTATGTGGATTTCATTTGGTGTTTGCTAAATGCAGAATAAAAAACAACAACAAAAGAATTCACAACATAATGTTTTTAAGTAGCAAGTACAAAGAGAATGGGACTGGATTTATAAAAACTCAATTTTCAGAAAATTTCAGAGTCATCTTCTCTTGCCCTGTACATGCTGTAAAATGACCGAGGATTGTATTCAAAAGGCCTACTACTGATACCACCCATTGTTCCTCTAATACTTTAGTTGTTTACTTAGTGTCCATGTATGGAAATGTTGTTGCCTTAAAGCTAAATACATATCAAACCACAGTGTTTAATCTGCCAAAGAAAAAATAAATACATGCAAAGCATACTTGATATACAGCACATAACAACTTGGGTGTATATAGCCAAAATGAAGTAGGAAACTGAAACAATTCTCTAGATCAGTGATGGGCAAACTTTTTAAAGAGGGGGACAAAGGAAAGGAAAGCTCATCTGTCAGCCTGTTTCTAAGGCAACTCTTTCAAAGTTTCATTGTATTTTAGTATCCTACTCATTGTATTGTCAGATTAGGAATAATGTCCCACAACCAGATAGAACATTTCAGGGGGACCACATCTGGCCCGAGGGCAGTAGTTTGCCCATCACTGCTCTAGATAATTCACTCAAAACAAAACACACCGAAGAAAAGAGAAAGCCTGATCTCAATTCTCTAAACAACCTGTAAATTCACCTGAGAATGTACTCTGCCTCTCTCCCTACCTAGGTTTGTTCTCTTTCGTTCTCTCTCTCTCCTCCTCGTCCTCTCTCTCTCTTCTTCTTTTCTTGTCCCTATCCCTTCCTCAGCCTCTCTGCATCTCCTTCTCTCCACCTCATTCCTCTTAATACAGGCTTAAGCAGACACACACACACACATACACACACACACACACACACACACACACACACACACACACACACACACCTCTAGATAGACAACTTGGGGCATTGCCTGAATAGCGAGAGATTTGAGGACAGAAAACTGAAACCCTGACCATCGTCCTATGGGACAAGCACCCCCTCCCCTCTTTACTCCCACCTCATCCCTAACCCCCCAACTCCTAAGCCACCCCATCCCCCAGGAATCTCCAGCTATCAGTGCCACTTGGAGGTTATTTGTATGTTGTGATTAAGTATTAGATATATCTGTTATATGACAGTCATCTATAAGTTGAAAGAGCTAGTATTTAGTATTTAGTGAACCAAATGCCAGTGCTACTCTGAGGTGTTCCTTCCAGAAGGATTCTGGGATCATAATACTATAAACAGAGGAAGGATTTAGAGAATGTATAATTCTTCTAGGGAAATAAACACAAAGACACCATATATATTGTTTAATCCTTTCCTTCCACCTGTAGCTTTGCCCCCCTTTTATCTGACACGTGTAGCCCCTAAACTCAGAAACAAACATTTGGGGAGCTTTCTGAAAGAATCTATTCTAGTAAGGTGAGAGTAGTGACTGGGTGAGCTCAGATTCCACAACCCCTGAGGAAGAAACAATAAAGTGAGGAGAACTGAGAAGAGAGAAAAAGAAGGAAAAGGAAAAAGGAGGAAATACTGACAAATTAGTGTGAATCAAAAGAAGACTGAAAAGAAATGGAAACTGAGGCATAGAGGAATGGAAAGGAGAAAGATAAGGAGCAGAGAAATAAGAGAAGATATCAAAATGGAGGAAATTAGAGAAAAAGAGAGGAGTAGAAAGGGAAAGGACTGGGCCGGGTTTAGTTTTCTTGTTATATAAAAGTAGCTCAAAATCCAACTCCATTTCTCACAGAGCACACGGGCTCTTCCAACCTTTCCTTACTACTGCAGCCAGAAAAACTCAAAGCCTTAAAGTTTCTATTGGAGGTTTAACAGATGGTCCCCATCTGCTTCCTGTGGCTATTCTGTGGGGAAATCCCTTCTGTCAATTGAAGGGTTAAGTCAGTGCTTCAATGATAAATATTTAACAACCAGTTCTCTGAAAAGGCAGGATACTTAAATTTAATCTGCATTATTAACATTTTCTCCATCTAAAACAATAAATCAAGCCTTGATCTGTAGCATTTTCCTATTTCTGAGGTGTGAATATTCCCACTGAAAACTCAGCAGATGATAAAGTGTAGGATAAGTAATCTCAGGCTCAGATTCTCCACCATATTCCAGTAGCTTGAGCAGATAGAAATACTGGGACTTATTGGAAGTGGGAGGGAACAGAGAGATGGGACATTTCATCTTTGTTTATATCTTCATAATTCTTGAAACTTCACTGGGGGGCAATTCCACTTTCCCAAATAAGCTGACCCATTTTTAAAAATGGGAGAGAAAATTTAATCCAGACACGCTAATTGGCTGAGCAAATGTAGATGGGACCTCAGCAAATTTAGGTCCTGTCCCCTACTCCTGCTCCCAGGGATATATTTAAAAAAGAATTTACTCATAGGTCCAAATAAAGCCAAATTCTCCAAATTATTAAGAGACAGGTTAGCAATTGACTTTCTTTCACAGTAGCCTGAAATGAGAGGACTCCTGGCTTGGAACATTCTTTGCAGATCATCTGCAAATACAATGTAGTCCTCTTTCCTTTCTCTTCCTCCCTGCTCTGGAACTCAATGTGAACTTGCCAAAGCAAACATAGCTACTTCGAAATTAGTGCTTGAGAGAGTTGGGGATCAATGGGCAAAGAGTAGGAATAACTATAGTCTCCAAATTTAGGTGTTCCCCTTCCCCCCCCAAGAAGGCCTATCTCCTGCTTATTTCTTACCCATAAGCCACAGGAATCCGAAAAGCAAAAAATAAGGGAGAAAATTCTCACCTAGACTCTTTCCTGCAAAGAGCTCCTAGAAACCATCTTCTTCCATCAATTTACATGACTATTAACCAATCATCAGCCTTTATTAAAATACTAATTTGGGGGTTCCTACTGGAGAAGAAAAGAATGAGCTGGAATTGGGGGGCATTCACTGAATAACAATATTAACCCATTTATATGGTATGGTAGCGTGTACAATATGCTTTCCTCATAAAAGCCCTAAGGTGAGAGAACTGAGTACTCAGACCATAGCCAAGGACATCTTAGAAACCAGTATAACAGTTGACTTTATTCTACACTCCCCTCCCCACCTGTCCTTTGGGATGCTAGTACTTTTTTTTTTTTACTTGTTGATTCTTGCGATCCTTGAAATATGTATTTTAGAAAATAGGAATGAATTTCAAGATGATGGTGCACTCATTTACTGAGACATGCTCAATATTTTGTTTTTCTTTTTTCCTTTTGGATTTTTGTCTTTGCAAATTTTGTTTTCGGATGGGAGAAAAGCAGTGCCTGGAAATTCCTCAGTAAGAAAATACTAAGGATAGTTGCTTTCTGACTGACATTCACAGGGATCTCTGCATGGAGGTGAAGAGAAGTTATATAGTTGAATAGAACAAATCAGTGATATTTAGAATTAAAATAGTAAAGGGCTATAAACACTGTCACTTCTAGAGTCCAAAACTCACTCGGCAAATGCTCAATCTTTTATTTATAAACCCAACAGGGTTGTTTCAATGTTGTCTTAATCTAATCTCTACAGGAAAAGTTTTTAATAGACAATTTTGCAATTTGATAGAGTTTCAACAATAATTTCCTAACCAGGCAATGAGCAAACGCATCACATTTCATATGAAAGACTATAAAATCTAACCGTGTTTCTCTCTTTTATCCCTAGCACATAGTACAATGCCTACCAGGTAATTGGTGCTGAAGAAATAGTTGTTACTATTGTTGTTATTGGGTCTGGGTGGGGAGGTTGCTGGATTTTGGACAAAGAACACAAGACAAGAAGCTCCAGGTTCTAATCCTTGCTGTACCAAAAAATCGCTGGGCGATCTAGAGTAAATCAAGATCTTCTTGAACCTTCGTTTCCCCTTCTAAAAATGAGGTGAATGTAATAGGTGATCTGACTTTCTGTTATTTTATTTATTTAATAAACGGCTTCACCTGGATTTGGCTCTTTTGTAGATATGGATCAGTCTCATTTTTCAAGGTTTGGAAATATTGGGGAATTTTTAGATGGTTCACTTCATTTGGGATGCCACTATTCATTTAAAATTCTCCAAAATCTGCTTAAATATCAAAATGGTTTTCGAAGAGTTGCTGCTTAGTAGAAAGGTATAAGTGATAAAAAATTGAACCCTAAAATAAAGAAATGAAAGATTTTCTGTCTGTAAAAAATAAGGATAAGAAACAATTACTATCTGTGACTTGAGAAATACAATTTTTACCAGCAGATATGAACGTAAAGAAATAATGTGCATTATTTCTCTACATATTTTGTCTTTTTTTTTTTCTTAAAACGGTGCAGACTGGAAGCTTTTAAAGACTTGAGAAATACAAACCAGCTCGATTGGGAATAATATCACAAACAGAACCTTTTGGGTCATGTGGAAAGAGTTGCTCAAAGCTTTTTATTGGACATTTAAGCAAAAATCGTTTTCTGAAGGGAAAATACCTAAAGAACTTAAAGGTACTCTGCGGATTCTTTTCGGCCCTGTGCCTTTGGGCCAAATTGGGCTGCCGAAGTCAGTGGGTCTGCTTTCCATCCTCTCCTTGAGAATCTCACAACTTACATAAAGCGGTTGGACTAATGGTACTCAAATTGGCGAACACTGGTTTTTACCTCAGGGTCCGGAGACAAACGAGAAAGAAAACTTCTCAATTTCTTCTTTAATTTCAGACTAATCACCCCACTACACTTTTAGGGGAGTGCCGCTGGTGGTACTGGGAGGCGCAGACGAAAGAGACACAGCCACGCCACCACCAATACCACCATCACCACTAGGATGGAAACGTTGCTGCAACGAGTATGCAAGAGGTTTTTCTGGGTAGCAGAATTCCTTTCCAAGGAAAAGAAAGTATTTTTCATAGAGTATTAGTGATTCAGAGAGAAAAAGACCTAGAAGTTGCTTCTACACTCAAGTTCCCACTGAATCTAAAGTAGGTAGATCTACCAGAGATTTTTCTGCTCCATTCGCCCACTTCCCAGACTCGCACCAGAATTCCCAAACACTAGCAACGGCCCTGATAAACTGCGCCCACAGGCTTCTCACCCGGAGATTTGAGTGCTCCTTTGGGATAAGATGAGTCCAGTACCCTTGGTTTCTCTTCACTTGCAGAGACTGCCTGCAGCAGGTGAAGCCTCAGGCCGCTGGCCCCTCCCGACTGCCGAATTGGTGTAGGACATTATCTTTGAGGGGAAGATGGGGAGAGATGGCAGAGAGAAAGAGGGGCGTCCTTAGAGAAGAAAGCATTTGTTGGCCGTTTCCCCCTGCTTTCCTTCAGTGACTCGTTTTGGGACACTGGAGAGACAGGTTTGCATCGTAAGGAAGGCACCGTGTGAATTTTCGGGTTGGGGGAGCGTGGAAAGTAGTAATCAGTCCTCCCGGAACTGGGACGGGAGTTGGCAAACCTCCAAGGAGTGGACTTTCCAAGTTATCCTAACTCAGTTTACCCTGCCTCATACTCGGTCCCATTGTTTGGGGCCCTTTCCTTTCTTCTGAAATAAATCGAGGCCGTGACTTTTCCTTGTTTATTCAGAATCGGGAATATAGAGCTATAAATGGATCTCAGGAACCATTGAGGTATGGATGAGAAAATTGAGGCCCAGAGAAATTAAGGGACATGCCTAAGGTCACACAGGTAGTTTCAGAGGTGGGATTCGAACCTAGATCCTCTGACTAAAGATACAGTGCAGTTTCCACAGTATCATATAGCTTCCTTAATCCTTCCTCCTAAGGTTTGCCTTTCTTTTTAAAATGCTAGCGTGCAGACATCCCGAATTTCCGTATTTGATATTTTATTCCCCCCCCCCCCCCCCCACGAGTCACCATGGCCAATGAATTCCAGTATTCGTCTCCTGCTGGGCAACTTTCTGCCGACGAGGTTTCCAGGGACTTGACTAGCCAGGTCCTTCGACAGCAGCCCAAGTCTGTAGCTAGGACCATACCCAAAACTTCTCCGGCTTTATGTAGGACCTGCCAGAGCTTGTGTTTCGTTGGCATTGCCTGCAGAACTCGGGCTTTCCTCCACCCCAAGATAAGACATCCGAGGTAGACTTGTGCGGAGGCATCCACTAACCATCTGCTACTGCAGCCACTTCATCGCCACCAATACGGTTTCAGCAAAGGTGAGCTCTAGCCCAGATGGGCGGGAGGCGGGAATACCTGCACAGCCCCTTCGCGCCTCTGTGTCTTTAAGGAAAAGGAAGGAGGGAGGAGCTGGTTGGGTTTTGCGAAGGGGAGTGCCTGCTGCCCAGGTACAGAGAAGACCTTACAGGAACAGAGAAGGGGAATTCGACCCTTCTCCTGGCAAAATATAAGTGAGGAGCAATCTGTAAAGAGGAGTCAGTTCCCCGCCACCCCGGAATGGGTCCCGCACACACGAATCCTCTTCGCCTCGGACGCACCAGATCTCCAGAGCCCTAAGAGCAAGCTCTGGTCCTCTGTACCTCTGGACTTGACCTGATCCGGATTGTGGATGCAAAAGGGGTTGGAGTAGGAAATGGAAGGCTGCAGAGATAGCACCTATCTCTATCTCGGCACTGGATCCTGTCTGCAATAACTTCTTGCTCTCCCAGCTTCCCCCCTCCCACACACCCCCAACACTTTAGGTACCGAGCCAAAAGCTTCTTTGGACTGTCTCCCAGCCAGCCATTATCTGATGCAAGGTGAGACAACTCTGGGCCGGCCCTCAACACCTAAAAAGTCCTGTGGCCTGTAGCTTCGTGTCTGCTGTCGAGCTTCCTCTTTGCTGGCGACCTCGCGTTCCGCTGGGGGAGCGGGTTGTAGCGTGAGTCTCCCCGAGCCCCGCCGCTTGGCAGCCGCCTGGGCCGTGCTTCCCACCACAGTTCCCTCTGCCACAGGCAGGCCCCGCGCGCCCGGGCCCGGGCCCCCATTTCTCCCCTAGGGGAGCTGGGTGGCCAAGGCCCGGCCCAGGGGATGACTGAGGAGAGGCGGCATTCTCCTCAGCGAGACTGTCCAGAGGATCCGGACCTGCAGCATCCGCCCACGCCAGTGGCCGAGGCTGCGGGCAGGACCCTCACCCTGATGCCGGTAGTGAAGGTTGAGAAGGAGCCCCCTGCCTGTGAGCCCTCTGTGGGCCTCAGCGAGCTGGGGGAGCCGGTGGCTAAGGCCGGCGGCGGCGGGCGCCGGAGGAAGCGGCCCTTGCAGCGAGGCAAGCCCCCTTACAGTTACATCGCGCTTATCGCCATGGCCATCGCACACGCCCCGGACAGGAAGCTGACCCTGGGTGGCATTTACAAGTTCATCACGGAGCGCTTCCCTTTCTACCGGGACAATCCTAAAAAGTGGCAGAATAGTATCCGTCACAACCTCACCCTCAATGACTGTTTTATCAAAATCCCCCGAGAGCCAGGCCGCCCGGGCAAGGGCAATTATTGGGCATTGGACCCCAACGCCGAGGACATGTTTGAAAGCGGCAGTTTTCTGCGCCGGAGGAAGAGGTTCAAGCGCACGGACCTCTCCACCTACCCAGCCTACATGCACGACGCAGCGGCTGCTGCAGCCGCTGCGGCCGCTGCGGGCATGTTCCCCAGCTCCGTGCCAGTGGCGCGCCCTCCCTACCCAGGCTCCGTGTATCCCAGCGTGGCGGCCGCCATGAGCCCAGCTGGCTATGGCCAAACTTTGGGCCCCCACTCCTCCGTCTACTACCCGGCTTCATCCCCCGGTCAATGCCGGGTATTCAGCATCAACAGCCTGGTGCACGGGCCCGGAGACCTCCTGCAACAGCAGCCTGCACCGCCGCCCGCGCTCGGACGCCCGCTCAGCCCGGACCTCAGCCAGGCGTCCTCGGTCGCAGCGGGCTCCTGCTCCTTCGGAGCCTCTGCCGCGGCGGCCGCCGCCTCCTATAACAACCCTGCGTGCAGCGGGGGAAGCGGAGGGGGCGGTGGAGCAGGGCCCGCGGGGGTGCTGCCTCGGCCGTCCAACCCCATGGCCTACACTTACCCGGTTCCCAACGGCCACCTGCCTATGAACCACGGATCTTACCCTCAGGGAAACAGCGGCCAGCTGTTTGGGGCGTCCGGCCGGCTGGCAATGTCCACCTCCCCCCCGGGGGCCAACGACCCAGTGGACTTCTACGGCCGCATGTCTCCTGGCCAGATCAGTTCGCTGGCACACAGCTACAACCCAGGCGGGCAACTCGGGGCCGGCCCCAATGCCTACCACGTCCGGCACTCTGCCTACTCCAGCAACGTGGAAAGGTTCGTGTCGGCCATGTGAAAAAAGAAGCTCCCCCAACCCACCCCCGCCCCAATAAAGCACCACGGGAAACTGGGACCGCACAGATCTCCAGCCCCTTCGGGCAAAAGGTGCCGGGGAGGCCAGGCCCGAGTGCTGACGGTGTCGCGGGCCAGGCGAGAAGGAGAAATAACTCAGAGTGCAATAGGGAGAAAAAACGGTTATGGGTCTGTGTGATGGGATGACGAATACTTGAGGGCGAGAGGGGGAAGGGGTCAGAGTCATACTTACAGAGAGCCTTGCCGCATTGGGGGAAGGTCAGGGCCTCAATTGAAGATTGCCCCCAAAGTATCTCGTCCTCGCGCAGTGCCCAGTTAGTTACGTTTTAATATGCTCTATCACTATTCCTGTACCCTCAATGGTAAAGACTTCTTTCAGAGGGCTCTTAGAAGGACGAAATACTCAGGGTGCTCTTCATAAATGAGGGCAAAAGGCGCGGGGTGCAGGGAGAAACAGGCCGCAACTGGAAAGGGATCAAAGACACTGGGTCCAACCCTCGATGTTCTCCCAGTTGCCCGTTTGCTTGGAGAGCTGACCTTGGGGAGCTGTTGGTCACTAGACTTCTCAGGAGCGTCTGACGAAGGGAGACTTGCAGCCTGTTGCTTTGTTGTTGTTGGGGGTTTTTTGTTTGTTTGTTTTTTTTAATGGTTTTCTTGCCTTCTCACCCAGGTGGTTTGTGTCATGAATTCGTTCCAGCAAACAAACAATTGGCAACTTCCTTCAAACTTTCTTTGTATACCCCGGACAACGGGCATTTTTATACGGTGTCTGCTCCTCGTGCCTTTAACATTGTAATAAACATCTCTGACAGCAAACTGTTGTTTCTTCACTGAAACATGGAAGGTTTTTGAGGGCGCAATCTTGGCTCTCTTGCTGTTCATTCCTCTACTTCAACTCTCACCTTTTCAGCACCAGGCCCATTTTCACTTTGGTCGCCAGTATACAAGAGTGATGGAAGGTGCCCTCACCTAAATGGTAAAAGGCATCATATGGCAGATTATCTTGCAGCAATAACTGGTAGTCTCCCTTCCACATAAAATAAATTAGAAAGCCCACATCCACCGACCTCTCTCTTTCCTTTGCCTTTCAGGGAAAGCTCGGATTGTCAGGTAATCAGAAAGCCATGAGATAGTAACTGGGACAGAAACAAAAGAGAGGAAAGAGACAGGGAGAGACAGGGACAGCAAAATGCAAGTGATAAAATGGGGCTGGGAATACCCAAACTGCCTTAGTGTCTGGCTCCTCTGGAACACTTAGAAAAAGAGGCATTATACACAGCTGGCTCTCCATAAATGAAACTGAATTGAAACATAATCCTAGTGTCTTTTCCTCCTTTAGTCCAGAGTAGTTACTATTAAATAGATGAGAAGTGAGGATCAAGGTGGAAAAAAAAAGATGTGACCAAAAGGCAATGAAAAGAATTGTTGTTGTTCTGTGGTTTTTCAGTAGTGATCCATGATCATGATCTCACTTGGGATTTTCTCAGCTACTGGAGTGTTTTGTCATTTCCTTCTCCAGCTCATTTCACAGACGAGGGAACTGAGGCAAACAGGGTTAAGTGACTTTTCCAAGATCACACAGCTAGTGTCTGAGGTCAGATTTGAACTCTATCCACTGCGCCACCTAGCTGCCCTAATAAAAAGAATAAGAGAAAAGAAGTGAACTTTTTAACAAAAATTGAAAAAAGATCCGACTGCTAGTCAGTGCAGAAAACGTTTTCTCTGATCCCTGAGAAAGGTTAGGGAGCTAACTTTTGTTTCTGGTGAGCTATTTAATCTAAAATTTTGTTTCTGAGGTGCTGTTGAGATTCGGAAGGCTTAGAACCCGGTGCAAATGTCTTCAGACCAACTAACTTTTAAATGGTTCGAATAACTCCAGTCTTTAAGTGTTGTAGAATTCTGCTTTTGCGTCAGGCAGACTCCAAGTAAATTTGTCAGGATTCTGGTGCGAATTTTTTTAATGGTGAAGGATAGATTAGGAGAGAAACGGAAGTCAAAAGGGCGCAGAAAGTTGTGCATTGCTAACCTGGCCATCTTTGTGAAAATTCTTGATAATTTCTCCAAATGATACAGGAAAAAAAATAATTTTCACAGAGAAATGCAAAATTTGGGCTAATCTCCCAAATCTGAAATCTTTCTTTACAATTGTTTTACAAGCAGTTCTTGCTTCTGTATTGTGACTCTGTTTACTGTGAATTAGTTATTTTCAGGAAAATGTTATTGTCTAACACAGTATGAGAATAGTTCTAAGTTCTATAGTTTTGTTTCAGGATATAGTAACATATATATCACCAACTCTGGAGACAGAACTTCGGAGAATTTGTTTGTGTGTGCGTTCCTATGTCCTGGCCTGTGATTTCATCCATTTAGAAAACTCCCAGTATGGAAATTCCACCCACCAATGCAGACTAACAAATTGATGGTAAGAAGAATCTAGAATTGCTTCTGGAAAAAGTTATTCATCTGGGGTTGATAGTTGGGTTTGTGGATAGATTTCAAGGGATCTGTAGATTTGGAGGAAGGGGTGTTAAATTGCGTCTTTATCATTAGCCCTTAATTAAAGGCTAGCATTTCCTTAAATTGTGACTTTAAAAAAAAACAATATTCTGAGAAGGGGTCCATAAGTTACCCCAGAGTGCCAAATGGGTCTCCAATACAATAAAAGTTAAGAAACAGTGGTTGTTTTAACTGACTTGTCTGTCCTTGGTCAGACAAATTGGATCAGCTGAAGGACACTTACCACTTAATCAAGCAAGCAAACCATATCCCATTCCATACTTGTAGTGTGAGTTCTATGCATACAATTAGTAGCCTCCATTAGTCGAAAGGAAAAAACTTTCAACTTTGAGTCAGAAGACTAGATTTTGCTTATAGGCTGTGCCCTGTTCGCTTAATTCGTTATTTTCCTAATCTATAAAGTAGGGATAATAATATTTTTTCTACCTACCTCATTGGGGTTGTTGTAAGGAAAACTTATAACAGAGAAGGGAGATGGAAATCCCTCTGTTTTGTCCAAAAGAGGAAGGAGAGAATGAAAATGGCTGGATTTTGGACAGAGAGGGAAAACCTGTGAAGCAGAAAATCTAAGGATAGGCCGTTATTGTTTCCTTTAAAAAAAAAATCACTCTCTGAAGCATGAGTATTAAGATTTCTTAGACCACAATTGCAATTCATGTAGTTTTGGAAAGATTTGAAGAACTTGGTGATAAAAATCTGTATTTTATCCCTTTGCTGAAAGGGGAGGATTGGAGAGTGGTAAGGTAGAAGAGAACCCGAAGGAGCTCATTTGAAGCTAGTTGTATAGCTGAATTCTTTAAGGCAACATACTAGGTGAAGAAAAGAAGTGTGGCTTCTTCGTTCACCCTACTGGTAAATCTGCAGTTATTCAGGAACCAAATTGTAGAAACAAAAGAGAACTAGGTCATACGACAAAGAGTGTCTGGTTGGGACATCGATGTAAAGTGTCTGTCCTTGAGAGGGGGTGGAATCCATAAATACTAAGGAATAGACCAGATTTGGGATAGGAAAAAAATGCAAAATGCTCACTTCTGTTTTTAAAGTATCTTGTATATTTATGGAGAAGCTAAATCAGAATGCAAGGAGACTAAATGTGCTCCTTTAAAGGATTTGAAGACAGCATATGTACAATCTATTAGTTTGCTTGCCATCTCAGGAGACTAAATGTGCTCCTTTAAAGGATTTGAAGACAGCATATGTACAATCTATTAGTTTGCTTGCCATCTCAGGGAGGAGGGAGGAGAGAATTTGGTTTAGCTTTTAAAAATGTTATGAATAGTTTTCTTTCATGTGATTGAGGAAAAATAAAATATTTTTTAAAAAAAGACTTGAACGCAAAAAGTAGGGGAGAAAAAGTGGGTGCTTCTTTCTTCTAATTTGTTCAGACTCATGATTGATCAATGTAGGGACCTCCTAGGCAGAAAGGTTCTCTACCAATACAGACCGTCATCTGCTCTGCACTTTATGCTTCTAGAGAGTTATTTAGACCACTGAAAGGTTAAGCAATTTGCCCCAAATCACATGGTAGTGCAAGAGTGGGACTTAAACACAGTTGTTGTTTGTTGTTATTTTATGTATCTATCTTTTAAAAATGTTTTCTCCCATAGGCATTTATGAAAATGGATTTAAGTGAGAGATAATCTAGTGTGGTAGGAGTGCAAGTCAAACTTCCTAAATTCTAGTCCAGCTCTGTCACCAACTAGCAGTGACCTTGGACAAACCACTTCGTGTTTTTGTTCTCATTTTCCTCATCTAAATAATGAAGAGCTTGAAATTGATGGTCTCTAAGGTCCCTGGAGGAGACCTCCTTCCTTTCATTATATCTTTTTGAAGGAATGGGTCCTCGTTTTTCTTCCCCTTTGACATCATCGCTATAGGGAGCTCTCCATAAGAAATTTCCTCTAGGAGCACAGTTTTTCCCCCTGCTCTGTAAGTTATAGTTTTAGAAATTTGCCTGGGTTCATAAGAGGTTTCCTTGACTGTCCCAAGGTCACTCTGCAAGTATAAAATAGAGGTGGGACTTGAACGCAAGACTTTCTGACTAAAAATTCCACGTTCTGCCACTATGCCAAGTAGCCTTTCAAGATAATGGCTTACATATTGTCATAATAACAACTACCTTTATAAAGGCCACCTTTTAAGGTCTATAAAGGGCATCTCTCACAATAAACTTGTGGTGTAAGTAATGAGAGCATTATTGTCCCAATTAAATTACTTGCCCAGGGTCACACAGTTTCAAGGGCAGAGTCAGGCTCAGTTTCTAACCAAGTGCCGAGCTCATTTTGCCTGAATTATGGTCAAGTCAATAAGTACTTAGTGGTGGGTAATTACGTGGGCTAGTCTCTAATTAGAGAATTCTTGTGATAATTCGCCCCATAGCCTTCTTTTCCCCCCTTCAAATTAACATTTATAATTAAGCTGGGGAAGCAAGCACAAAAGCAAAATTTCCTACCGCGCCTTTGCTTCTGAAATGGAGATTATTAAAGCTCTTTTATCCCTTAGATTGTTTGGCGAGGGGGAAGGGAATGAACAAACCACACATTTCAAGATTTCAAGCCGCTGCGTGAAAAAAACCTAGCCTAACCTCAGAAAACATGTGCTAGGTACATCATTATTATACTTATTGTGGCCATTATTATCATTGCCATCTCGGTGATTATTGCGATTATCACCATTATTGTTATTGCCTTCTCGGTGATTATTGTTATTCTTGCTAATAGTAATAATGGCATCGTTTTAATGGGTCCCCGCCAGATTCAGCTCAACTATAAAATAATTATAATGCTTCGACACTTCAAAAGATTTGTGGCTTCAGCGGTGTGGAGGTGCCCTCTTCCAATCCACATGGCAGCACTTTCAGGGTTTCCTAGTAGGCTGTAGTATTTGTGGGAAGGAGGGGGGAAAAATCATTGGTTTTTGCTACCCTTCTGGTGATGAGGTTCACCCATTAACCAGACTGACCTCAGTCAGACTGCAGACACCCACTCAGTCCACTGTGCGGCCAGTACTAGAAATCTTTCCAGCCCGATCGACTTGCCAGAGCTTGCACTTCTTTGGCATTGCCTTCGGGAACTCAGGGTGGTCATGTTGGGGCATCAGAGGAAGAGTTTAGTGCAGAAATTGAATCATAGGCTCATCGTTTTAGAACTAGAAGGGAGTTTAGCGGTTATCCTGTCCAATCTCTTCTTGTTACAGACAAGGAAACTGAGGTCTAGAGAGATGAAGCGATTTGCCCACCATCCCACGGGGAAGTCAGTCGCAGAGCTGAAATTATAACCCAGGTCCTCTGACTACCTCATTTCAACACTTATCCCAGCTAAGCAAGGCTAATGACAAAAACTCCTAAGAATAGTCAGAAACCAAAATATCTTCCAAGTAGCGAGCTCATTTTAACATCGTCGTCGAAATTAGAGGAGCAGGCAAGAAATTAGCTTTCGGATTGATGGGTAGGGGGAGAATTCACACCCAAACAAGAGTCACAAATGATAAAAAAAAAAAAAAAAAAAAAAAAAAAAGGACAATTTTGATTGTACAACATTGAAAAGATTTTGAAAAAAACAAAACCATTGTAGTTCATGTAACTCTAGTATGTAGCCCACGACGATCCGCCATTATTTCTCCTACGGAAATTTGTTCTCGTGCTGCGATGGGCGATGGAAACTTTAACTTCTTCCGGTTTCTGAGAACCTGCAGTGCCTTTTGTGTCAAAACAGAAATGTTTCTCTTCCCCGAAATAAAAGACCCAAGGGAAACTCACAAGTTGTTCGTTCCCGGGGCATCAAGCATAAATTGTCATTTCACTCTGCGCATCTGAAGTGCCAGAAGATGCCTCTATGAGCAAAGGAAGGTGACAGAGCTCGGTCCTTTCTCCAGTGAGAGTGGCTAGAAGAAACACAGAAGGGCCTGTCCCTCAGGCTACAGACAGGGGAAAGTGATGGTTCTATGTGTATTACTTGTTACTTAAATTACCTAGATTTACCCTTTCCCTAACTTTTTTTTCTCACTCTTTCTATTCAAGATCAACCCCAGTAGGTCACCCCACCCCACTGGAGTAGGGAAATTAAAAATCACACAACTGGTGACATTGGTTAGCTTTCACTAAGATAACAATAAAATAGAAACCACTGCCATTGTTTGGGCCTCCGCTTTCCTTAAGTGCCCGACTAAATGACCCTCTAAGGCTCAAGAGTTCTTCATCTGAGTATATGTGTATATGTGTATGTGAGGGAGGGGTGGTGGTGGATGGAGTGCTCCTTGGGCAATGTAATAAAGACTGAAAGGCCAGAATTTTTTTATATATATATATAGTAGGAAGGAAGCAAGAAGGAAGGAAGGAATGGAGGGAAGAGGAAGGCAGGGAAGGGAAGGGAAGGGAAGGGAAGGGAAGGGAAGGGAAGGGAAGGGAAGGGAAGGGAAGGGAAGGGAAGGGAAGGGAAATTTGAATTCTCTGACTCCTCTAAGAACCCTGCAGTAAGATCTCTTGCAACAGTAAAAAACCTTATAATTTAATTACCTTTTTTCTAGAGACTGATTATCCTCAATAGGGCATATATTTTGAATTTTTCTAGTTATAATGAATGGGCTTTCATAGTTTTCCTCTAGGGACCAACAGCAGCATTCCTCAATTCTGAGAATTAATCAGGAGATGAGTTGACAAAAGTAGAGCAATTTGCAAACTCTAAAGCCTATGTAAATGTAGGTTGTTATTATTCATTAATACAATCAATAGACCTTTAAATAGGGTCTAGGCTGTATTTGTTGTTCCTGATGCTTGGCCCTGGGGGAATTAACAAAGTTCCGTTAAGGTACCAAAGAAGCCTAGTGAGAGACCAGAAAACAAACAGGTAAGTATTATTTGGAATATGGGGCATATGGAATATGGAACAGCATTTGAGAGATGAGAAATGCAAAACAAAGTTCAATTTGAGATCTAAGTTGAGAAAGTCTTGGTTGGATGTTGCAGTGGGTTGGATTCCTCAGGGCTGCATTTGTGGATAGTTAAAGAATCATAGATATCTCCACCCCCTCCAGCCACACCGCCTTCCTCCCCAATCCTCCACTTCACCCTACCCCCACCTGCAAAAAAACAAAACAAACAAAAAAATAAGCTGTCCCTCCCAAAGTTGAACTGCAAGTAGGAACCTGCCTGAGTCTGGGGCCATTGAGGGCCATACCTCTGCTTTGTGATGTTGGAAGCTACAGTTTCCCCATATCTGAGGTATGGAATAATTCCCTGAGAAAGTATCATATCCTGAGCTTCTTTGTGGTATGTTTCAGAGACGACATATGCCACCAAAGGCATCTACAATGAAATTGTAGATTAGTCTAAACTCATTCCCAACCTGGTATAACACCTGTCTGCACAAGTGTAATCCTTCACAGGAGGACAAGATTGCTGGGAAGCTCCTTACACTCAACTAGCTCACCATGAGCAAAGCCAGGGAATGAGCTTGGAATGGTTTGATGGGTCTCTCCTGAAGAAAATCTCCCTTCCTAACTTGCATCATCCTGGCCTAGGAAATGATACTGTTGGTCCTAAGAGGGCCTTGGTCAGAGGCTCTAGATGGAACAGCAGAGCCACTCTACAACTGGAAAAATAATTCAAAGATGTGTCCCATTCAGAATGGGTCAGAAGAGTTTTCTCCCTAAAATTATTTTATTGTCACCACAAAAAGAACCTTGGGGTCTTCTAATTTTTGGGCACAAGGAGAAATGGGAAGACTTCGTCTTAACAGTCTCCATCATACATAAGTATACTTCATATATATACTTCAGGTGGGTTGTCACTTCTAGCCAGAGGGAAAAAACAATAACTGAGCCATGGCTAAATTTGGTGGGAAACTGAGTCAATAGTTAAAAAATTTGATAAACCATATAATTCTAATTGGTGCTCTCTTACTTTTCTTTTCCTATGTAATTCCAAACCCTGAGCAAACAGAATTAACTGGGATCTGAATTCCTGTTAAAATTTTTGATTGTTAGTTAAACATTTTAAATTAATCTGTCCCTCCCTCTACCCCTCCTCACTGAGCAATTTTCTAAAACCAAAAAAATAAAGTCTTCAAGATATAGCTCAATAGTCGTTCCCACATTAGTCCCTGAAAATATATATCTTTCTGAATTTTAAATTCATCACTTCTCTATCAGGTAGTGAATGGCTTGTTTCGTCTTTCTTTTGGACTTCATTGAGTTATGGAATCTCAATTACAAAAATGTTCCTGGTTTATTTTGAAGTTTTAAAAAACAAACAAACAACAACAACAACAACAAAAACCTGTTCTTTCTCCTCCCTCCCTAGCCTCATACCCCCTAAAACCATAGGCAATGGAACTAGAACTATGATTTTTCTGGTAGAAGGAATTTCCTGATGAGGAAAACTCCCTCTTACCAATGGAAACCAACACCTTCTCTGTAATTCATGCCCTTAGAGAATTGCCTAGGACACACTGAAGAGGGTAAGTGACTTGCCCAGGGTCACACACACTGGATGTTTTAAAGGCAAGACTTGAACTCAGATGCTCCTGACTCCAAGGCACCTCTTCCTCTTAATACCAAAATCCCTGTTAAAGAAAATTATTAAGGCCAGTCCTAGGGTTTCCAAGATGCCAAAGGAATATTTTTGTTATTATTAGTTTAATTAAGCACAAAAACATGTAACTGGGTAATTATACCCACAGGAGGAAAAAGTAAGGAGGAGAAAAAGATTGGGAATTCCAAGCTGGGGTGTATCTAAATGTTAATGTTTGTGATCAATCCAGGGTGCTTAAGTGTCTAAGTATCTGAACCTGCTTCATGAACACTAATTAAATCTATTGGCAGCATGGTGAGACATGAACTGATCATTTCCCTAGTTTTACAGGTGTGGAAACAATCAGGAAAAGGTTAAGTGATTTGCTGCAAGGCAGAGAGAGTAAGAAACTCAGCCAAGAAGAGCTTAACTCCCACATCTTTTCTCTAACCACCACACACCCTGTGTGCAGTATAACCTGGGCAAAGTGCTGTATGTGTGCCCAGCAAAGTAAACAAATAGTCTTTGTTTTTATACAGAAGCCCAAATGCTGTTGCTGACATGATTTCATTCTTACTCTCCTTCTGCTAGAGTTTGGTTTCCATTAAATATTTGATAACTAATGGACTTAAACCTTGAACCCCTCCTTCCCCAGCCCAATTTGAATGCAGAGAAACTGGATTTCTCCAAGTCTTTTTCCTCCTCTACAGAGGGAGGGGGGGAAACCTAGCAAATCTCCAGCTTTCTTCCAATTCTAAATCCTATGATCCTATAGAGAGATTACATAATCTCTCTAGTGATCCAGGAAATATTGGTTGAAAAACAATTTCAGACAGTTTTCCGTTCATTCATTCAGTGCCTATTATAAAAGCTTTATGGCATCTTGATCTTCAGCAACCTAGGAGGGAAGATATTATTATCTCCCCTACACCTTTTGTTTCATCTTTCCTTTCCTTTCCTTTCCTTTCCTTCCCTTCCATTTCCTTTCCTTTCCTTCCATTTCCTTTCCTTTCCTTTCCTTCCATTTCCTTTCTTTTCCTTTCCCCTTTCCTTTCTCCTTTCCTTTCTCCTTTCCTTTCCTTTCCTTTCCTTTCCTTTCCTTTTTTTCATGGAATGACACTATCCTTTTTAATACTAAATTATCAAAACACTAAAATATACAAGTGATTAAAATGAGATGAAGGATTTTGACAAGCCATATTTCACTTTTATAGTGCTTCAAATAAGTCACCATGCGGTTCTATATATACATGGCAGGCATTCAAGAAATATACATATATTAAAATAAAATTGATTCTGATTTCCTTTATATGTAGGAAAACCTATACATTCCATTTTATTATATGGCAGAGACTTTTCCAAGCTCTTCTCTTCTCTGGTCTCCTGACTTTATTAAACAAGTGTCAACTCTTAATTAGCATAAATCTCCCTTTTAGAAGGATCAAACCCAAGTGCCCTATTCAGAAGGAAATAAGTTTCATTTTATTTTCACAATTGAGAAAAGGCGGCACTAGGTTAAGAAATTTGTCTGACCCTGGGCAAGCCCCTTAATTCTGATTGTCTAGTCCCTGCCATTCTTTTTAGCATCGTTACAAAGAGAAGATAAGGGTTTAAAAAAAAAAAGAAAGAAAGAAAAGAGTAAGTAATGGAGGCAGAATACCTTCTTATATACTAATTATAAATGAAAACGATTGAAAAAAGTATTTGAGAAATGGGAATATCAAGCGAATGATGTGCATAAATCAGACTCAGAAGACCATGTAGTCCAACCTATACTTTAAACAAAGAATCCCCACTATAAAACATATCCAGCGCTCTTTGTTTGAAGATATCGGAAGACATTCTCCTTCCTGAGGCTGCCCATTTGATATTTTAGATTGTTTTAATTGCCAAGTCTAAATTTCCCTTTCTTCAAATCCCCTCCCATGACACACTCCCCTTTGCTCCTAATTTTACCCTCAGGGGGGCATGTTAAACATCAGTAAGAATTTTTTAATTCATTGATCATTTCGATAATGGGAGCTTCCTACACTTTGTCCAGTTATACAAACAAAGCAGATAGCTATACTAGGCAGTCAATAAACATTTATTAAGAGCCTCTCACATGCCACTCACTGTGCTAAATACTGGGGATAAAAAGAAAGTAAGACAGTCCTCCTTTCAACGATCTCACAGTCTAGGGAAGAAGGCAATAGGCAAACAAAATTGGAGAAAATCAACAGAGCAAAGGCAATAGAATTAAAGGGGATCAGGAAAGGCTTCCTGAAGAGAGGATTTTAGCTGGGACCAGAAGAAAGCTCAGTAATTTGTATTAATGGATCTACCTATAGCATCACAAAGTGATATGAGAATCAGAACTTCCATGACTTTGACAGTCTTGACAGTGTCAGTCTGATAGAGGCAGAAGTCTGAAGTTCTCTTTTTTCTTTTTAATGAAAAGAGTACATTTTATTGCCGTGTTTTGTTTTTGTATTGCAGACATTTACAGATTATTCTTGTAACAAAGTAAAATAATTAAGCAAAACTAATAAGTGATCTCATCTGAAAGTGATTGCAACATTCCACATGTGTAGCACCCCCACCCCTCTCTATTTTTTTTAATAAACTAAAATCCATTTTCTCTTCTACCCCAATTTAAAAAAAAAAAAAGAAAGAAAGAAAAGAAAAACAGATACCCTTTAACAAACATGCATGGTCAAGCGAAACAAATTTCTCCAACGGCTATATATAAAAATGTTAATGTCTCATTCAGCTCCCCTAAATCCATCACCTCTCTGTCATGGATAGTATGTTTCATCATTATTCCTCTGGAATCATGGTTGTTCTTTGTCAGACCCTCCTAGTATCCATTCAACTTAGAGAAAGTCTCTTAAGTTTTCTAGACCTTGGTTTTATCATTTGCAAAATGGACCTAATAGTTTAACAAATAGGATTTGTGTGAGGATCAGATAAGGCAATGTATGTAAAGGTGCTTTTACCCATCTAGCTATATCTCTAGTCCTGGTCTCTCTCCTGAATTCCACGTCCTAGTTTCAAGAGGCCTACTCCATAGCCTCCTGAATATTTTCTTGGGCATTAGAAACTCCAAGTATAGAATAAATGTTTTGTGTTCTTATCTGATAAATAGTGAGTTTCTTGAAGACAGGAACATTTCCCTCCCTTTTGTTGTATTTCTGGCACTTAACATCACACCTGCGGCATTTGTTGTTCAGTCGTTTTCATTGTGTTTAACACTTCATGACCTCATATCACATCAATATCGTCCATAATATTTTCTTTGCAAAGATACTAGAGTGGTTTGCCATTTCCTTCTCTCATGGATTAAGGCAGAGATTGAGTGACTGGCCCAGGAATCTGAAACCAGATTTGAACTTGGGTCTTCCTGATTCCTGACCATCTAGATGCCTGACACATAGCAGGAGCTTAATAAAATGCTTATTGACTGACTTGTTCCTTTCACATCCAATCTGTCACCAAGTCCTCTTAATTCTTCCCCTACAGTGTCCCCCAAATGAGTCCTCTCCTTTCCATCACCACCACCATTGCTCTAGTTCAGGTCTTAAATTCCTTGAAATTCTGTAATGCCTCCAAACCAGTCTCCATATCTCTAGCCTCCCATCACTCCAATCTAGTCTACACTCAGCTTCCAGGTTAATTTTTCTGAAACATAGTTCTGATTATGTCATTATCCCAAAACAAAGATCTTCAGTGATTCACCATTACCCATTGAATAAAGTCCTGATTTCTGAGGCAGCCAGATGATTCAGCAGACAGTGCTGGGCCTGAAGTCTGAAAATGCCATGAGACCTATGGTCCCAGGGGCCATGAGCAATTAAATACCACCAACATCAGAAGCTGATTCCTTAGTCTGGCATTCAAGGTCCTTTATGATCTGACACCAAACTGCATTTTCAGAATCTTCCCCTGACATATTCATACAATTCAGCTAAAATGGACTGCTTGCCATTTAATCTTAGAGCCAGAAGTCACCTTAGAGGTCATCTAGCTGTCATTTTACATATGAGGAAATTCAGGCACAAAGATGTTAAGTAACTTACTTGGGATTACACAGTGTCAGAATCAGGTTTGTTTTTTAAACTCTTATTTTCTGTCTTAGTAATAATTCTAAGACAGAAGAATAACAAGAGATAAGCAACTGGGGTTAAGTGACTTGTCCAGGGTCACACAGCTAGGAAGTATCTGGGGTCATATTTTAACCCAGGTCCTTTCTCAATCCAATATGCCACTTAGTTGCCCTTTTTTTATAAACCCTTAACTTCCATCTTAGAATCAATACTGTGTATTGGTTCCAAGGCAGAAGAGCAGAAAGGGCTAGGCAATAGAGGTTAAGTGACTTGCCCAGAGTCACACAGCTAGGAAGTGTCTGAGGCCAAATTTGAATCCAGGACCTCCTGTCTCTGGGCCTGCCCTTTTTTTTTAAAGCACTCTAGCCACGATGGCATAATATCACGTTTATTTCCCATGATATCACTGTTCTGTTTACTGATTCTTTCAAGGTAAGAGGAACTGAAGTTGTTTGAAAAGTATGTTGAGTTTGAGGATGGGGGTTGGGGGTGTGGAGAGGGAAGCCTTTGAGAGCAAGTGCTAAGAGATATATACGTTAGCTCATAACTCCCCATCAACCAAGAGGCAAAGAAGGTAGATGCTGTCCCTCCTCTTCCTTCTTTCTTTTTTAAAAAAATAATCCTTATCAGGGCATAAAAACATCACAAACAAATGCATAAAAGCAGAAATAATAAATGCAACTTTTTCAGATCATAATTAATAAGGGTTCATGGAGAGGAAAATTGAAAATTAATTGGAATCTAAATAATCTTATTCTTCAAAACTAGTGGGTCAAAGAACAAATCAAAGAAACAATTATTGATTTCATTGAAGAGAATGACAATGAGGAGACAACATATCAAAATTTATGGGATATAGCCAAAGCAGTACTCAGGGTAAAATTTATATCCCTAAATGCCTATATCAACAAAATAGAGACGGAGGAGATTAAAGAATTGGGCATGCAACTTAAAAATTGAAAAAGAGCAAACTTTAAAACCCCAGATAAAAACTAAATTGGAAATCTTAAAAATCAAAGAATAAATTAATAAAATTGAAAGTAAAAGAACTATTGAACTAATAAATAAGACTAGGAGCTGGTTATTTGAAAAAATTAAAATAAAGAATTGGTTAATCTAATTTTTTCAAAAATCTTTATCTTAGAATTGATACTAAGAATAAGTGCCAAGGCAAAAATATGGTAAAGGCTAGGTAATTGAGGTTAAGTCACTTGCCCAGGGTCACACAGCTAAAAAATGTCTGAGGTCAGGTTTGACCACAAGTCCTATCTATCCACTTTGCTACCTAACTGTCCCTGTCTCTTCTCCACTTAGAGAACCCTCAAGAACACTTGAGTGGTGATTTCTTACCTTTGAGCCAATCATTCAATCAGTAAGAATCACAGATTGTTGGGAAAGAAGTGAAAGATCATCTAGCCCAATCTCTTTGTTTGTTTTGTTTTGTTTTTTAGGAAATGCATTTATTCAAATTATATGGCAAAAACAGCAGTTAAAGGCATTTTCTCCAACACCAATAGCACACTCTCCCACAAAAGCACTCAGAGATGCAAGAGGATGTGGAAGAATAATGACCATGAGGCACCAGAACATATATGATCACATCAATTCATAACCTTAGAATTTTGAGACCCTTGATGCCTTTTCTTTTTTTTTTAATATAATTGATGTGTTACATTAAAATATCTAGTTAACTCCCTACTTCCCTCCACTTCTATTAGGGAAGGCAATATTTGACAAAAAAGATATATGTATGCTTAAAATTATGTCCTATATATATTTATCAGTTCTCTCTCTGGAGGTGAAAATACATGTCATTTTTCAAACAATGTTTCTGTTGCTGCATATAATGTTCTCTTGGTTCTGCTTGTCTTGCTTCATAATTTCATGTGAATCTTCCATGCTTTTCCTATAGATTCTTTTCTTTTTTCCCTGATCACCTTAGGAAATAAACCTAATAGTAGTATTGCTGGGTCAAAAGATCTACACAGTTTTATAACTCTTTGAGAATAATTCCAAATTGCTCTCCAAAATGGCTGGATCAGTTCAGATTTCCACCAGAAAAAAAATGCCCTATCTTAATAAGAATCACTGGCATATAGGGCTTATTATGTGCTAGGCATTTTACAATTATTATTTAATCTAATCCTCACAAGAACCCTGAAAGATGGATACTATTATTTTTTTTTAAACCCTTGTACTTCGGTGTATTGTCTCATAGGTGGAAGATTAGTAAGGGTGGGCAATGGGGGTGAAGTCATTATATGGACTGATGGATCTATTAAGAGTACACCAGGGACTGTTTATTTCTGTTGTTGTTACTATTTTTTATTCAATTTTTTAAAACCCTTACCTTCCATCTTAGAATCAATACTATGTATTGGTTCCAAAGCAGAAGAGTGGCAAGGGTTAGGCAAGGGGGGTTAAGTGACTTGTCACACAGCTAGAAAGTGTCTGAGGTCAGATTTGAACCTAGAATCTCACATCTCTAGGCCTGGCTCTCAATCCACTGAGCCACACAGCTGTCCCTGTTACTATTTTTTTTAAGGAAAAAAAATAACCAAGTAACTGTTTGTCCTAAGCCCCCATCTCATTGTCATTCCTCTTGGGAGTTCTTCTAACTGTGGGAGATGTGAAAGTTTCCTATGAGTCAAGGGTAAAGAAGTTGCCCTGTAGTTTACAAAATACACTGGGGATGGGGAGTGCCTATTTAACTGTCTAATTTCCAAATTAATTGCAATAAGAACTTACAACAAACTCTGGCTAATAGTCTCAGCGAGCTTTGCCCAGCAAGTTGACAGGCTGGAATTCAGCTCGCACAATAACTCAGGCTGCAGAGGAGGAATGCCTTTGCTTCTGAAAGGGAGAAGAAGAGATTGCCTTTTTTTCCCCCAGTGAAGGCTCGTCCAGGCCTGCAATTTCACTGATAGGAGAAGAGAAAACAAAAGCCTGGGCTGTTTTTCCACTCAAATAATCAACTGTAATTAATAGAAACAACTTCCCTGCAACGTCCAATGCAGAGCAGGAAGGGCTTATGAGTGACAAGTGGGAAGAGAGCAGCCTTTTTAGCAAAGCAAGTTTATAGTGGTTGAAGTACTAATTTTGACAATTACCCAACGGAATTCTTAGGAGGATAGAGCTGCCCTAGATGGAGGCCACACAGGTAATTACTATTGTTAACATCAGCACATGTTCAAGCCATGTGCGTATGATAATATAAGTAATAACCCCCATTTGTACAGAGTTTTGCAGCTTTCAAATCCATTATCTCATTTGATCCCCATAATCACCCTGTGAGGTTGAGGTAATTATTATTAATCCCACTCTATAGATCAGGAAACTGAGGCTCACTGAGTTTTCATGGCTGAGAGGAAGCACTGTACTGTGTTTCCCTTTTTGTATCCCCAGTGCCTACCACCCATAGGTGCTTAATAAATATTGATTTACCAAAGACCACACAGCTAGACAAAGTCCCTTGACTCTTAGTCCAATGTGATTTCTACTCCTATAAAAATATGTAAATATGAAAATGTACAGATTAAAATAGCTAACATTTATATGAACAGCTGGGTGGCACAGTACAGAGTGCTGGGGTTGGTGTCAGGAAGACTCGTCTTCCTGAGTTCAGATCTGGCCTCAGACATTTTCTTATATAAGCAAGTCATTTAACCCTATTTGCCTCAGTTTCATCTGTAAAATAAACTAGAGAAGGAAATGTCAAATCATTCCAGGATCTTTGCTGCCAAGAAAACCTCAAACGGGTAATTGAAGGGATGTCCCTCAATTGGAGAATGGCTGAACAAATTGTGGTATATAATGGTGATGGAATACTATTGTACTGTAAGAAATGATGAACAGGATGATTTCAGAAAAAGCTGGAAAGACCTTCATGGACTGATGCAAAGTGAAATAATCAGAACCAGGAGAACACTGTACACAGTAACGGAAACATTATGGAGTGATCAACTGTGAAAGACTTAGCTACTTTCAGCAATACAACAATGCAGTATAATTCTGAGGGATTTAGGACAAAGAATGCTATCCACCTCCAGAGAAAGAACTGTTGGAGTCAGAATACAGACCAAAGTGTACAGTTTTAAACTTAAATTTATTTGGGTTTTTATTTGGGGGTTTTAGTTTTATATGATTATTCCCTCATAAAAATGAACATTATGAAAATGTTTTTCATGATGGTACATGTATAGCCGAGATGAAATTGCTTGCCATCTCTGGGAAAGGGAAGGGAAGGCGGAGGCACAATTTGAACCATTTAACCTCAGAAAACTTATGTGGAAAATTGTCATTATATGTAATTGGTAAAATAAAATATCTTCTTAGAAAAACCCAAATGGGCATTTGAAGAGTCAGATATGATGGAAAATGACTGAACAACAGTAACAACATTTAAATGGTATTTTAGGGTTTATAAAGTCGGGACAGCTAGGTGGCTCAGTGGATTGAGTTCAAATGTAGCCTCATACACTTCCTAGCTATGTGGCCCTGGGCAAGTCACTTAACTCCTATTGCTTAGCCCTTATTAGTCTTTTGCCTTGGAATCAACACCTGTATTGATTCTAAGACAGAAAGTAAGGGTTTAAAAAAAAAAAGTGGTTTACAAAGTGCTTTACATACAAATGAAAATAGAGTCTCCATATACACCTTTGACCAATATCTATTACTTGCCTATTGAGTACAAAGCACTTAGCTAGATGTCTGGGAATACACTGAAGTCCCAGCCTTCAAAGAGCTTTCACAATATCACAAAGAAAGGGGACAGAGATATAATATACATAAAAAACCAAGTAAATAGATTTTTTTTCATAATTTCATGGAGAAAAGAGAACTAATATCAAGAAAGGACTCAAGAAAATTCTTTCAAAGTATTAGAAATGTACCTTGAGTAAAGCTGAGGATTCTATAAGGTGGTCATGGACAATCACTCTGGCAAAGGTATGGAGGTGAGGGATGGAATGTCATATGGGTGAACATCTAAGTATAGTTTATATTCTTATATGTTGCTCCTTCCCTTCTTCTGTAAGGATTTGACCCAATTCTTACAATTCAAAATATTTGTAATTATACATATATGTATATATATATATATATGTACATCTATATAGAACACTTCCATTTGAACTAAGGAGTATGTAAGCGTTCCAGGAGAACTGATACCTCTGGTATGAGGGCTTGCTGAGTCCTTTTAGGGATGCTTATCCACCTTTGGTGTCTACCTTTCACCCAAATCTTACCTGTGGCTCCAAGAAGCTGTGGTATGCCCAGTGGCCATATTCCAAGAAAACCTTCTAGGTAGACAGACAAAACCAGGTTGAAGGTAACCAATGGGCCACAAATCCATAAGTTAGGGGGCTGTGTAACCCAGGCATATGAAGACTTCTCCTGGTCAGATATCAAAGATGCCAAGGTCATCGAATGCATCCTGGGTTATCCCTAACCACCTTGATTTTTATCTTGGCACTGTACTTCAATGATTTTGGGAGAGACAGTGAGACTGAAAACTTTGTGCAACTCTGCCTCATTTAAATCCACTTCACAAACCAAGTCATGTCATTGGTCCTCTTCCAAAAATGGACTAACAACAACAACAACAACAACAACAACAACAACTTGAACTAATGAGTTGGATCCCCTCAGGACTCTGAAATATAACCCGAAGCTGTTGGGGGTTATCTTTCCAAAGCTTTAGCTCTCAACACTCCCCTTGATTACAAGGGTATGCTGGAACCAGCTCAGACAAATCAGGGCTTAATTGATTGCTTTGTTGGTTGTCTACACTTAAGAAAATCATGGAGAAAATATTAATAAGGTAAATTAAATTAATGTGTCTTGCATACATTTTCCCAGAGAGTCAGTAGTTAAACATTTGCCAGCATATCCCAGGTTAATTATTAATTAGCTATCCAGATTCAGTTTTTAGAAAAGGTTACTTACTGTGGTAGTAGAGGAAGAAAAGTCATTCTTGCTCACAAATACTTACAGAGTCCAAGGGAAAGGGGGTGTCTTCAAGATATTCCCTTTAGGTATGATCCAGTTTTGTGACAGTTTGGGGGGGGGGGTTGGCTATGTTGGTCATGCTTGTTTCTTTAACTTTTTTTTCCTGCTGGATACTTAATAGAAAATTGAATCTGCCTCCAGTCTGTCCTTGACTATTGATAGAGATGCTGTGGTCAGCTATTCCAAAGAAACTGCTAGGATGATGATTGGGAAGTTGGAAAATCTAAAATCCTCCAAATCCTTATCTGAAGCTCACAAGATCTTCCTTTGATCAAGGTGGGAGGGGAAGAAAAGTTGCTTTGCTTTAGCTTTGGTCTCTTTCTTCACCCTCCAGCCCCCACCTCCAGCCAGAATTGCTCTCTCCGGGGCTGAAGCCTACTCAAACTCTTCAATTCCAGCTAGCACTCCAGAGGGCTCCACTAAGTCCCTCAGTCAAAGGACAGATTTCCTATGTCACCCAAGGAGATATCCAGGCATTTTTGACAACTAGTAAACAACTGAGCTATGCTCTCACCTGATAAATAAGTCACATCATATCTTATTACTTACTTCGGGTGGGATAGGATGATTTCACTGATTTATTCAATCAACTCCAACCTTTACATACAGTATATATGAACTATTTATCAGCAAAGCCAAGCTACATACTACTGCCTTCTGGGGTCCAGGTCACTCCCACGAGACTGTGGAGAAAATGCCACATAAAGAAGTGATTTTATTTATTTTTATTTTAAATTATTTATTTATTTATTTATTTTTAAAGATTTTCCCAATGATACATGATTCATGTTTTCTACCTCCCCTCTTCCCTCCCCATTCCAGAGTTGACAAGAAATTCCACTGGGTTATACGTGTATTTTCACTTGATATCTATTTCCACATTATTCATTTTTGTAATAGTCTTTTTAAAAAACCTAAACCCCAAATCATATATCCTTATGAACAAGTGATAAATCATTTGTTTTTCTTCTGTGTTTCTACTCCCACAGTTCTTTCTCTGGATATGGATAGCATTCTTTCTTAGAAGTCCCTCAGGATTGTCCTGGATCATCGCATTGCTACTAGTAGCAAAGGTGATTACATTTGATCACCTCAGTTTTGGTGTACAATGTTAGGAAAGTGATTTTAGTCCTTTAATATAATAATTCCCTTGAAGAGAGCTCAAGATAGACAAATTGTACATATAATACATATATTTATATACATATGTAAATCATGTATATACTTATATACAAATCATAATTATATATATTTAACCCTTACCTTCCATCTTAGAATCAATACTATGTATTGGTTCCAAGGAATATGAGCAGTAAGGATTAGAAAATGTGGGCCAAGTGATTTATCCAAGGTCACACAGCTAGGACATGTCTGAACCCAGGACCTCCCCATCTAAGCATGGCTCTCAATCCACTGACCCATTTAGCTGCTCTCAAGTCTTCTACGTTAAATTCATTTCTATATCAGGGGGAGAGTCCAACATAATTTTTCTTCTACAAATAAATATAAAAATAAAAATAAACAATAAAGCTCACCTTGCCAAGATGTTTGTTATAATGACTGGAAGGTGAGGTGAAAATCAATTTGTAACATGCTCCAATTTATTTTATATTTGGATTTTGTCCTGCTTTGTATGATGTTTGGAGTCAGTGTTGACCAAAATGAAGTGTCTCAATTTTCCTTTTTCTCAAAAAAAAAATAAATACATTTACAGTGATATTCTTTCCTTCTTCCCCCCGACCCCCAGCTAATTGAAAGAAAGGACATGACTACAAACCATGACAATAAGAGCAATTAATAATGGAATCCAAGGGGTTTGTATTTTTTTAAGGGACCTTATCAGGGGTAAAAAAAAAAGTCTCCCTTTAGTTTTGTCAAATTAATGAAGATGCATAAATAGTTGTTTATTTAGGACATTTTTCCGTGGTTACATGATTTATTATTTTCTCCCCACTTAAATAGTTGCTTAAGCAAAAGCTAACATTTAGCTGTATTTTGTCCCAAGCAGAGCACTAATCTCCATCAATGAGAAGAGTTCCACACCAATGGATGCCCTGATTATATATCATTTGAACTAGCTCTGTGACCTTAGGAACTTATCCTTCTTTAAAAAAAACAACAACAAACTCTTATCTTAGTAACAACTCCAAGACAAGGGCTAGGCAAGGGCTAGGCAAAAGATGTTAAGTGATTTCTCCAATCAGAGAGCTAGGAAATGTCTACAGTCACATTTGAACCCAGGTCCTCCCAACTCCAAGCCACCTAGATACCCCAGAACTTAACCTTTTTGAGGTTCAAACCTCATTTTCTTCAAAATAGATATGACGCACTACCTTCTTCATAGGCTTTTGAGCAGATAAGTTAATGAACTGAAGCATTTTGTCACCAAAAAACAATATAGAAATGTTAATGTTTGTTGTTACTAATGTCCTACCCTACTCCCCAAAGAAAACAGATAGAATTGTTAAAAATTAGAGATTTTTAAAATGAAGATTTAGGAAGAATGAAAAGCACATCAAGCCCAAGAACAAAAAGCAAAAAAAAAAAAAATCTAGCTTGGGAAATGAGAATTTTGACCCTCCCCAAAGTGAGTAAAATGTTCGTATCCTTTGACTAGAGATGCCACTGTTAGACATAGCCTAAGAAGATTAAAAAAACCTCCAATTATACCCAAACATTTTTATAGCAACACTTCTTGTGGTAGTAAAGAACTACAATGATTGGGGAAGGACTAAACAAACCGTGGTAAATAAATGAAGTATAATATTACAGTACCAAATGAAATTATCACTAGGAAGAATTCAAGGAAGTATGGGAAGGCTGATATGAACTAATATAGAGAAAGGCAAAAAGAACCAGAAAAATAACAAATATAATAACTATAGCAATGAAAATAGAAAAAAAAATAAATTTAAATTGAATGCTCTATAACTATAATGACCAAAAAATTTTACTCTAAAAGAGATGTGATTCTTTTAAACTTACTGTAAGATCTTAGAAAAGTAAGGGAATTCAGAGGTCGTACAGTTCAAGCCTGTCACTTTAAAGATGAGGAAACTGAGACCCACCAAGACATTGCCCATAGTGATACAGGTAATAAATGGCACGCCTAGAATATGAATTCAGATTCTCATAGCTCTGCATAGCACCACCACCCTGAGCATCCCTCCCTTCTTTGTAAAGATGGAGGAGGATGATGGTGGAATATTGTCAGACTCATTTGATACACTGGTTGGTTTTTCTGAAATTCTTCACTCCCTTTCTTTATAAAATTCTTTTCCATAGAGGGCAGCTAGATAGGATAAAGTGCCAGGTCTGGAGTTGGGAGGAATTGGGTTCAAATCTGACCTCAGATACTTCCTAGCTATTTAACCCTAGACAAGTCACTTAATTCCTGGGCTATTCTTCTGTCTTAGAATTGATACTAAGACAGAAGGTAAAGGTTTTTAAAAAATTATTTGCTATAAGGAATGGCTTACTAGAGAGCAATACAATTAGAAATAAAGATAATGTAAAAACAAAAAAGTAATTTTTATGAATTAAAATCTGGTCATAGAAAACTATCTTAAATGCAGTTAGGAGTATCTAAACTGTTTACAAGGACCTGGAGAATTATACGCATTTTTCCTATTTCCTCTTTAGTTCAGGAAAGATTGAGAAATGCATTTCTCTTCATGTATTTTACAGATGCAGGAGCAGAGACAGAGAAGAGGATACTGATTAACTTTAGCTCCCATCATAAACCTTACTCAGAAAACTAAGGACTACCTTGATCCTAGCAGACTGGCCAATATGGTAGCAAAACAAAGTGATAAATGTTGGAGGGGGTGTGGCAAAATTGGGACACATACACTGCTGGTGGAGTTGTGAATTGATCCAGCCATTCTGGAGGCAATTTGGAACTATGCCCAAAGGGCTTTAAATGACTTACCTGCCCTTTGACCCAGCCATACCACTGCCCCAGAGAGATAATAAGGAAAAAAAAACTTGCACAAAAACATTTATAGCCACACTCTTTGTGGTGGCAAAAGGTTGGAGGACAAAGGGGTGTCCATCAATTGGGGAATGGCTGAACAAATTGTGGTATCTGCTGGTGATGGAATACTATTGTACTCAAAGGAATAACGAACTGGAGGAATTCCGTGTGAACTGGAAAGACCTCCAGGAATTGATACAGAGTGAGAGGAGCAAAATCAGGAGAACACTGTACACAGAGACAGATACACTGGCATGATTGAATGTAATAGACTTCTCTACTAGCAGCAATGCAATGATCCAGGACAATTCAGAGGAACTTATGAGAAAGAACACTATTCACATCCAGAGAAAGAATTGTGGAAATGGAAATGTATTAGAAAAATATGTGATTAATCATGTAGTGTGATAGGGGTATGATTGTGGTTTTGATGTTAAAGGATAGTGCAGATATGAATAACACAGAAATAGATTTTGAACAATGGTACATGTGTAACCCAGAGCAACTGCTTGCCGGATTGGGGAAGGGAGAGGAAAGAATGGGGTGGGGGGGAGAGATCATGAATCATGTAACCATGGAAAAAATATTCTAAATTTTAAAAAAAGAAAAGAAACAAAGAAAACTAAGGACTAGGTGTTTCTACTTTCCATTGAGGGCAACTACAAGATTATCTTTAGAAATGAGTTATAATTACTATTGCTATTTAAGTTGCTCAAAATATAACATTGTTACAGATTATCTCTCTCTACAAAAAAGAGAATTTATGTGCTGTGGTCCAATGCAGCATTTAAGAAACATTGTTTACAAGTCTATTTATTTTGTGACCCCAGCTCTTTCTCTATAACCCTGTTCTCACAATTCCCATAGAAATGTCCACAAGAGGGCAGCATTCCCCTTTTTAATGCCTCTCTAGTCCTAGTGCATCTTTTCTCATTCATCTTTCCATCTTCTTTGTCTCAATAACATCATCAGTAACAAATATCTATTGAGAGCGATCATGAGCAAAGCACAGTACTAGTCCCTGTATTTCTGGAGTTTACATCTAGTTGGGGAAAACCATATACCTTGACTTAGGCAGGTCCAGTGGTTCAGGTTCAGGATTAGAAGAAAATGAGTCTCTCACAGAACATCTAATTTTTAATAAGAAAAGGAAGTTTCTTTAATAGTAGCATCATCAGGATATTCATTGAGGACATACCACTGAGTGGATGTGTGTGTATACACACACACACATATCTGAAATACACATACTCAGGACTGTTGTTCACTCATTCAGCCATGTCCCATTCTTCATGACCCCATGGGCCATACCGTTCTTGGGGTTTTCTTGACAAAGATACTGGAATCATTTGCCATTTCCTTCTTCAGTGGATTAAGTCAAACAAATGTTAAATGACTTGCCCAGGGACACATGACTAGTAAGTGTCTGAAAACACAAGTCTTCCTGACTCTAAGCCTAGCACTCTATCTATCTATTGGTCCACTTAGCTTCCTCTGCTTCCTTCTCTCTCTCTCTCTCTCTCTCTCTCTCTCTCTCTCTCTCTCTCTCTCTCTCTCTCTCTCTCTCTCTCTCTCTCTTTGTG
>NC_058130.1:249671195-249745573 GCF_016433145.1 Gracilinanus agilis | reverse complement strand
TATATATATATATATATATATATACATACATATACACACACACATATATACAAACATATATCCATATATCAGGAACATATAGATATATCAGGTAGATATAAGTCCTTTCATCTCAGTCTGGCCAGCACAGTGTGTTGAGTGAGATGGGTGCATTGAATAAAAAGAACATCAGTGACATCTAGTTCAACCTTCTCTTATTATACATAAGGAAACAGACACAGGGTAGGTTGGTGACTTGAAAAGATTAAGGATGTTAGAGATTCGTACCAAATGGTGTTGGGACTCAATGACAAGTAGTAGTGCTCTATCACTGCACCTATGAAGACATTCACATTTTCCTTTATCTTTTTCTACTACAAATATGTTCCATCTTAATAAAAACATGATATTTTTAAATGGATAAATCAGAATTTTAACATCATAAAAATTATAATTCACATAAAGCCATTAAGATCTTTTGTCAACCTAGCCAGGATTTTTGGTTTTGGTTTTGTTTTATCCATAGGCATATCGCAGTAAAGCAAAGATAGAATAGTCTTATTCTGTGGAGATTTCATTTGGGAAGAAATGCATGAAGTACCAGAATGAACACCAAGCCCATAAGCAGGGGCATTGATGGAGAAGAATACCAAGCAGATGCAAGGGTGCCCAGAAGAGATGCTAGGACTCCCTTGCAGGAAGGATCTAGTCTTAGTCACCAAATTCAGGAGCACATGTGGCCTTCTCTTGCCACTCAGTTGTAGAACTTAACCCAAGTATTAGATACTAAGGGTGAAATGAGCAAACTAAAGAAAATTCTAATAAGCATGAGGAAATACCAAGATATGCTTTGGGGTGGGGTAGGGGGATTCTGAGGAAGAGAGCAACCCTGAACCTCAGGAAAAAGAAATGTTCTAGCTACAAGGATTACAATTGCTCTTGAGCACAATTGTGCTTGAAGAAATGAAATAATAGATACAAAAGGAATTAACTAGAGAGGAGAGCATTTGTGTGTGTGTTCCACTATTCACACAACACTCTAATTTCCCATAAGACTTGTAGACCCCTCAGTCTCAAGAGATAGCATTGCTAGAGGTGACACAAAAAGTCAGAGGGCTAATTTTTCACTTCCTAAACTTGAACTTCTTGACTCAGGCCAATGAGGTACCAATGATGGGAAGAAGGCCCCACTTTATGTCCTTATCCTCTTCAGTCATAGCTGATATATTAGTGACCAGGCCAGTATTAATTGTTCTACCACCATCCCTCAGGGTAAAATGCTGACCTTTCTCCAAGATCCTGTGTTGTCTTAAGATTAAATTTAGTTTCAGGTCTTCCCTAGACATGGCCACCTCCTTCTCTGGCCATATCCTGTGTGAGAGAGAACATGACGGGGATTAAGTGTGACACAAATGGCTGTGGTAGCCACCTTCCTCCTTGCTAAGAATGTAATCCTGAGCCTCAACCTTCTGATGAGCTGAATGGAGCCTGGTTTAACCAGCCCCATGCCCTGTCAAACATCTTCCCTCTCCAGCACTCAATTAATGCACCAAGGTTATCTTCAGCCTCAGCTTGTTCCTCTGGTGAAACATTTCAATTCCTGTGACCACAGGGCAAAAATTACAAAAATTACAAGGAAAATTGATACCTTGGAATAAATGGTGGAAAAACCTTACCCAAGGGCTAAATTCTCTGAAAATTAGAATGGGCCAAACTGAAAAATAATGATTCAAAAAGACAATAAGAAATATAAAAATAAAACCAAAAGACTGAAAAAATAAAATCTAATAATTGTATTCTTATGATCAGATAACTATATCAAAAACAAATGTCTTAGAAAACAGATCAGGGACATATAAACTATGAATTACAGTTATGGACAAAGATAAGTCTGGGTACCATAATTCAAGAAATCATGAATCAAAATAACTCAGAGCTTTTAAAACCAAAGGGCTAAGAAAAGGCCCTAGAATGATATAAGGTCACAGGATAATATATTTAGACATTAAAGATTCCTTAGAAGTTATCTAGTCCAATTCTCTCATTTTGCAAATAGGGAAACTGAGGACCAGAGAGATTAAGTAACTTTCTGTCGCCTAAGAGGTAAGGAGCAAATTCAAGATCTGAACTTCGGTCTTCTGACTCTAAATTCAGCATCTTTTCTACTAAGGCCAAGTCCTCCTTAGGATATGGTAAATCATGTTAACTAAATTGAGTTGGAAGGGACCTGAGAGTGCTAAAATCTTAAATTGAGAGTTGGAAAGGGCATCATTTATCATCTAGTTTAAATACCCCACCCTCCTTCATTTTACAGATAAGGAAACTAACCCTAGAGAGTTTAAGGAAATTATCCAAGTTCAGGGAGGTAGCTGAGATTGAACCAAGGCTTCCTCAGTCCAAATCAATTGTTCTTTCCATTATCTTAAGAGCATTCTGTCTTAAAGGTCATTAAGCCTACATCCTGTTTGTCAGATGAATTCCCTCATCATATCACACAACACACAACACACACACACACACACAAAATAGGTGGCCAACTAGTTTCAATTTGAATACCTCCAGTGTCAAGAAACTCAGTGCTTAAATAGGAAATCCATTTTTAGACAACGTGATTTATTTGAGAGTCAGATCTGCCTCCCACAACTTTCTCACTTTGGCTCAAGTTCTACTCCTTTAAGTCATATAGAAAAAGTCTAATCTAATCATGATATTCCTTTGAATATTCAAAAACAATTTTTATGTTACTCTTAGGTCATTTCTTTTCAAGTCTAAACATCCCACTTATAAAATATTTCAAATGTCAAAATTATCAAAGGTACCCAGATATCAAGATTATCAAAAATTCTTATATTACTCAATTTTGAGAGCCCCTAAGCATTTTTAGTTACCCTTTTCTGGAGAAACTTCAGCTTTTCAACATATCTACTAAAATATTCCCAAACTGAATAGAACATTGCAGATTTTCCATGTGGTGATCTGATCTTCAGAGAATTCAGTGGGGCTATTACTTTTCTTCTGCACAATATTATTCCATTAGTATAGCCTATAATTTCTTTCTTTAAAATTTGCATGAGTACCAAATCTAGAAATTTGCATGAGTACCAAATCTAGAAATTTGCGTGAGTGCCAAATCTAGACATCTAGAACCATGAACCTCTTTTTCCTTCCCTTTTGTTAAAAGTCCAAAAGAAGAAGGAGGCAGCTGGGTGGCTCAGCGGATTGAGAATCAGGCCCAGAGATGGGAGGTCCTGGGTTCAAATCTGGCCTCAGATTTCCTGGCCTCCAGACTTCCTAGCTGTGTGACCCTGGGCAAATCACCTAACCCCTATTGCCTAGCCCTTACTGCTCTTCAGCCTTAGAACCTATACCCACGATTGATTCTAAGATGGTAGGTTAGACTTTTTTTTAAAGTCCAAAAGAAATGTGCTAAGGGTTTCGGAGAAAAGCTATTACTGCTTTCAGTAAGAAACTTGGGAATAGTTCTATTTTTAAAACCATCAACAACAACAACAAACCCTAAGTCACAAAATAGTCCTGGCAGGGGCACTTGTGGGTTGAGAGCTATGCTTAGAGATGGGAGGTCCTGGGTTCAAATTTGATCTCAGACACTTACCAGCTCTGTGACCCTGAACAAGTCATTTAACCCTGTTTGCCTCAGGTTCCTCATGTATAAAGTGAGCTGGAAAAGGAAATGGCAAACCCTCCAGTATCTTTGCTAAGAAAATTCCAAAGGGGGCCACTGAGAGTCAAACACAACTGAAAAATGACTGAACAATTGAAAAACATTGTTACTTTAAGATTATATTTTATGATCTAAAGTTATTTCTCATCCACTTTTGCCCATAACAGTGTTTTGTTTAGAATCATGCCTAACATATTCCTTAAAATGTTTTATTCTAATTCTGAAAAAAAAACCCCTAAGTCACAGAAGGGAGGAGAAAGTAAAGGTAAATGGGCTCACTCATTTAATTTCCACAATGATGCTACTTATAGGAACGCATCAGTGATACCAATGCTTAAGCGGCTTCACTGTCCTCCCTCTGGTGGTTAGACAAGGAAATGTAGACAAGACATGAGAGTCCAAATTCTGAGAGCTCAGATAATCACAGAGGAGGGAACGAGAGCATTTATTGGGCAAAATCAAGGAAAACTTTGGAGTAGGTGGCATTTTAACCAGGACAGGAAGGTCACAAACATTTTAGGAGGTGGAGGCTGAAGCACACAGTGTGTTTACTCTGGGTCTCGAATTGCAATTGGGACAGAGCTGACTAAATAATTCCTTAATGCTTACTAAGTGCTGAATACACTCAGGGGAAGGAAAAAAAAAATCCCTTGTGCAATAACATTTGTTTAGTGCTCAATAATTTAAATTACCTGTAAGGCTGTCTTAAGTGAAGTGGGTCTGGGCAAGAACAGGCCTGAGGCCAGTTACAGGCTGAAAACATATTTAGTGGCTGATGGGAAACTAGGACTTTTCTTCTTAACCTTTGCTGGGTGAAATATGTGTCAAAGTCCTAATGATTGATTACCGGGACTAGGGCACATTTGCCTAGTGAAGGGAGGGTCAAAAAGCATTGCTTGTATCTACCATGTGCCGTGCATTGTGCTTGGCCCTGAGTCTTTTAATTGAGAAATCTTGAAAGTTCTCTCTATTATTTTTATTATTTTCTTTTTTACGTCTATTCTCAATTATCCTTGGCTATATTTCTTTTATTTTTTTAACCATTACTTTCCATCTTAGAATCTATACTAAGTATTGATTAGCAGGCAAAAGAATGCAACTGGGCTTAAGTGACTTTTCCAAGGACATGCAGTTAGAAAGTGAAGTCTTTTTCTTTTATCTTTTGGCATATTATACAATATTCCAAGATTTCATTTATTGTAGTTGGAGGAAAGTCTCGTGTGATCCTGACTTTGCTTCCTTGGGATTAGAAAGTTTTGGTTTTTTCCTAGTTGCTGGGAATATATTTTCTTTTACCTATGTGTGGAGTGTAATCTCAGGGTCTGCACCCCAAATGTATGTATTATGTATTATGTATTAAGCATACAGGAGGCTTAGTTAGATGTTAGCAGAGGAAATGTGGCCTTTATTAAGGAAGGGGAGAAGATGGGAAGCACTGCTCTGGGTACTTGACCCAAAACAATGTACAAAGATTCACATGAAATCAAAATTTATAGGAAATTAACACACTGCTCCTCCTCTTGTCACCCACCACCTGTGTTTAACACAATTTTCTTTATCTTGCCCTAGCCTCCTTAAGTTTCCCAGCATTCTCAAACCCATGGGAGCATTCCTTAAGTTTGCAATTTCCAAGTTGAGTCAGAATTGAGACATGCCCAAGGCCTTATAGGCTGAAACATTTAAGACAGGGGGTCAAGATTGTAGCTGTAAGTTTTAAGACCTTTCCTATGGGAAATGGGAAATGATTCTCATGGGAATAAGAAAAAGGGGAGAAAAAAAAGGGGGGTGGTGTTAGCCATGTTAGAAAAGAGTGAAATAAAGGTACCTAGGGGATTCTTCCTGTTTTTACTTTGCTTCCTATTTCTAATAGTTCTTAGCAGTTTGTTGTTATTTTAAAAAATATATTATCTAGGTGTTTTTTTTTAACCCTTACTTTCTGCCTCAATAACAACTTTAAGACAGAAAGACAAGGGCCAAGCAAATAGGGTTAAGTGACTTGTCCTAGGTCACACAACTAGAAAACGTCTGAGGTCAGATTTAAGCTCAGATCTTCCTGATTCCAGGCCACTGTGCCATCTGGATGGCCCTTATCCAGATTTTTTTGGTTGTTGTTTGGACATAATTTTCAGGTACTTTGATGCTTTTTAAATTATCTCTAGACCTATTTTTAAAAGGTCAATTGTTTTTGATAGTAAATATTTCATTTGTTTTTCTACTTGTTTAGTATTTTGACTTTGTCCTATGATTTCTTTCTTTCTCATTAATTCATTGAATTCAACTTACTCTATTTTTCAAAAAACCAATCACTTGGGTAAAATGGTTTTTTTCCTTATGTTCTAGAGCTATTTCTTTCCCTTATGAATGCTTCATTGTGAGTTTTTACTCAATTTTTAAAAATCTCTTGCTCTATTTCTTCTATCCATTCTTGGAATCCTCATGATCAAGCTCTTTACTTGTTTGAGGTTCTATTTGCACTATTATGAAATAAGTCTATTTTTCTTTGTTTATTTCTTGAGTTTCTTGTAATTTATTTTTTTTTCATTGTGTTCAGAGTTTTCTTCTGTTTATTCACATCTTCAGTCTTGTTTCTTATCTTGAGAATTCATACAAGGTTGGATTCTTCCTCCTAAGTATAATCTTGCATGCGGTGGTTAGACTCTAGTCTTGTACCTTCTAGTAACCTCTGATTCCTGGTTCCCCACCTGCTCTCTTCCACAATTCTCCCTGGTATAGAAATCTGTCTGTGCCCAGAACTGAAAGCAGGTCCTACTCTCTATCTGTCTCAGTCCTGTCTCCAATTCTTTTTTTGTTATTGTTATTGGGTTGTTTCAGTCATGTCCAACTCTTTGTGACCCCATTTGGGTTTTTTTTGGCAAAGACATTGGAATGGTTTGCCATTTCCTTCTCCAGCTCATTTTACAGATGAGGAAACCGAGGCAAACAAGATTAAGTGATTGTCCAGGCTCTCACCACTAGGAAGTGTAGGAGGTCAGATTTGAACTCAGGTCTTCCTGACTCCAGGTCCAGCTTTCTATCCACTGCACCACCCAGCTGCCACCAACTGTGACTTGGCTTCACCACCAGGCAAAGCCGCTACAGACCCCAACTGAGCATAAGCGATCATATTGGCTGCAGAATATCTGGTGAATCCTGGTGGCCTTCTGCCTTATTCCATCTCCTTAAGACCTAATATTGGAGGCAGCTGGGTAGCTCAGTGGATTGAAAGCCAGGCCTAGAGACGCAGGTTCAAATCTGGCCTCAAACACTTCCTAGCTGTGTGACTCTGGTAAAGTCCCTTAACCCCCATTGTCTAGCCCTTACCACTCTTCTGCCTTGGAGGCTCCAAGACAGATGATAAGGGTTTGGGGGGGGGGGGAAGACCTAATATTGATGCTCCCTCTGGCTTCAGACCCCATTTACTGACAATTATATTGAATCCAGGCATCCTGGATTCCCTTATTGGTATTCCCCATCCCCAGGTTTATGGCTATTTTCTGTGCAGTACTGGCCTAGACAGAGGAATTTATTGGTATCTCCCATTGGTCCTATTATTTTATATGGCACCCTTTTCCGCTTTGATTGGAAGGGGGAATTTCAGGGTTGCTAAGCTGGACTATAGCCTTTCATTGCCACTTTTACCAGAAATCTTTCAAATGTAAGGAATGGGTGGGTATTTTGCAGTGTTGTCCATATAGGTTATGTATGTCCACATGGATCTGTGTAGATGTAGCTTGGCAGGAGGTGTGGATACCTCTAGTCTCCTCTACCCACCCTTCTCCAAATGAGCATTTTATTTCCACCAGGAGGGGAAGTAGAAAATTGGTATCAAAGTCTGGCTACTCTGCTCTCCTCAGGGAAAGAAAATTGGACTAGAATAATATCTATCTGCCCCCCTAAATACTGTCAATCCATGGGAAATGATTTAAAAATTCAAACTGGGCTCCTGATTGCTATCCCTTTAATAGGGAAGGAATGCCCCAAGCTATACATTCAAGGCTTGGCTCCCTTCCCACCAAATGCCAATCCCACAAAGACCACACATAATAAAAGGCAAATAAGCCCATTTATCCAAGGTAATAGCAAACAAAAATCAAAGAAAATATACAGATGAGAATGTCAGGAAATAGGAGCAAGATAATCTGAGCTCATCTGAGAAGGTCTTAAAGGGGAAATTCCCTAAAGTCTCTAGTGTAGTAAGTTTGGGATAGGGATATGATTGCAGTGCCAGCTTCTTTATATATCAGCTTCTTTTCAGTTTTTCTCTCCCTTCAGGGACTTGAAGATAGTCTGCAACCATCCATTCTCCCTTGAAACTAGAAGCCAAAAAACCAAAATATCCTTTCTTTCAAGTGCTCCCCAATACCAACCCTCCTACAGGCAGGGACACCAAGCAATCAAAATCCATTAATGAGAAGAATTTTGTGCAAATGGTTTGAGGCTTTGGATTATAAAAGATAATTTGAGGAAGAAGAGGATCACTTTTAAAAATTTTTTATTTTTATTATTATGCAAAACCCACTTCCATATTGATCAATGTTAGAAGAGCACACTAAGACATAACCAAAAGCCTAAAATAAAACCATAAATACACTGATGTGCAAGATAGTATATTTTGATCTACGTCCATCTGACTCCCAACAGTTCTTTCTCTGGAGGTGGATCAGCATTCAGGATTGTCCTAGATAATTTCAATGTGGAGAGTAGCCAAGTTTTCACAGTTGATTATAATGCATTATTGCTGTTATAGTGTACAGTGTTCTTCTGGTTCTGCTTATTTCACTCTGCATCAGTTCCTACAGATTTTTCTGAAATCATCTTGCTTATCACTTCCGTTTTTAACTTTGTTATTTTGTTATTTATTTTTTTACCAATTACACGTGCTAACAAATTTCCACCCGAGTTTTCCAAAGTTATATGATCCAAATTTTCTCTCTCCCTCTTCCCGGAGCTGGCATTCCTTATCATTTCTTATAGAAGAGGCTTACTTTCATAGGAGATGGTATGGGGTTCTTGGGAAGTGAGAGGTGAGAAAGGAGAATATTTTAGGCATGTAAGACAGTCTGTGCGAAGGCAAAGAGACAGATGTAAAGTTGTGTTCCTGGAATAAAGAGACCAGTTTGACTGAAATATAAAGAGTGTGAAGGGGAGAATTATGTAAGTCTGGAAAGGGAGCCTAGAGACACACTGTGAAGGACTTTAAATGCCAACTTGAGAGGTCTGCATTTTTATCCTATAGCCAACAGGTTTACTCAATCCATTTAAGCAAAGGAGTGACCTGTTCACACCTGTGCTTAGAGGAAGACTATTTTAGCAGCCTTTGTGGAGGTTGTATTGAACAAGGGAACAACTGGAAACAGGAAGAAAGTAAATAGTCTATATTCAGACAAAGTCAAACTACATCTGACCTATTGTATATACTTTGGGGTGTTTCATTTGTAAATAATTTCTAATTTATATATTTTTTTAAAACACCTATGTTTTTCAAGATGCCCTTCCCATGCCCTGCCCAGAGAGTCATACTTTTTTATAAAGGAAAAAAAGGTGGGAGAAAAAGCCCAGAAAAACTAACCAACACATCCACAAACCAATGTCCCCCTCCTCTATAAAGTACTGGCCAGAAAGTAACTTCAAAAATGTCATTTTTAGAGTCAAACGTAGTGATTTTAATTTTGCAGATTTCAGTTTCAATTGTTTTCCCCTTTCCCTTTATATTGTTGCACGGTAGCCACTGTATTTATTATTTTTCTGATTCTGATTATTTCACTGCAAATAAACTTCCACAATTCTTAGGATTCATCACATTAATCATTTCTTAAAACACAGTAACATTCTATTACATTCATGTACCTCAATTTGTTTAATCACCCCCCTAGTTGAGGAGCATCTGTTTTGTTTCCAGTCCTTTATTACTACAAGAAGTGCTGCTATGAAAAAATGTTCTGGTGTAGTTTGGGCCTTCTTTTTTTGATCAGTAATGTAAATATGGGACCAGTTAGCAATGATGCCACAGCCAGCTCCAAACCCCTGGCTGCAAAACCTCTAGCAAGGAGGAGGGGAATGAGTGGATGGAATTCTTTCTCCTCCCCCTCCCTTAGCAGTTGAAGCCTCTGGCAATTGCTATTAACAGAATCCCTCTCTGTCCAGAAATGGTGGCTTTCTGACTTAGCTTTCACAGGGCTAAATTGGCTGGCAAAAAGGGAATAATCCCACAGCAATTGATAATTTCCACTAATTGAGGCTTATTCCCAAAACACAAGATGGTTAATGTGCTCAAGATATATTCAATCAGCTTTCTTGATCACTGGATTTCAAATACTCTCAGGATCTGCCAAGATGGAGATTTGGCTTAGGTAATGTATAAACTAGGCTTATATAGTCTGAACCACAACACCTCACTCACACACTCTTAACAAGAGGAGGGATTTATTAATTCAGGGAAACTGGGAAGGAGGAAAAAGGTCTAGATTTGAGGGTGAGGTAAAATCTATCTAAGATCTTCAAGGTTCTGTCAGAGTAGCTATTCCCCCAGAGGGGAAAGCCTCTGAATAAAACTATTTCTCCCTAAACTCCCTCACAGTCTAAATTATCTCCTAAAATCAAATAATAACAAGTCCAAGATGGTAATGATGGTCTTGATTGTAGATCTGTAGTTGTTTAGGTTTGGCTGGGACACTGCATGCAAGATTTTGTCACAGTGCTCACAGCCTTAGGGAAACAGTCTGGATAGAGTCTGTATGGAGTATATAGCAATGATCCACCCTGCTCTTTGGGTTAGAGATAAACTAGGCTACTGAGAAGAAGTAATCCTACCCCTTCCAGCCACCCAACTCCCTCCGTCCCCCAAAGAGTGGACTTGCCAACCTGGGTGTTCTGCTTTTATACCCACATTCTTAACTGCCCCAACTGCCCCCTCTCTTGGAGTTCTGGGGGTACTGTGGAGTTCTGTGAGGCAGTTTACCCCACCTAAGATTATTCATGTTACAGTAACCTCTTTATAATATATGCTCAAGTTAATCTCTGGATTAAAAGATATGAATATTTTTTTCGTTTCTTTACATAGTTACAAATTGCTTTCCAAAATGGTGTGACCAGTTCATAGCCTCACCAACAATGCTTTCACATGCCTGTCTCCTAATACCTCTTCAACACTGATTATTTAAAAACAAAACAAAACAAAACAAAACAAAAAACCGTTATTTTCAGTCTTAGAAACAACTCTAAGACAGAAGGGCAAGGGTTAAGCAAATGGCATTAAGAGACTTGCCCAGGATCAACCAGCTAGTTAATGTTTGAGGTCAGATTAAACCAAGTCCTTCCAATTCCAGGCCTGGCACTCTAGCTACTCTGTCACCTAGCTGTCCCAAATATTGATTATTACCATCTTTTCTTACCTTTGGCAATTCTCTGGTTATAAGGTGAAACTTTAGGGTTGGATTGATTTGCATTTCTCTACTTATTAGTTATTTGGAACTTTCTTTCATATTGTAGCTAACTAATACTTTACTATTCTTCTTTTGAGAACTATTTGTTCATATCTTCTGAAAACTTATCTACTGAGAAATGGTTTTCGATCTGATAAATTCTATTAGTTGTCTACATAGCTTGGGTATCAAAATGTTATCATGAATGTATAATAATTTTCCCAGATAGCTACTTCCATTGTTCTATTGCCATTAAAATTTTTTACTAGTAAATGCTTTGAATTTCATATAATAAAAATTGTTTATTTTTTTCTTTTTTAGAGGCCTCATTATTTAGTTAAAAATTCACAAAATAGATGTTTATCAATTGGGAAATGGCTAAACAAACTGTGATACGTGAATGTAATGGAATGTTATTGTGCTGTAAGAAATTATTAATATGATGAATACCAAGAATCGTGGAAAGGTTTATGGCAGTAAAATAAACAGAATCAAGAAAATAATAAATGCGATAATATAAATGGAAAGAGAAAAACAATAAAACAATTGAAACTGAAAGCTGCAAAATTAAAATCACCAGGTTTGACTTTAAAAAGAAAATATGAGAAGCATAAAGCATATGATATTCCTATTCTAATTTTATGGTATTCCAAAAACTCCATGATTTAGATATAAAATATGACATCATAAGAAAATTAGGGAAGCAAGGAAGAAATTACCTTTCACATTTATGGAGGGGGAAGAGTTCTTGGCTAGGCAAGCAAGAGAAAAGGATCTCAGAAGACAAAATGGACATTTTTTAGTTATATAAAATTGAAACACATCCTGCACAAATAAAACCAATGACGCTGAAATTACAAGAGAATCAGATTATTAGAATTGAGGGGGAATCTTTATAGCAAGTTCCTCTGAGAAGGGAATTATATCCAAGATATATTAGAAAGTGATTCAAATGTTTAAGAATAAACGCCATTCTTGCACAGATAAATGGTCAAAGTATGTGAACAGGCTATTTTCAAAGGAAGACATCTAAGTATCAATACTATGGGGGGAAATGCTCCAAATCACTATTAAACAAAGAAATACAAGTTAAAGCAACTCTGAAGTTCTACCTTATATTCATCATATTGACAAAGACAAAAGAGGAAACTTACAAATGTTGGAGAGTCTTGAAAAACAGGTACACCTATACACTACTGGTGGAACTAAGAATTGGTCCAGTCATTCTGGCAAACGATTTGAAATTATGCCCCAAAAGTTATTAAATTGATATTGACCTGAAAAGTCAGACATAGCTTCTTTTGAATCCATTTCAATTTCCTGCATGTTCCTAAAGAACAGAGCTGTAACTAGTACAGAGCCAATAGAATCTTGCTTGCTTCTTACCCTCTGGTCAAGGCACTGACATCCAGGAGACACAATTGCCAAAGAATGGGACTAGTGGAAGGCCTTTAAGAATGGAGAACTATCAAAGAAAGGAAATGCACTCTCCTCACCAGTGACATCACCTTCCAAAGGTCCTGTTAACATTGTGCCAAGGTTCCACATTTCCCAATAAGGGCATGACTACACCCAGACAAGATGAAATGGACCCCTCCCCCTTAGTGAGACCTGAACCTGGCGAGACACCCCAAATCAGTGTAAATTAGAGTATACAGCAGCCTTAGGATGTCCAGAGGGTTTTGTTAGTCTCCATAAAAACAGAATTTGCCCCCAGGTACTAGAATTTCCAGTCATGGCTCTGCATCAGGGCAAGTGAAATAATGTTTCCTTTAGTTAATACTACCCTTTCATGTTTCAAAAGGTTGTCCCCCACTTTCCTTGTCTTGATATTTAGGATTTAGTCTGTATCCATGTTATCCTTACTGTTCACAGTAAAAAAATTCCCTCCTCTTTGACTTTTTTCCTTAACAAATCAAGAACCCTAAAGCTTTTTGTCTGTCCTTATATTGTAAAAGGAATCATCACATTTCTCTGCTCTTTCTAGTTATCTAGGCCTTCTCTAGTTTCATTATATCCTTCCTGGGAAAGAGAAACTTGAAAGGCATACCATATTCCTGTGTGCATATAGAGTAGCATCATAGTTCTATATAAAAACAAGATAATGTTTCCTGTTTTGTTTTCAAGGTCCTTTTTTTAAAAAATAATATCTGACCTCTTGTCGGCCTTTCTGATCACAACAATACATTGAACCAATAGGCTTCAGAAATAAATCTACGCTGGCTTCCAAGTTCTTTCCCTGCGCACCAGACCCAAGAATTATGATCCTTTGATATATTTCCTTTGGAAGTTGTCAAAAGTCACTGCATGAAACAAATGTTATTATAAATACCAATTATTTTCATTTACTTAAGAGACTGAAAGAAGAGAAATAGTGTGCAAAAAATAAAATAGACTAATTAAAGGAGTATGGTTCATGGCATTTTTACCCAAAATAAAGATCTGAATGTACTAGAATTACTGTTTTAATTAGCTACAGAACTGCTATTATGAGATCAAAACAAAACACAATAAAATGAAATTCTAGAATCATCCTGCTCCTTTGAAATCTTAGAGTTGGAAAGGACATTAGAAGTCATCTGAAAATCTCTGAACATCTGAGCATCCCCAAACAACCCTCACACAATCTACCCCTGATAAAATAGTCATACACCTGGGTTTATACACCTTTCACAGTGGGGAACTAACTACTTCCAGAAAGTAGTCCATTCCAATGTGAGGAAATTTTTATTTATGTTGAGTTGAAATTTCCCTTTCTCTGAGCCCCAATAGAATAAGTCAATCTTCCTTCTATATACAACAGATATTGGAAGCCAGCTACCATAAAGACAAATTTAAAAAGGTTTAAGACAGACCTAAATCTCTTTTTCTAGAATAAATACATTCCCCCTTCTTAGACTGTATCTTGTATGAGATGACCATATGAGGCTTTTCAGTGCTCTCTGGATGTGTTCCAACTGGTGAAGATCCTTCTTTTATTTATTTATTTTTAACCTTTCTTAAAAATTAATTATTTTTTGGCAGTTAGATGTAGAAACAATTTTTAATAATTATTTTCTGACATTTTAGGACTCAGATTTTCTCCCTTCCTTCCTTCCCCCACCCTACATGGCAAATAGTCTGATATAGGTTATACCAATGCTTTCATGAAATACATATTTATAATACTACTCATGCTATAACAGAAGACACATATCACACATACAATAAAAAAAACTCATAAAGAAAATTAAGTGGAAGATGGCATACTTTGTTCAGCATTCAGACTCCAACATTCCTTCTTTTGGCTGTGGACAGCATTTTCATCTTGGGTCCCATGTGAATATTTTGGGAACGTGCTTTGCTGATAATAGTTTAGTTCTTCACAGTTGATTGTCATATGAGAGTTCTGTTACTGTCTACATTGTTCTCCTGGTTCTGCTCACTTTACTTTGTATCAATTCATCTAAATCTTTTGAGGTTCTTCTGAACTCAACCTCTTTGTCATTTCCACAATAGTATTCCATTGCAACTATATACCACAACTTGATCAGCCATTCCCCAAGTGATACACAACCCATCAGTTTCCAATTCTTTGCCACTACAAAAAGAGCTGCTAAAATGTTTTGGTATAGGTAATCCTTTTCCCTTATCCCTGATCTCTTTGGGATATGGACCCAGTAATGGAATCGCTGAGCCAAAGGTTATGAATCTTTTGAGCATGGTTTCAAATTGCTCTCCAGAATGCATATATCAGTTCACAGTTCTGCCAATAGTGTATTGTTGTCCCAATTTCCCCATATTCCCCCCCCCCCAACACTTGTTGTTTTCCTTTCTGGTCATAATAGCCAATCTGATAGGTGTTAGGTGGTATCTCAGAGTTGTTTTAATTTATATTTCTCTAATTGATAGTGATTTGGAGCATTTTTATATGTATTTTTAACTTTAAATTTTTTTTCAGTCATTATCTTCCTTGAAATGTGGTTTCCTAAAACTGTATCCAACACTCCAAATGTGGGCTGACTAAGGCAGAGCATAGTGGGACTCTCAGCTTCCCTGGTAAAGGATGCTACTTTCACTCTACCAAGATGCTTGCATAAAAAATGATGGGTTTTTTTGCCTTTCGTGATTTGTTCATACAGAGAAGTCCAAGAAGCTATGAAGTTCAGAATAAATAGGGGGGGAAAGGCACAACCAGACCCATGTTTTGAGGACTAGAAAATTCTAAGAATATTTCTTATACCGATAGAGAGGTCCTTATATGAAGAACCATTCTCTTGATGCCGTAAGTATTATAGCTTTAAAGGAAACCCAAACTTGCGAGACTTTCTTGAATGTCAGAAATCTGCCACCAAATCTTTAAAACTTCTAGCAAAGATTTTCTTTCGCTGAGATCACATTGGCTATCTTCCATCATTACAACTATATTAATTTCAAAAAAGTCTTGATTTCACTGGGATTGCTATTCCTTCCACTTATACAAACTACAACCCCTCCATGTCTTACTAGATAATTTCATAAGTTGCTTTGGCCAAATTACTGCAACTTTCCATATTGAAATCTTTTAAAATATTGTTTAAATCTTTATTATTTTACTGAAAATATCTTTTACATCGGCTAAAATAACTCAAACCATCCTAGCCCTAGGATTTTATTTTAGCCTATGCCAACCCTAGATATTTTATGTTTATATATGTATATAACCCTAAAATAACCCTTGTTATTTTAGCCAATGTAAGAGATATTTCAATAACATAACAAAGAAGCAAGGTTGGTACCTGAACTCAGATTTTCTAATCCCAAATCAAATACTCTATTTTTTTAATGAAGAAATTCAGATGTTTGATGGAAGAATATATCTCCTTCAAAACCTTCAAGACAGTTAAGCAGACCTTTGTCTAAGGAGACAGTTGAATGGACAAGCCTAGAACAGTGCAAGTGCCCTGAAACAGAAGGTACTCAATACATGTCATTTGAATGAATGAATCTCACATGCCTAGTGTGGTGATAATGAGTACAATAGCAATGATGGAAAACCTTAAGCTGATATTCCACTGAGCCTGTAGGCTTATTTTCAGGCAATTAGTGTAATAAGGGGGTAAACTGTGACTGATAACAGGGGAGCTGGTGGTACAAGTGAGTCACCTGGGCCAGGGAGCCTGTAACTACTGTAGCAGGTGATTTGAGACTGTCAGGGATGTATAGCCTGAGCTATAATGCCCAGTCAGTCTCCCTGCTATCTCTAGGCTCCTTTAAGGTGGAGAGTGAGGAGCCCCTCCCTGCTGGAGTGAAAGCAGTACTTGACAAGAAGTGAAGCTCACACACTTCCTGAATAAAATGAATGCTTGCCCAGTACTTCCTTTGGAGTCAACTGGTTGCTATCTTCCCTCTCCTCAGCCCTTAGCCCATGATGATGTTATAAATAACTACAGAAGCTCACAGTTTCAGGCTAAGGGTTTATTTAAACACAGAGGGAAAACTGAGGAAAGAGGGTTTAGGGTATGGAGAAGCTGTTGCTAAGGGTGACTGGCCAGTGTTGGAAATGGACCTAGAAGGTAAGGTCAGGCTGAGGGAACCTGCGCCTCAGCCAGAGATAAATTGCACTGCCCTGATGTTATGTGAACCACCCACTAGACAGATGTACTTGTTAAGTAGGTTTAGGGGTATCCCTATTCCTAGGTTGCCTTAACCTAATTTCCTGCCCATGTTCCACCTCCCTCAATCCCTCCTGGGTCCCCAAGGGAAGTCAAGGGGTAGCTGGGTGAGGTCTGGGTGAGGTCAAGGAAATCAGAACTCCCAGGTTGGTTCTGCAGGGGTTTTTATAGTCCCAACTCAAACTGTCATATCCTGGGACTGGCACCTACTGGGCCAGAGTTCCATTCTCCTAACTGACAGGATTGCCTAGGGTAATTTTGCAAATGCAAGGGATCTTGCATAAATCCTACATTACAATAGAAAAATCAAAGCAAACTGGTGCATTATTTGCTGGTCCTGTCATTTCTAGATAGATAGATAGATAAATGGATGGATGGATGGTTAGACAGATACATATAATACATATATTTACAGATATACATATATAAATAGATATGTTTATAGATCTATGCACATATATGTGTACATACATATATACAGTGTATGTATGTACACACACACACACACACACACATATATATATATATATATATATATATATATATATATATCCTGGAGTTCCCCTGATCACTTTTTCTGGATTGCTGCCTTTTAGAATAGGAAGGTTCCTGCAGGGGGCCTCTAGACTAGAAACCATCAACACTTCCAAAGAGGGTGGGTCTTAATCCACCATAGATCATTAGTTTCAGTGAAGTGCAGAGACATCTGTCATCACTTTCCTTTCTTCAACCAATTATTTATCTGCTAATTATCTAGGATTAAAAATTGACATGGAACGACATGGTTATTAAGCACATACTTGCAAGGCTTATTCATGTTAGTTAGTCTGCATGGTCTTACCTGAATTTAACTGAACACTCCCACATTAGGCCCAACATATTTATATCTTCCTGGCTGTCATCAGCCAATAAAGGACTTACGAGGTGTGTTTCATTTTGAAGTGACTTGGCCCTTGGCACATAGATTCTGCGGGTACATTGTGTTTGTGCTTCCTGATGCCACAAAGGGCAGCTTAGCTCATGGCACTATCATTTCATTACGAATTGCTGGCAGAGGCTAGGAAGCATGATTCAAGACCATTCTTACCAGGGCCTGCTGACGCTTACCACTACACATCTCACCAAAGGATATTTTCTCCTGAATTAACTTGTGTTATTAACCTTGGGGCTAGCATCATAAAATCAGCTTCAGACGGTATATTTTCTGCTTCTTCTAACAGACAACGAGCACAGAAATGATAGCATGCTCACAACACTATAATTCAGAGGAAAAGATTTAGTTATAACCCTTAAGACGGAAATCATCTTGGACAGATTATTACATTAATCTCTTTCTGTCAAGACTATACATTAAATTTCTAGAGAACTCAGCTCCATTTGTAAACAAAATCACATTTATACTTTTTTTCAGAAGTAAGGTAAGGTTCTTTGTTAAGAGTTGAATAGGGCAGCTCCAGGAGGGAGAGAGAAGGGAGGGAGACAATTTGGACCATATAATTTCAGAAAATGTATGTGGAAAATTGTTACACATAATGGTAAAATAAAATATCTTCACAAAAAAAAAGGAGAAAGAAAAATAAAGGAGTTGAATATGGGCAGCTTGGTGGCACAGTGGTTAGAGTACCAAGCCAGGAGTGGAGAGGACTTGGGATTCAAATTTGGCCTCAAATACTTTCTAGATCTGGGCAAGTTATTTAATTCCAATTTGCCTAGCCCTTATTGCTCTTCTGCCTTAGAACTCATACTTAATATTGATTTTAACATAGAGGTAAGGGTTTTTTAAAAAGGTAAATATAAGAATCCTTGAGGACAAGAATGATTTGGCTTTTGTTATTTATATTCTTACTACCTAGCATGGTACCTTGCACATATTTCAATGTTGTTTTTTTAAATTTTTTTTAAACCCTTAACTTCTGTGTATTGGCTCCTTGGTGGAAGAGTGGTAAGGGTGGGCAATGGAGGTCAAGTGACTTGCCCAGGGTCACACAGCCAGGAAGTGTCTGAGGCCGGATTTGAACCTAGGACCTCCTGTCTCTAGGCCTGACTCTCAATCCACTGAACTACCCAGCTGCCCCATATTTCAATGTTTTAATGGATTTGTGATCTCAAAGTTCTGAGTTTCTTCAATAATTTGGAGCAGCCCATCCAAGGGTTTTCTTCCTGAGTGACTCTTGTTCATATCTTTCCACAAACTCACATGGAAGAGCATCCACCCTTCTTCCTGGAAAAGGAGGGATCTTTATGGGGACTTCCTTTGTGTTCTCTTTTTTTTTTTTTTTTTTTTAACCCTTGTACTTTGGTGTATTGTCTCATAGGTGGAAGATTGGTAAGGGTGGGCAATGGGGGTCAAGTGACTTGCCCAGGGTCACACAGCTGGGAAGTGGCTGAGGCCGGGTTTGAACCTAGGACCTCCTGTCTCTAGGCCTGACTCTCACTCCACTGAGCTACCCAGCTGCCCTTTTTTTTTTTTTTTTTTTTTATGTGTGTTCTCTTGATGTGGTAAGGATCCCAGTAGAAGTCAAGGGTTGTCCATCAATTGACAGGGTCACAGGTTTAGTGTTAGAAAGGCCCTCAGAGGCTAACCTATTACTTTTTCATTTGAGGAAACTGAGGCCCAAAGAAATGAAGTGACTTTCCCAAAGTCACCTTTAGAAGTATAACTAGAACTCAATGAACTCTGACCATAGATCCAATAATCTTTCCATTGTACCACATTGCTTCCAGTGGGAAAGTTATCTATAATCCTCCCTAGGTTAATGACCCATCCATTTGGGTTTTGATTATGCATTTCTTCACTGATGTTGTTTTCTTTTCTTTTTAATAATACTTAATTTTCCCCTCAATTACATATAAAAACAATTTCTGTCATTTATGTTTTTTATTATTTTATTTGGAGCCAAATATCCCTCTCCTTCCCTTCCTTTGCACCACCACACTACCACCACCCTATGGCAAGCAATATGATGTAAAATTTACACGTGCAATAATGTAAAACATTTTCCATGTTAGTCATTTTATGGAAGAGAACTCAACCACCAAAAAAAATTTAACAAAGTGAAATACAGTATGTTTCAGTCTGTATTCAGACTCCATCAGAGGAAGGCCTTTTTCATCATGAGTTCTTGAGGATTATCTTTAGACTGCTGACTGTATTACTCAATTGTTCACCACAAAATATTGCTGTTATTGTGTACAATGGGCTTCTGGTTCTGCTCACTTCACTTTGCATCAGTTCAACTAAGTCTTTCCAGGTTTCTCTGAAATCATCCTTCTCAAATGATGTTCATTTTACATTGCTTTTCCTTTATAATTCCTTCTTTGTGGTATGCTTTGGCTCACAGCCACCATGTTCCTCCATTGCCATTTGGGTAATCTTCATCTTTTTATGGAAATTAGGTGGTTTAATGGGAGAATGCCAGATTTGGAGTTAGGAAGGACTGAGTTCAAATCCCACCTCACTTATTTAGCTATGATTCTAGCAAGTCATTTAACTGTCTGCCTCAGTTTCCTCAAACACTAAATTAGGATAATAATAGTACCTACTTCACAGCGTTTCTGTAAAGATCAAGTGAGATATTTGTAAAGAGTTTTGTAAACCCTAAAGTGTCATATAAATACTAGCTACTATTATTATTCATTGTCATTTCATCAGAGACTATAACCTTCCATGACTCACTTGCATATAGCATCACTAAACAAATAATGATGGGCTTTTATTTCAGGGAGAGGCTTGGAATGATTAAAAACACTTTGCAGTTTCCTTTAGGAAATTGGTTTGCCTGTGCTAAGCACTTAATGTTTGTTGAATTAAATTAAATTATAACTGGTGATCACAGCGATCAGATTGTGAGCTCCTTGAAGGCAGGACCTGCCTTTTTTCTCTTTTCGTTTCCCCAGGGCTTTGTCCTGTTCCTGGCACACAATAAGTATTTAATAAATACTGACAGAGTAACTGATTGATAGGGTAGCTCCAAGTAGAGCTGTTGCAGAAATTCATGCCTCACTTTAAACTTGTTACACAAAAACATATTAACATAAAACATATGAAGGATTAGGTATGACTATTCTCTTACAAAGACTCTTCACCTTATAAAGAATTAAACCAGGACAGCTTAGTAGCACAGTGGATGGAGCATTAGTCCCGGATTTGAGAGGTCCTGGGTTTAAATCTGACCTCAGATACTTCCTAGCTATGTGACCCTGGGCAAGTCACTTAATCCCAATTGTCTATCCCTTGCTGGTCTTCTTAAAATTGATACTGCCAGAAGGTAAGGGTTAAAAATAAAAAAATTTATCCACTTCAAAGTTCTTTTGAAGAATGAGCTCCCCTGGAACATTTCAAATATGACCCCTTCTATAAAAACTCATCTAGAATATAAGACAAAGAACAGCTGTTTACTCTTTAAATCTGCCAGAATGTGTTCATAGAAGGATAGTGTGTTCATTCACTGGAGTAATCCTTCATCCCACAGTACACAACAAAAAATCCAGAGTACAGCCGGCCCACCAGCACTGAAGCAATCCTCATTACATCATAACCAAACTAGGCTAGACATGTCTGGAAGATGAATGACAAGTGGACAAGCAAGCAGTCAAGGAATGATGAGCCAAAAAGAGTCTGGCAATACTAGAAAAGTGGGCAAAAGAAATGTTCCAAGGATAGAATAAAGCATGGTTGTGGGGAGAATGGATTCTGAGAAGCGGATTAATAAACAACATTTGGCTATGTAAATAATAGCTGCTGTTACAAACCAAGAGACAGACTATCTATATGTAACAACCCCTCTAGGTTATCCCCCCAAATTTGCACTGGAAATTGAAGGCTAGGCTCCCTACCTCAGTTTTTAGAGGTAATTCTATGGGTAGATATTTCTACTACTGGAGTTCAAGATCTCCCACCATTGTGCTTCCCATGAACAATCAATCAGTAGCTTCAAATAGCTCCTATCAAAGGCATTTACTCAAATCAAATTGCAAGAACAATTGGTACAAAACATTCCCCCCCAAAACCTGAGGCTCACTCTCCTACAAATATGCACACTCAGTGAAGGAGAGGGGCATAATGTACAATGGTAGTACCATTGAAGAACACATGGCCCAAGGAATTGCAGGTCCTGATGTTCTCTCTGATACTCTTTCCCACTTGGGAATCCAAGAGACTTTCTTCAGAGTGTGCTCACAAAATTAAGTGAAAGGCATGACATCTGTTATGGACTCCCTGTTTGGTTGGGTTTGCTTTTCACAGGGCATAGTGTCTCTGAGCGCTCATCTACTGGTTTCCCTAGGTTTTCTTCTTCATGAGCAGCTGTGTTCCTACACTCCCAGCTTCTGGCTTAGCCACAAGCCTCAGCAGAAGCACCACTGTGCTCTTTCAAAAGAGGGCTGAGATGCTATAGCAAGGTTTCCATTTGTATCCACATGTATTTTTTAAACACTTATCTTCTGTATTAGAGCAAAGCACAAGAGATAGGTGATAATAATAAAAGCTAGCATTCATTAAATGCTTTGAAGCCTGTAAAATATCTCATTTGATCCTCATAACCTTATAAAATAGGTGCTATTTCTAAAAAATCCTTACCTTCTATCTTAGTATCAATTCTAGGACAGAAGAGCGGTATAGGGGCTAGGCAACTGAAGTAAAGTGACTTGCCCAGGGTCACACAGTTAGGAAGTATCTGAGGCCAGATGTTAATTTAGGTCCTTCCTGACTCTGGGTCCAGCACTGTAACACTTAGCTGCCCACTAGTTTCCTTACTTAATTTTGGTATGATATTATCTCTAGTTACTCCTTTGATAAATTCCCATTTGTCAGCATCCTTCCTGAAGTGTGCTACCTGGTACTAAATGTAATATTCCAGATCTTATATGACCAGGTTTCAATACAACAGGATTCTCACTTTTCTCATTTTGAATACAATTCTTGCTTCAAGAAAGCCCAAGATTGTGTTAGATTTCGGACTGCCAAATACATTCTCAAATTCGTATTGAGCTTGCAGTCTATTAAAACCCCAGATCTTATTTCAGACAAGCTAAACATGTCCCAGTTTGTACTTGTGAAATTTATTTGTTTTAACCCAAAAGCAAAAAAATATTTATCTTTTATTAATTCCGTCTTACTTCGTTCATATAATGATGGGTTCCGCCCATCATTATAGCGTATTGAAATCTTTCTGGATCCTTATTCTATCATCCATTTTAGCTTTTTTTTTTTTTTGCTTTACATTATCTGAAAAATATGGTACGTAAGCCATATGTAATTTTATTTATTTGTTTGTTTGTTTGTTTGTTTAGAATAGTTTTCCATGGTTATATGATTCATGTTCTTTCCCTCCTCTCTTTCCTCCCCTCTCCTGGAGCTGATGAGCAATTCCACTGGGTTTTACATATATCATTATTCAAAACCTATTTCCATATTATTAATATTTGCAATAGAATGATTATTCAAAGTCAACATCCCCAATCATATCCCCATTGAACCATGTGATCAATCACCATATGTAACATTTTAAAAATTACTGATAAGGAGAAGCTAGGTAGCATAGTGGACCGAGTGCCAGGCCTGGAGTTATAAGGACCAAGGTTTAGATCTGGCCTCATACACTTTCTTTTTTTTTAATAATTTTTATTTTTTAGAAAAGTTATCATGGTTACATGATTCATGTTTTTACTTTCCCCTTCACCCCCCCCCGACCTCCTCCCCAGCCCCCATAGCCGATGAGCATTTCCACTGGTTTTAACATGTGTCATTGATCAAGACTTATTTCCAAATTGTTAATAGTTGTATTGTTTTGTGTTAGTTTCAGGTCTACATCCCCAATCATGTCCACCTCAACCCATGTGTTCAAGCATAATCATATCAAAAAAGAAAAAAAAGAACATTGATGAATTACTAAAAATATTAATAAGGGAGCAAAAGAAAATGCAGAATTGGATCCAGACAAGCAAAGTAATGTTGGAACTACTATGTTAAATCTGAAATTATATATATATATACATATACATACACACACATATATATACACATACATACATATGTTTTAAAAGTTGCATGTAATGGAGACTCACAATTTCATATGTAGTCCTCTTCTGTTCTTTGAATGTGGAAATGTTTGTGTTTGTTAATGCTTATCAAGTTCATAGTAATAAAAGAGAAAAAATTTTAAAGAGTGGTCCCGAGTATGCTTGAAAATAGATAAAGCCCCCTATTCCCTCTTTTAGGGGAAACTTTTTTTTTTTAAACCCTTACCTTCCGTCTTGGAGTCAATACTGTGTATTGGCTCCAAGGCAGAAGAGTGGTAAGGACTAGGCAATGGGGGTCAAGTGACTTGCCCAGGGTCACACAGCTGGGAAGTGTCTGAGGCCATATTTGAACCTAGGACCTCCTGTCTCTACACCTGGCTCTCAAACCACTGAGCTACCCAGCTGCCCCAGGAAACTTACTTTTAAAAAGTATGTTAAAATTATTTGGGCTAGAAACTTCTGGATTAACTAATCAGTTTTTCTTTAACTATCAGTTCCAAACCAAGGCTCTCCCAGGAAGAGAGTTTAGCCCAGAAAGGACTCCTCCCTGAAGTAATTAGGGTGTGACTAAACTGGGCAAGGGGCCCCTAGATTGATCCTCCTAAGAGTAGCAGCCTCTTTCTTAGTTCCCAGAAGGGATTAGGGTAATGATCCATCTAAGAAAAGCAGGAAGCCTCTCTGATTACTTCAGTTAATGAAGGATCTCTTCTGTTCACTTTTGACCAGATAAAAATGATAATCACTAACATTTATACAGCAGTTACAGGTTTACAAAGCACTTTACAACAGTCTCATTTGATCTTCAAAACAACCCTGCCAGGTAGGGGTTATTATTATCTCCATTTTACAGATGGGTCTGAAAACAGGATTTGAGCTCAGGTTTTCCTAACTTCAAATGGATAGCTTTAGCCACCATTCAACCTAGCTACCTCTTTATGTAAATAAGAAGCTAAGTAGCTTGAGTCCAGAGCATAGTGGGTCCAAGTTCTGGCTTCTCCTATCTAAGAAGCCATGGGATCCCAGGATCCCATCTTAGGCCAGTAGGGTGCGTCCTACACTGGATTCAGTGCTGTCTCTTGGTCCAGGATTCTGAAAGCATCATGAAGGGATAGGAGCCATGGTCCAGGATAGCACTAACTGTATTCTTGTTCTTTGTGGGATGGATTATAGTCTAAATTTTCCCACTCTCAACAACAGGGTGCCATCTTAGAAACCAAGCATGATTCAGTGAAGTGTGTCACACACACTCTATTATTTCTCAAAGGTTCTATCTACTAGTCACTCTCTCCTTGAAGATCACAATGACTTCTGTAATATCATTTCTGCTATGCAAAATGGAGGGCAGAATAATTGACATATAGCAGTTTGGAATTCAGAATGAACCGAAGGATGGCATTAGCCAGGAATGAAAAGGCAGTTCCTGGAGAGGGTATTTAAGGAGCTGGAGAGTGGTAGACAGGGTCTCATTCTGGAGAAGGGATTTCGGTGGGAGGTTGTGGTTGGGTAGGTCAAATCAATTCAGGTTACCAGCAGCCATTACTGATCAATACTTTAATTCCAATCCTGTGTGAAGCAATATTATATACTCTAATCCTTTATCATCTAAGAAGAAACACCATCTAATACCATCCAACAGTCTGGTTCAGGTTACAGCCTGGCAAGAGGAGAAGATAAACATCTAAACTGCTATTCTCAATTCTTGTTACTTTCAAGCTAATAACAACCATTCATCTATAGCTTTAGCCATGTTCTCCTTTGTTTCTTTTCCTTATCTTCAGTTCCCTTTTTGCCTTTCCCTAAGTTGTTATCATTAAACCCTAAAACTAACTTAGGTGGATGTCATTCTTATCCTAAGGTTTGCCATCATAACTTTAGATATCTGAAGGAAGAGGGATCATTCAATCTTAAATTAAGCCACAGTCAATTTAGCGTTATCCATATTATAGGCCAGGACAACTGGATAGAAGAACTGTGAATACAAACCACAGCCTATCTATTAATCTACTTAGTCCTGGGACACTGTTATATTGGAGTTGGATGCAGTTGCTTCATCTCAATTCACTTGAGGGGTCCTGAGTGTTCACCATCACAACTCAAGGGTGACACTCAAGGATTTCCTTAGTTACTCGGCTTCGACTCCCAATACCATGAGGGAGTGAGGGGTACATATCCCTGCTGAATCCCCCTGCAGCAGCAACCACACATTTATCTGTCATTTAACAGTTTTCTAAAACTTCAAATGTGTACAGACTTAAAGGTAGGTCACACAGGCTGGTAATACACACTAAATTCAAAGATATCCAGATTTGCCATATATCTCTGAATAGTGATATCCAATTTGCCACTTATCAGCATAGGAAGTCAGTAGATTATTGCCTATCCATATTTAGATTCAAGATCCATAATATGGTCTCAGAAATTATCAGTGAAACATCCAGAGAAAGAATTGTGGGAGCAGAAACACGGAAGAATAACAACTGTTCAATCACATGGGTCGATGGGGATATGATTGGGAATGTAGACTCTAAACGATCACCCTAGTGCAAATATCAATAATATGGAAATAGGTCTTGATCAATGACACATGTAAAACCCAGGGAAACTGCATGTTGGCTATAGGAGGGGGGGTGGGAGGAGAGGAGGGAAAGAACATGAATCATGTATCCATGGAAAAATATTCTTAATTAATCAATAATATTAAATTAAAAAAAGAAATGATCAGTGAGAGCCCATTTCAAAGGCAAAAATCCCAGCTTAAGGATAGGATAGTAAGTCTTACTGTCAGTAAACCCCCTGTTGATAAAATTATTTGGTTTGTAATAGTTAATACCATTGATACTACCACTGTCACCTTCCTGATCAGGGTCAGGACTCCAATACCCCTCCCAACCCTGCGTATGCCTTCTTTTTTGTTCTGAGTATTTGCTGTTTTCTTCCAATTAGCACCATGCCCTGGGCTCAGGGCATTATGTTCTTGGCCTCCTCCAACCAACTCCCATGCCTTAGGCTGATGGCATTATGAAAAAATAAATCTTTCTCCATTGCTTCCATGCTTCAGGCTCATGCTATTATGGGAAAGTAAGTCCTTTCTCTATCAAGCAATGTCCATTACTATAGAAATGTGTCTTCTCTGCCCAATTATAGCGTGTATGATTTGCTATGAGAAGCTATTAAAGTTAAAACCTTAAGCTTAATCTTCTCATTTTGATGAAGTGATTTGCATCTAAAACTAAAATTTGAGGCAACTATGTAGCCCAGTGAATACAGTCTTGGGCATGGTCTTAAGAAAATGTGAATTCAAATACAGCTTCAAACACTTATTAGCTAGCCAATCTTGGCAAATCAGTTAACTTTTATCTCAGTTTCCTGAACTATAAAATGAGGATTATAATAGCACCTATTTCAGATGGTTGTTTTGAGGACCAAATGCTTGCTCCCTTGCTCCCCAGTGTGATCAATGTAGATTTTAATTCCATATATATAATAAATTTTCACTCTTTTCTTTTTTTTAATTAGCAATCATTTTATTTTTTTTCTCACTTCTATCTGAGGAAGTAAAAAAAGAAACTCTTTTATGGAATGCGTATAGTTAAGCAAAACAATTTTCCACATTTGCCACATCCAAAAATGTGACCCTCATTCTGTGTCTTGAGTTCATCATTTCTCTGTCTGAAGTAAGCAGCACTCATCATCATTGCCCCCTTGAGAACATGATAAGTCATTGCATGGATCAGGTTCTTAAGTCTTTCAAAGTTGTTTGTTTTTACAATGTTCTTACTGAACAAATTGTTCTCCTGATTCAGAATAATATATTTTCTTTTTTTATTCATATAATGTGTTTCCAGGTATCTCAACTCCTCCTTCTTCTCCCCGCACCATAAAAGGCATTATCAGACAAACAGATATGGATATAAAGACTACGTTTTTTGTGTTTCTACTTCTCAGTACATTCTTTGGAAGTGAACATTCACAAATTATTCTTCCAATATTAAATCTGTAACTGTATATAATGTTCTCTTGGTTCACATTTCACTTTTTATTATCTCATGTAGTTCTTTCCAAGTTTTTAAAAATAAATCTATTCATTGTTTCTTCTGGCACAGTAATGTCTCAGTGTAATAATATACCACAACTTGTTCAACCATTTCCCCAGTTGATGGACATCCCCTCAATTTCAAGTTCTTTGCCACCACAAAGAAAGCTGCTATTTTGGAATGTTTTTTGGATATTTTGGAATACATGTTTTGGAAAATATAGGTTATTTTTCTTTTTCTCTAATCTCTTTGGGAAATGGACCCAACAATGGTACAGGCAGTTTTATAGTTCTCTGAGCACAATTCCAAATTGCTCTCCAAAATGATTGGATCAATTCACAGTTCCACCAATAGTGTATTAGTGTCCCCACTTTTCCACATCCTCATCTACATTTGTAATTTTGTTCTTTTGTCATTTTAGTCAATCTGATGAAAGTGAGATGATACCTCAGAACTGCTTTGGTTTGTATTCCTTAATTAGTAGTTGTTTTTCATGCACCTATATATGGCTTTGATTTCTTCATTCAAAAATTGTCTGCTTGTATCTTTTGCCCATTTGCCAATTAAGGGATGATTCTTATTCCCATTAATTTGACAAAATTCTCTACATATTTTAGATGAGATGTCTATTCAAGAGATTGTCTATGAAAAATTTCCCAATTTTCTGCTTTCCTTCTAATCTTGACAACATTTGTTTTATTTGTACAAAAGCTTTTCAATTTAATGCATTCAACATTATCTATTTTACATCTCACAATGTTCTCCATTTCTTGTTGGCTCAGTAATTCCTCTCCTATTTATAAATCTGATAGGTAATATGTTCCAAATTCTTCTAATTTGCTTATGATAGCTTCTTTTATTTCTAGATCATATATCCATTTTTATCTTATCTTAGTGAGTGGTGTAACTGTAAGATATTAGTCTATATACCTAGTTTCTACCAAACTACTTTTCAGCTGTCCCAGCAATTTTTACCAAATGGTGATTTCTTATTCTAACAGCCTCAATTTATGCTTTTGTCAAATACAAGGTTACTGTAACCTTTTACTACAGTTTGTTGTATGTCTGTTCTGTTCCACTGATCTACCTTTCCATTACTTAGCCAGTATCAAATAGTTTTGATAATTACTGCTTCATAATAGTTGAAAATCCAGTACTGCTAAGCCTCCTTCCTTTACAGTTCTTTTTTCTAATTCTTTTGATATTCTTGATCTTTTGTTCTTCCAAATGAATTGTTATTTTTTCTAGCTTGATAAGATAATTTTTTGGTAATTTGATTGGTATGTCATTGAATAAATAGATAAGTTTAGGTAGGATGTCACTTAAATTTTATTAATTCTGCCCATCCATGAACAATTAATATTTCTACAATTATTTTGGTCTATTTGTGTAAAAAGTGTTTTTAAGTTATTTTCATGTAGTTCCTGCACTTGGGTTGGCAGTCATACTCCCATTTTATTCTATCTGTGATTATTTTAAAAGGAGTATCTCTTTCTATCTCTTCTTGCAGAACTTTTTTAGTAATTTATAAAAGTTCTAATGATTAATGTGGATTTATTTTATATCCTTCTACTTTACTAAAATTATTGATAGTTTCAACTAACTTGCCAGTTTAATTTCTGGGATTTTCTACATGTACCAACATATCATCTGCAAAAAGAGATAGTTTTTATTACCTCTTTGTCCATTCTAATTCCTTCAGTTTCTTTTTTCTTCTTATTCTTGTTGCTAGTATTTCTAATACTATGCTATATTTCTTGTTTTCAAAGAGACTCATGAGAATGTGAGCCAGATATAATCTTCCAAGAAACACTATTATCAAAGCTAAAATATTCCAAAGGCCTTGGAATATGTGTCAAGGCAATCCTTTTATTCCTCCCTAGCTGATTCCTCAAATTGGCTCCCCAAACTTCCTTTCTGTCCTCTAAACTGAGGCCCTCTCCTCATACTTTACTGAGTAAATAGGCATCATTCACACTGAACTCTCTCTTCTTCCTTCTTCTACATCTCAAAACTGTTTGACATAATCTCCTCTCTCCCTTCTTTTGTTTATTCTAGTCTCTGGTAATGAATTGACTTTTCTCCTCACCAACGCCAACCCCTCTACATGTATCTTGATTCCATCTCCTCCTAGCTTATCCAACAAAATTAACTGCCTCTTTCATCATCATCCTCCTCTGTAATCTTCAATCTTTTGCCATCTACTAGATCCTTCTCTGCTGCTTAGTAACTTACAAAAGTTACAAAATGAGTTTGCCTCATCCTTAAAAATACCTTCCCTGGACTATATCATGCCCTCAAGTTACTTCTCCATTATCCTTCCTCCCTCTTTCATAGACTTCTTTTTTTTTTTTTTAAGGATGGAGCTGTCTATACTTGCCTCTATTTCCTCTCCTCTTACTCACCTCTCAATCCTTTGCAATCTGGCTTCCTACCTCATCACCCAGTTGAAACTGCTCTCTTCAAATTACCAGTGATCTCTTAATTTGTCAACTCTTTTCTCAGACTCATCCTTTTTGGCCCCTGTACAGTATTTGAGGCTGTGGACCACTCTCTCCTTATAAATTCTCTCTCTTCTCTGGGTTTTTCTGACACTGCTCTCTCACCTGGTTCTACTCCAACTTCTTTTGCTGCTGTTTCTCAATATTTTTTTCTCATAGCTCATCATTCAGGCCTCAGAATGTTCATATATCTTCAAGGCTCTGTCCTGTTCTCTTTACTGTTTCTCTACAATCTCACATGATTTCATAAATTCCCATGGATTGAATTATTATCTCTCTGCAGACAACTATCAGATCTATATATCCAATACTTTTCCTAAACTCCAGTCTTGCATCATAAACTGTCTTATTGGACATTAGAAACTGGATGTTACATGAATATCTCAGCCTCGATATAACCACAATAGGACTAAGACATTATCTTTATCCTCAAACTCATCCCTTTTCTGAATTTCTCTATTTCTATTGATAATATCACCATCCTTCAGTTGCCCAGATTTGAAACCTGGAAATTCTCTTCAATTTCTCAATATCCCTCACTGTACATATTCAACAATTTGATAATCTTACATTTTATACCTCTATTACATTCTGAAACTCAGCCCCTTCTTACTTACCACCACATTGATTCAGACCCCCATTACCTCCAAGAGGGAAGAGAAGAATGGAAAAGGTTAGCTGCCAAGTGTCTGAGGAAAGTCCTTGAGAAAAAGGGCTAGAAATGAGTACCCAGTAATACAGGCAAAGGATGAGTTCATCTTCTTGTAAGACCCATTGGAACATCAGAATTTACCAGATGTCCTGATGTTGCATCCTCCAGATCACTGTACCTTTCTATCCCTCTCCCCTTGCAGCTAAACTTTCCTAATTGTTTCCTCCTATCACAATGTAACTACTTGAAAACAGGGTAGTTTTTTATTTATATCTTGGTTTATATTTTGATTATATATTTAATGTTTATTTGTTCACTCATTCATCCTTGTCTGGACCATCAAAATAGTCTCCTAATTGGTCTTCCTGGCTCAAGTCTCTCCCCACTCCAATTCATCCTTCACACATTTGCCAAAATGACTTTCCTTAAGCATGGATCTGACCATTTCACTCTCCCACTCTCCTCCCACACTACGCAATAAATTCCAATAGCACTGTGATTCTAGGATAAAATATAAATTCCACTATTCAGCCATTAAATATCTTCACAACCTGGCCTCAATTTATCTTCCCAGTCTCTTAATATAATTATATTCTCCTTCCTGCCCTTTAGCCAAACTGGACTTTTTGTAGTTCTTCATACATCATATTCCACCTCCCACCTCTTTTCCTTTGTATTGGCTGAAATGCACTCACTTCTCACCATAGCATCCTAGAATCACATTTTTTCCTTTAAAGCTCTGCCCAAACACCAATGTATTGTTGGTAGAGCTATGGACTGTGATTCTGGAGGGTGATTTGGAACTATCTCCAAAGGTCCATAAAATTGTGCTTTCCCTTTGATCCTGAACAATCACTAATAGATCTCCATTCAAAGAGTTCATAAAAAAGGGGCCTCCTTATACAAAAATATTTATAGTAGCTCTTTTTGTGGTGGCAAAGAATTAGAAATTGAGAGATATCCATCAATTGGGGAATGGCTGAACAAACTGTGGTATATGTTAGTAATGGAATATTATTGTTCTTTAAGAAATGATAAGAAGGATGATTTCAGAAAAGGCTAGGAAAATCTACATGAACTGATACAGAGTAAAATAAGCAGAACTGGGAGAACATTATACACAGTAACAGCAATATTGGACAATAAGCAACTGCGAAAGACTTGGCTCGGCAGTGCAATGGGGAATGCTATTCACCTCTAGAGAAAGAACTGTTGGAGTAGGAGGAAGATCAAAGCACACTTTCACATCAGTTTATGATAATACATGTATGGCCTAGATCAAATTGCTCCCCATCTCCAAATAGGGGGAGGGAAGGGAAGGAGACAGTTTAGATCTTATAATTTTGGAAAACAGATGTTGAAAAATTATTATTACATGCAATTAGGAAAAGTAAAAATATCTTTGAATGAAAAAATAAATAAAAAATAAAGCTCAGCCCAAGCACCACCCCTTCTACATGAATATTTTACTGCTGACTCTTTCCCAGTTCCTAGTGCTCTCCTAAAAATTGTCTTGTATTTATTTTGTATATACTAAGTATATATATATATATATATATATATATATATATATATATATATGCATGCTGTCTCCCCAAAAAGAATGTAAACTCCTTAGCAATAAGGACTGTCTCATTTTTATCTTTGAATCTCTGTGTATAGCACAGTGCCTGACTCAGAGTAAGCACCTAATAAATCCTTGTTGATGGATTATGGAAGTATATATTTATAAGAGTAATACCACTGAAGGCAATGAGATCTTTCTTTATATTACACAGTAATTTGCAACCATACACGAAATTGGAGATTATCTCAAAGCATACAATAAAATCCAAGATTAGTTTATTTTCTGTAAGAAAAGGCTATGAGAGGCATTTCAGAAGAAGTAAGATGGACTTCAGCTGAATAACAAGGAAATTGTGGACTTGATTTGAGGTTTTGCAAAGAAAGGCAGAAACTGAATTAGAAAAGATTTTTGGAGAAATTTGGAAGAAAATTTGAAGAGGAACAATTGCCAGATCGAGATTCTATTTCTGGCTTCTCTGAGAAAAGACTCTAGGAAGAGTTAGAATGAAGGCATATGCATCTGAAAATGAGGATTTAAGAAAAAAATGAGAAGGCAGTTGGCAAGGCAAGGTAAATAATCAAATTGGTAAGTAAAGCCAATTGGTGAAACAAATAAGAACCTCACAAGGTTCTTTTAAAAAAGAGAGAAATTGATGGCTATAAAGATGTTGAAATGGTTCCTTTATCTAATAAAGGAAAAGAAGTTGGAGGTGGCTGCCAAGTTGTTAAGAGGTAATTAGATGTTATAAAGATTTTTAACCTAGGTGGTGAGGTTAAGATCTAGATAAAGTTCTGGAAAAAAGGTAAAGAATTTGAACAGTTTGGAAAAGATGAATTTTGAAATTGAGTGTGAGATGGATTATTGTTTGGTTGTTTGTTGTTTTTTTTTGAGACAAGGGACAAATATTTATATTCCAAACCTAGACTAGGATCCCTTCTAGAAAAGATATTCCTTTACCTCTCCACACTTCAGGTTATTAGAGAAAGTGTAACTTCCTTTAATCAAAGTTGCAAAGAAATTTGACTTCTATTAGAATGATAGAGAGAGAGAGGAAGAATTTCTGACAGAGAGAAGGAAAAAAGAAAAAGTCAAACTAAAAAACCCACACTTGAGGCTCTTTCAAAAGAAGAGGGAACTGGAGGCTCTAATTAAGAAAGAATCGCCTATTTTCTAAGCAATAATAAAGTAGTCATTGAAGTTTTTAGGTGAGAGATCATCCAATAAGCATTAAAGATCAGACGAAGAAGAGAAGGCCCTTGGTGACTTTCTCTGCTTAGGGATACTAAATGATTATATCTATATGCTGATTTGATAATAGTGATAGAAATGTCTTGTCTTCACAGGGCATGCATCCAAATAAAACAGACAACTTAACAAAATTTGTCAAAATAAATGGACTACTACCCACTCCTGACAATTCATGTGGGCACAAATGATATTGCCAAAGGGAATTTGGAAAGCATTATGAAATATTAGAAAGTCTTGGGCAAGAAACTGGTGACTGCACTGAGGTGGTAGTTTCATCATTGCTGTTCACTGAAGACAGAGGATGCAGAATTGACTTAGGAAGTCAATAGCTGGTTAAGAAAATTGTGTCTGAAGATGGATATGAGTAATCAGCTTTCAAAAGAACTACAATCTATAAATGACCATATGGAAACATATTCCAAATCACTACTAGTAAAGGAAATGAAAATCAAAACAATTTTGATGTTCCACTTCACACCATGGAGACTGGAACTTTATGTAGATGACAAAGGATGGAAATAGTCAATACTGGATGGACTATAGAAGATAGACACTAAGAGACTGCTGATGGAGCCATAAAATGGTACATTTCCTTATATCAATTTGGAGTTATGTAAGAAATCTGACTAAATCGTTCATATTCATTTGACCCGATAATCTTACTGCTGTGTACCAAGGAAGTCAAAGTCAGAGGCAAAGGTTACCATAATATTCACAGATGCACTCTTTGTGGTAGCAAAGAGCTTGAAGCAAAGCTAAAACTGAGTAATGGCTTTCTTTTAATGGTCTATGAATGCAGTAAGAAACATGAAAAGTTTAGAGAAACATAAGAAGAATAATATGAAGCAATGCAGAGCAAAATTAACAGAACCAAGAGGATAATACACACCACTATAATGATGTAAATGAAAAGATCATCAAAAAGAAATCAAATTCTTTTAGGACAAAGTCCTAAAGAACAGATAAGGAAACACACCTTCCCTTTCATAATATAGATACAGAGAACTAGAACAAAATATTGTATACATTGTCAGATGAAGTCATTGTGTCCAGTGCTTTTTGCTTAATTGTTTTTCTTTGTCACAAAAGAAGGTGCAGTTGCAGGGTGGAAGGGTGGGAGCAAGATTTAAAATGATGGTGATGAAAGGCACCTCTACACAGAGACAGACACAAAAAGGAAAGAAAGGGAGGAAATTGTGGAGAGGAGGAGACACTGGAAATCCACCTATCCTCCCACCAGTTACTACACCCAAGTGGAGTTATACGTAAATACAGGAAGAACTTCCAAGCCCTACAGTATGAAGAATTGTGAATTGACTTTGCCATATGTTTATTCTCCAGGTGTGATTCACTGCCATTATATTCTAAACATGAGCCAACTCTTCCAATGAATACGGTGTATTAGAGGGAAAATATGCCTCAGGTTTACAAAGAGAATAAAGTTTTGAAATATTGTTTCTACTATGCCATCTTGGCAAATGCCTTTTTAAAGAACAAATTGTTAAATCTAAGAGTTTATTGTTAATGGGATGCAAGCCCTATATGGGGTCTATGAATTATAGTATTAGGAATCAGAAACCCACAGAACCCTTTTAGGACCCAACATCCTGGAGATCTAGCCTCCAAGGGAACCAACCAGTGAATTTAAGTCCATGCTGGTGGAATAATCTGGAGGACTACTATATGTTTTCATAGAACAGGTCATGCCTTACTAAACTCATTTCCTTTTTCTCAGATTTACTAAAGTGGTTGATCAGGAGAATGATGCAAATATAGTTTACCTACATTTTAGCAAATCTTTTGTTAAAGTATCATGTGGAAAAGATAGAGTGCTGTGGGTTAATAACAAAATAATTAGATTGATTCAACTGATTTGATGGTTGATCTCAAAGAGTAATCATTAATGATTCATTGTCCACTTGGCAGAGAGAGGTGGTTGGCTTTATGTTATTTAACATTTTTTTAAATTAATGACTTGGATAAAGGCATGGGTAGATTCTTGTCAGTTTTGTAGGTGACAACACTGGGAGGGATAGCTAACATACTGAAAGACAGAGTTGGTGTTTTAAAAGATATTGACAAGCTATTAAACTGAGCCTAATAAGATGAAACTCAGTGGGAATAAATGTAAAACTTTATACTTAGGTTCAAAAAGTCAATTTCACATGAATAAGAGAAGCATTGTTGGACAAGAATTTTATTTTAAAAACAGGAGTTGTGGTAGTGTCATGTGGCAGCCAAAAAAGATAATGTGACCTTCAGTTGCATTAAGAAAGGCTTGGCTTCTAGGAATGAGGAGATGAAAGTCTCTCTCTACTCTCCCTTGGTCAGACCACATTTGGGGCCTTGTACTCAGTTTGGGGTGTCACAGTTTAGGAAGAACATTGATAAGTTAGCATCCACAGGAAAGCAAGCAGAATGTGAAAGCTTGGAATCCATATCATATAAAAATAAGCTGAAAGAATTGGAGATACTTTTCCTGAAGAAAAGAAGACTGGGAGGGATACACAAGAGCTATTCATATACTTGAAGGACTGTCACTTAGGAAAGAGATTAGACTTCTGTTTGTCCTCAGAGGACAGAACCAAGAATAAAGGATAGAAATTATTGTTCAGTCGTTTTTCAGTAGTGTCCAATTCTTCATATGATCTCATCTGAGGTTTTCTTGGCAGAAATACTAGGATGGTTTGCCCATTTCCTTCTCCAGATCATTTTACAGATGAGGAAACTGAGGCAAATGAGTCATACAGCTAGTAAGTATCAGAGGCCAGAGTTGAATTCAAGAAGACAAGTCTTTCTGATTCCAGGCCCAGCACTCTACCCACTGCACCACCTAGTCAAGCAGAAATTACAAAGAGGTAAATCTAGGCTCTGACATTAACCACCTTTTAAATTTTTTTGTATTAATAAGAATATAAAGTTTTTCTAAGCCATCGTGTTTTCCCTTCCTTCATTAACTTTGTGAAGTACCCTGAATGTCCCAAAGTTGTTTTATCTCTAGGAACCAATGGATCTCATCTGTGTGTACTTGATCTAATCCAGCTCATTTTCCTGACTTTATTATCTTTACTGCCATTTAATTTGCTCTATAAATTCATCTGGGATGGTGATGCTAGCAATTATTAATAGGGAACAGAGAGACTTTCACAAATAATATTTTAAAATAGGCTGCATCTTTGCCATCACATATTTGAATGAAAGTGGGAGATAATACAGTATCCCATTGTTTCTCCTGTTTGCTAATTATAAAATGCACTAGATTCAGTGAAGCAAAATGTCCACTTAAAAACTCTGTTACAAAGTGTCTCCCATACACACATAAAACTAACGAAAAATTCATTGAAAAATATAACAAACTTGTTTGAGAGTCCCTTAAGCAATGAAAGAAGCCCTTCTCTAACCTTCATACCAACACCTTCTCATTCCCTCCTTCTTCTAGCTCAACAATGACACACATATTCCCGCCCCTTTATCAGGGAATCTCTCATATCCACTCTCCATTTTGAAATAGTTGTGTACTGGCACCAGGGTCCACCACCCTAGGACATCATTCTATCACTACACTATCTAGACCCCAAGCATTTTCTTTTTTTCCCAGATTATATACAATTTTTAATAATTTCTTTCTGACTTTTTGTGATCCATGTTCTCTCTATCCCTCCCAAGCCTCTCCCCTCACCAAGAGTACAGATAATTTTATATAGGTTGCACATATACAATATATGGCATACAATGTGACATGCCGTACATATTTCCATTTTCATCGTATTATAAAAAAGGATACATATCACAATGGAGAAAAATTTAAGGAGGAAATAAAGTGAAGAATGGTATGCTTCAATCTGCATTCAGACTCCATCAGTTCCTTCTATAGTAATGGATAGCCTTTTTTGTCATGAGTCCTTTGAAGTTGTCCCAGATCCTTGTATTGCTGATAATTGTTCAATCACTCACAATTGATCATCAGATGTCATTGCTGTTATTGTACACAAAGTTCTTCTGGTCTTCCCTTCACTTTGCATTATCATTATATAGGGGTTGTGTGTGTGTGTGTGTGTGTGTGTGTGTGTGTGTGATTATCTTGATGTTCATCATTTCTTACGGCACAGTAGTACAATCATACATCACAACTTGTTCAGTCATTGTCCAATTAATGGACATCCCTTCATTTTCTAGTTCTTTGCCACCACAAGATCTTCTATAAATATTTTTGTACCAGTAGATCCTTTCCCCATCCAGGATCAAATATAAAAATCTGTTTTGGCTTATAAAATTCTCTGTAACTTTGGTGTGGGCCCTCACCATCTCATCCCTAGATTACTGTAATAATCTGTTGATGACTCAAGTCTCTCTCCCATTCTAATCTGCCTTCCATCCAGTTGCCAAAGTGATTTTCCTAAAGCACAAGTCCAAACATGTCACTCCAGAGGCTCCCTATCATCTCCAGCATTAAATTAAACTCTGGCATTCAAAATCCTTCATAACCTATTCCCCTCCTACCTTTCTAGTTGTCTCACTCTATCCACTCTGCTATCGAGTGATACTGGCTTCATTGTTGTTCTTCCCACATGACAATCCATCTTCCTGATTCCAAGCATTTTCTTTGGCTGTTTCCTATAGCTGAACCTCACTTCTTATCTCTGCCTCCCAATTTTCGTGCCTTCCTTCAAATCTCAACTGAAGACCTATATTCTTTAAGAAGTCTTTCCCAATCCCTTTTAATGGCAGTGCCTTCTGTTGATTATCTCCACTTCATCTTGTATAAATCTTGTTTGTGCATAATTGTGTGTGTATTGTTTCACCTGTTAGATTGTAAACTCAAGAGCTTGTCTTTCCTTGAATCCTCTGCTCTTAGCACAAGGTCGAGTGGGTGCTTAATAAGTGCAAGTTGATTGACTAAATGACTTAATTGTTCAGTGTCCCAAGCACCTTCCTAAAGCTACTGAGTTAAAAGTTACTGAGGAGTTGCTGATTTGCATTGGTGGAGGGAGTTTCCATGCTGGGAGCTCCTCTCACCAATGGCATCAGTGATCTATCTGGACCAAAATATACCCAACACTGAGCAAGAATTTAAGATAGGGAGGAGACAAAACAAGAGTTTTGCGGGACAGGGCAAGGTTTATGTGGGTATACACAAGCTTGACCCTAACCCCACACCACCCTATCTATGTTTTTGGACCCTACCTAGAGAAAAATGTCCCAGTCCACCATTCCAAGTGAATCTGGGAGCAGAGAAGCTCATTCTTCCAGTCTGTGATTTCAGACTTTTCCTTCTCTACAGCCAAGTGGAGAAACTTCTGAAAGACTGGGAGCCTCCATCGGGACTAACAGTCTTGGGGTTTAGCCTTTCCATTACTACTCCTATCAACACCACAGGCATAGCCACCACAGCATGAACAAATTAGAACACACACACACACACACTCACACACACACACACACAGAGCTGAGTCCAATCCTGGAGAGCTGTGGCAGCCAGGATTTGAAGGTAGGGATAATTGAATAGTAGTTGGGTTCCAACTGGAGGAGGTGAGCAATACTGGCTAGGCACGCTATCACACTCCTCAGCTGTGATGAAACCAAAAGGAATCAGTGCCAAAATCTACTCAGCACTTCCCACTTCCCCATAGCCCCGCCATTTCTTCAAGTTGAGTTAATCTTAGCGTCAAACCTATAATCCTTTCCTGATTCTTCTTCCCATGAACCAACCATTCAGAGGGTGGAGAGAAGGAGCATCAGAAGGCTCGTTTACATTTATTTTGTCATATGTCCACTGAAATGTAAGATGGCTAACTCTGGAAAGTAAGGTCGGGACCGGGAGGTTTCTCCCAAGTAGGGTGGGGGCTCAGAACAAAGGTGGTAAATCTTCCCATTTTTCTAATTCTTGAGTATATTCTAGATCACACACTGCTAGATCTACATTAAATCTGAGATGGTTGCAGCCCACTCTGAGAGTGCAGAAAAGGTCAAGGAAATGGGAGGGGGGAGTAGTCTAGCAGCCTCAATGTTCTCAGGCAAGCACTCTGCAGTGCAGATACCAAAGGCTAAGAAAAATGAAATACTTGGATCCAGTGAGCAGGTGGCCTGACTGTAGCACCACCTAGTGGCCAAAATAGGCTAAACTCTAGCTGGTTAAAAAGAAAGAAATTGGCCTTTATTTTAATTCATTTTTAATTAATTTATTTATAAATTGTTTATGAATAATTAATTTAATAAGTATTTAATTAATGCACTTATTAATTAATCAATTAAATTATTAAAATTATTAAAGGTCAATTTCTTGGTCCATATTAGTAAAATTAGTAAAAATTAGTGAAAATTAATTTCTTGATCCATTTGTTAAATGGTCACATATGCCTAAGTATTCTTAGGGGAAAAAGTGAGATCTACAATATATTGAGTTTGATACTCATTGGTACACCTTCAATGCATTAACATCATGTTGCAATTTAGATTCGTTACTTGGATTTACAGATATTATCTAGATTTAACTAAACAAAGCTTCACAAAATGGATAAATGACTTGAAACGATTTTTACTAAGAAACTTTGGAGTAAAGATAACTCTAATAATGCAAACACAGATGAATAATAAGAAAATGGCAGAACTGGAAATACTTCAGGTCATCATTAGCTCTTTATCAGTCACACTGAGAGGTAAAAATGATAATATAATAAGTTCTGATATGAAGTCAGAGCCCAAAAAAATCAAATTTATTAAGATTATTGGAAAGAGCAGCAGGGTGGCTCAGTAGATGGAAAGCCAGGCCTAGAGACAGAAGGTTCTGAGTTCCAATCCAACTTTAAACATTTCCTAAGCTATGTGACCTTGGGCAAATCACTTAGCCGTAACTGCCTAGCCCTTACCACCTTTTTGCCTTAGAACCAATACTTAGTAGTAATTCTAAGTCAGAAGGTAAGAGTTTTTTTAAAAAGAAAAAAATATTATTTGAAATATGAATTTTGGATTATCATGGAGCCATCACAATTACCAAAACAATTAAAAACTACCTTTTTTGCCCAAAACGAGAATTGTCATGTTTAAAACTCTCCTATCTGCACACTTAAAAACCTGAAAAGCATAACTATCTGAACTGTTTTTTTAAATCTTCCAAATAAATTTAAGTGAATTTTGGAACCTACTTGTTAACTTTTTTAATGTAATAGAAATTTGCAAGAAAATTTTATTGACATCAAGGAAGATGGAAATTTACTAACTGAATTTCAGTGAGTATCTTTACATAATTGGTGCATAGGACTGGAAAAATTAGTGTCATGATTTAGTAAGCAAGACTAAATGAAGCACTTCTTTTACCTGTTGTTAGCCATTATAGCCATTAAAACCAAGTACAGAAATAAAATTCAAATAAGAACCAAACTTTCATATTCCTATAATATAAAATAATGAAGATTTTAAAAATAATGAAGTATATCCAATCACATTATTCTCACTATACTAATATTATAACAATGGTATCTTAGGAAGATCCAAAAGGATTTTTGCATCATTAACATATTAAAAACATTGCAAATGCAACTTATTTCATCTTTACCACATACATTTAATTTTAATTTTGTGTATGTTTTATAATGCATATAATATATTAGTATAATAAAACACACAGCATATAATTGAACATGCATTAAGTATTTAAGCTCAAATTATTTTTTTGCTGATAGGAGAGTTTGATCAAAAAAGTTTTGGGATCAAATCTAACTATAATGCCATCTTCTCTAAAAAATCTTAATAAGTGAATATCATTTCTCTTTTTGAGCTCGGTCTTCATGTTTTGTGGCAAATAAGATAAAAAGAATTATGTAGATGATTTCAGTAAAGTTTACAACATAAGAAATTAAGCATATGCAATATTGTTATGTGCTTGAAATTTCACTATCTTTATCTCATAGTTCTCAATGTTGTGAGGAAGATTAATTTAGTATTAGTGTTGGACCTAGCAGGAAGGGCTGGAGGATTCCAAGATGGAATGAAGGAGCAGGAAGTGGGGCTTGGACTCTGAGAGAGACTCCATTAGTGGTTGGGGACATAACTGTTGCTAACCCTGGGAAATCTCAGAGTTAGGGGAAAAGTGCAACCAGATTCCCTGGGATCCTGAGAGGTGGAGGCTTTCAGCAGTGGACAACAGACCTGCAGAGCAGCACCAAGTGGGGAAGTGGTCTGTAATCTGGTGGACAGCATTGCAAACTCACTCTCCCTACCTGGGTACCTTGGATCACCTGTCCTAGTGGAGTTGGCTCTTGGCATCCTGTGACCATCCTTGGATTTACCGGGAGACCTCAATTGAAAGCCATCCTCAGGCCCTTTAGCTGAGCTAACCAAATCTGGCTGGAACCAGGTTTGGTGGAGCTTTCCCTGTGACTTCAGTACTGCTTTCTTTGGGCCCTGCCTGGCTTAGGTCAATAGAATAGTGTAGTCAAGTCCTTACCTTGCCCCTGTGGTTTGCCCTTAGGTTGTAAGTATAGAATCCCTTATCCTATCCATCATTATTGTTTCCCTCAATTAAACAATAAACTTTTACCTTTTGCCTGCTGGTTCCATAGACCCTAGCCTAGGTGGGCTGAGTGACTGTTGGGTCTAACTGTCATTCCTGTGACAGTTAACAGCTTGGCAGTAAACCCTGGTCTTCCTATCCTGGTTGGTCTTGTCTCTCCTTCAACCCAGTGTGAACCCACAAACCATTTAGGTTACATTTAATAATAATAATAACATCCCTGGTGCCCCACCATTACATCAAGAACCATGAACTTTCTGATTTTTTCAAATCACAAGTGATTTTAAAATAATTTAGAAGTTCAAAATTCTAATGTATAATTCTCATCCTTCCACAGACATATTAGTGAGGAACAATAGGAACAGATTAGAAGTGGATAAGTCTCTAGAAAAGCTTCAGATCCTTCTGGTTCCCAATGGCCTTGAAAAAAAGATTAATGGAAAGAATCCAAGTAGCCACATGGACAGATAGATGGAGTACTGCTCCAGGATTCTGCATGAGGTGGTTGAGTGTGGAGCAGAGTTATGGGCAGCTTACTTCTCAGCCAGTGGAAATGAGACAGGGAAAGTCAGACTTGGGCTGACCAGGACCAATAGGGAACCAAAGGTAGATTAGGTCAAAGCAGAGCTTTTTGGTAGGCAAGATGCCAAGATCCAGTTCATATTTCCTTTTCCCCCCTTCTCTCCCTGAAACTTTGCTAGGGAGAAATCAGTACCATTGATCCTGCTTTCTTGCCTCACTCCCTTACTTCCCATTTCCCCTCTGACCAGTGGGAGGGTGTATAGAGAGAAGAAAGATATTTATCCTTCACTTTACTGTAGGTGCTGCTGTTAGGAACTGGAAGCTTCGTTTCTTTTCAATGTTAATTTGCTTTACAATGTATTTGAAGATGCTCTTATATTATATAGTCATTTATTATGATGTTGGCTCAAGCCTTTGATCAGTGAGTTAAAGGTTTAATAGGGGAGAAAAAAGATTTTCTTTTTCCTTTTCCCCTGTCACAAGCTGGGTTGGGGTGAATGAACTGATGAGAAAGATAGAGCTATTTTAGTAATATTCCAGAATAAATGTGTTTGTGTACTTCTATTTATGTCTACCAGACAGACTTGTTAACTCTGAGAGAAAAGTTAATAAGAAAATGAGTCATAAAATGAATTGTGGGGGGAGTTGGTGCAATTTTTTTGCCTGAGGGCCCCTTTGGTGGTGCTGTAGCGACATCTGTGGCTACTGGCACTAGCCTGTCCTGGAATTATTGGTTTGCTGACTACTGCCATTTTCATGATCCATTTTCTTGATCCATTTCATGAATGGATTCATGATCCATTTTCTTGAAAAAATAGATGCTAACATATCTGAAATATATTTGAGTCTATGAAATGGGTAAAAAGACACGTAGCAGTCTCTTGATACTGTGAATAGATCTTGAGTGTAAGAAAAAGAACATTATGAGATCACTGAAAAGAGATAACAGATTTGGAGGATTTTAAAGTAATTTACAGAAGAATCAGTTCAGGAGAGACCAACCATGAATTCATTTGTGATTTATCAGATCCAATCAAAGATTCAAATATTTCTGATGCTATGACAGTAGGAGATAGTACATAGAAATTGTTCTCCAGATCTCTTCCTTCACCCCAAAAAACACTGGAAACCCACATGGGCAGAGAAGGTGCCAGTAAGAAAGGGGTGGGGTGGGGAAGAGAAAGAGAGATAGAGAGAGAGAGAAGAGAGAGAGAGAGAGAGAGAGAGAGAGAGAGAGAGAGAGAGAGAGAGAGAGAGAGAGAGAGAGATGTTTAATCCAGAAAGAAAAAAGACACACATAGGAAAGAAAAAATCTAGAATTCCTCTATCAGAGGGATATTATGAGTTCAGGTAGGAACTTTCTCAGAAAAGAAACCATATATATCTAAGCAAGAACTACAGGAAGTTTAGATTAGCCATATGATAGAATCATTACAGCATGAGCAATTAACTGAATAAAGAATAATGGATGGTTGGAAGGCTTTAGCAGTGGTTCCCAAACTTTTTTGGCCTACTGCCCCCTTTCCAGAAAAATATTACTTAGCCCCCTAGAAATTAATTTTTTTAAGTTTTAATAGCAATTAATAGGAAAGATAAATGCACCTGTAGCCATGACCGCACTCCTGGATCAGGGGGCGGTAGCGCCCACTTTGGGAATCACTGCTTTACAGGAACAGTTTTTGGACTTGTTCAGGGCCTACAGGTTGATCACATAACAGGTATGTCAGCAAAATGTAGAGGTGATTTGGTACAGGTAGGACACTACAGCCAAGAGTATGCCATGTTTTTCTATTCTACTATTCAGTACAAATTTAAAATTCAGGTTAATGCTTTATGATAGATACCAATGGAGAGAGGAGAAATAAAACTTGAATAAGTAGACATTATTGGAATGGTGTAAGAGAACAGAGGAATGATATATGGTCATAATCTACAGTTTCCCCTCGCTGGTCTTGAGTTACAACAAAAATTACTATATTTGGGCCAGTTGATGGGAACAGTAAGATGGAGAGCAGATGAAGAGTTTCAAAGAAAGATTTATTTTGGGAAAGCACAACCTTTACTAGGTCCAATATATCTTCTTGTGTATGGGTCACAGAAACCAAACAGTATGATTTGAATGCAGAAATCTATACAAAATCTGTTGAAAGATAGAATCCATTGCACTTTGAAAGATGGACAAGTTTGATTTTTAAAAATCACCAGCAAGATATGACATGGGAAATATAACTTGGCTACTGTTGTGGCCTGGATAGACATGTGAGTGATCCATACATCTGAAAAATACAAAATTAGTGTGTTGGAGGTCAATTTTCAAAGACTGAATGGTAGGAAATGGAGATGGGCCAAGAAGAAAAAAACTTCATCCCAAAAAGTTTAATCATCATCAGTTTCTTATGGATCTATCCCATCTGGACTCAGAGGATCTGGCACAAAGGTGATGGAAAAGACTAAGAATATATAACAAACTGCTATCCTGGGCAATGGATCTTAAGTTGCCATTTCAGACTAATCATTCTATGAAAGACATTTGAGGGAAGTATATTTATAGTCAATAAAGGGCCTAGGACTTGGTGGACTAAGTAACAAAACTACCTATACCTGGGATATTTCAGTGTAAGTTTGGAGTTGTCTAAGGAAATTGGTGTAAACAGGGAGGTGGACACTATGGCTCTGGTATGTTCTATCACTGCTGTGTCCACCACAATTCCAATGCCATCCTGTTTAAAGCTTAAAGTACTGTTTAAAGTGGCACAAATTTACAAAATTCTTGCTGCTAAAAAAGCTGAGGCTGGCACATGTTGAGTTTAGGAGTTTTGAGCTACAATGAGCTAAAGTGGTTGGGTGAACACACTAAATTTGGTATAATATAGTGATTCTACTCCTCCCCAGGAGCAAGGGGCCCCCATGCTGCCTGAAAGAGAGAAAAACTTGAGAGTTGGTAAGAAACAGGTCTTACTGACTTAAAATGGCAGCAGATATCACTAAGAAGTGCAAGACTTATGTCTGACGTGTTTAAAAGAGAAGTGCTACCAACTTCATGCTTCCATATCTGGAAACTACAACTACTATGGGACATATTTTAATATATTTTACATCTCTGCAAGGGGACAGTAAAAATGTGTTCCATATCTCAGTGGTGAATAATCTTTTTCACCAGGCATATACACTGGCACACCCAATCAAAAACCAGCAAGCTTCCAAAATCACCATGTAGTGTTTTATAATATATTGAGAATACACTGGGAAGTACCAATTGCTTTGTGATCCAATGTATGGAATTGTGGTCTGATCTGCCATTATTTCAATGGTAAGCTGTCCTCCAGGGAATGGAGCCTTACTCTTTTTGCTTCACATCCTTGTTTCTTGGGTTGTATTGCTTCTCAAAGTCCATCATTAGCCACATTTATTATTTCTGCCAGTCCTCCACAGATAATTGAGAAAAAGGAGATTGAATCATTGGGACAAGGTTCACCTATGTTGCTAGCATACATTGGTGGGAATCCCAGATGCTCAGCTGTACTTCTACTTAATTGAACCTGAGCTCCCTAGATAATTTACAGGTAGCCTTCACTCCTAAGTATTACTATATGTCAGGTGTCACATGGCATTTGGGGGACAGTATCTGTGTCTCAAATTAATCTTCCCTTGCCAGTAATGTAGCTGAATTCAAAGTTGGCTAGTGTTGTTACTTATTTTTGGTAAGAAGCATTTAATTTGGCACTGGTTAAAATATCAGTGGATTGTTATATCAATCCATGCTTGAAATTTTAGTGCCATTTACCTAGTTTTTAAACTTTTTAATGACAGTCAACTTCAAAACCAAGAATTGTTGGATGGGGTATAGAATCTCCATATTACTAAGTTCTCTGTTGGTGAATTTATTTGTTTTCTAGTGACCATTGCTCTTTCGGCACTTAATTGCTCCCCAATAATCCCATGGTTGCTAAAGTCTTGTGGGAGAGGCATTTTTCAATACATGGATTTTCCTGCCAAGATACATACAGACCAAGGCAGAATTTGAGAGCAAGTTACCCAAATAAATACTAGTGTTAGAGATCCAAGAGGTCTAGACTTGACCATCCCCAAGGAAACTCAGCTTGAGGATTTTGGTCACACATTAATGAACATGTTAGGAATGCTAATGGAGGGGAAAAAAACCTTCAGTGGAGTTAACATGTGGCATTTCTAATATAGAGCCAAAATTCTACTAGGAATAATGCCAGAAATTTTATCCCATATTTACTGATATGTGATTAGGAGGTATGCCTCTTTGTCTTGTACTTCAGAATCTAAGCTACAGATATTCACAAGTACATTACTTAGCTGAGAGAGCATTGAAGGGAGCTAACACACAACTATCCGTGACTTCAGCCCAGAAGAGCTCTGACAGAAATAAACAATGATTTGATGCTCTTATTCATTGGTAAGTCCCTCAACATACTGACAATGTTTTAGGGAGAAATCTTTATATTTAGGGAATAAGTTAATGGATGAAAGGAAAATTATTCTATTCCAAGTTGTTGAAACACTGAGTAATTTTCCTGTCTACAAAACAGCCCCAGAGAATGGGGACACTATAAAGACAATTCATCACAGCCACCTCTTGCCCAGAGGAATTATATTTTCTGATGATTGGGAGGAAAAAAGAAAGTGTATAATTAGATCAGTAGACCTGAAAGAGCTCTCCTTTTCCAGGCAAGGTAGCTGCCCACTGATGTCAGGAGGTCACACCCTGTTACTTCCTATCCTTCCTTCCCCCCACTGGGGTATTAAGGTGTGTGTGGATGGGGGTGGCATCTCCCTGTCTGCCACCCTATCCCAAGGCCAGGGTCATCTCATAGGGTTGAGGAAATAAATGAGGTTGGATTTACACTTTAATAACAATTTGTGGGGAAAAGAAAACCTTTCTACTAGTTGTAGAAGGACAGACTGACATTTATCGGAATGTGAGGTTTCAAGTAAAGACACTATATACTGAAATCCAATAACCTTGGTAATATCCAACTTCCTCATTTTACAGATGATATAATCTAATTCTAAGATTATATTAGCAAAAGTCCAAAGTCCAAAATGAATGAGATCAGTCACTATAATTGCCCCAAAACTACATTTGGAGCATTGTGTTCCATACCAGATGCCACATTTTTTTTGGATGCCACATTTTAGGAGGGACACTGAGCACATACCAAAGCTGGAATATATAAAGAAGAGGACAAGCATGGTTATGGGAGGTTTCAAAGATATATCCCTGAATCCAGTTAAAGGTCCTAAGAATGTTTAGCCTGGAGATGATTATAATACTGATAGAAGTAACATTTAAGTGGAGATTTGAGGTTTTCAAAGTGCTTTACATATGCTAGGAAGTTCTGACATTTTCAAATATGTGAAAGGCTGTCAAAAGGAAGAAGGATTAGATATAACTATGGAGAGCAAAACTAGTAGCAGCAGTTGGAAGTAACCAGGTGATAAATATTTACATACTAGGAAGAAGTTCCTGAGCTATTCAGAAATAGAATTCAGAAACAGAAATAGAAATAGAAAATAAACTACCTTATAAGGTAGCTACTTTGATAACACTTGAGATACTCAAGCAGAGAACTACCAACCACTGACATAGAACACAACAAGGAGAATTCATACTTTGGGTAATGGCTGAAAATGGTGCTAGATAACCTCTAAGGTCCTGTTTGGGTCAGTAATTGTAAGCTTCTGTGAGTTTTTGGAATATTGCATATTTGTAAACTAGGACTTCCCAGTTTATGTTGGCATATATTTAAGTAAATTGAAATGTATCTTAGAGATATGTGATATATTTATATTATAAATTCTATATTTATATGTATTATATTATGTACATAATATATAAATTATAAAATAAAATTTCATACATTTCTGAGGTTAATCAACCTCAGCCCATTTTCTTGTCAATATTTTTAAAGTCAAGCCTTAACTGCTGAAGAAGAGATAGTCACAACCATATTCTAGCAATTCATGATAGAATTCTAATAAATTTCCTGTTATAACATCCATTAGTCTATTATTTTTCAACTGCTAGAATAACCTATTGACTCATATTGAGTTTGTAGTCAAGTCCCTACTTCTTTTTTTACATTAACGATAGCCTAGTCATTTGGCAGGTTTAAATGGCCTCAAAGTATCAGAGTAAGGGAATGCCAAACCTGTTCAATTAATTAAGGAATATCATTCTGAAATTCTTTTTTATTTTTAAACCCTTAACTTCTGTGTATTGGCTTATACGTAGGTGGAAGAGTGGTAAGGGTAGACAATGAGTGTCAAGTGACTTGCCCAGGGTCACACAGCTGGGAAGTGTCTGAGGTTAGATTTGAACCTAGGACCTCCCGTCTCTAGGCCTGACTCTCAATCCACTGAGCTACCCAGCTGCCCTCATTCTGAAATTCTGACAAAAATATTAAACTCATTACAAAGATTTCCTCTTTTGGTGAAATTCACAAGAAGTTCTATGACAATGCTAGTAGATAAAGTTTTGGTAAGAAGGGTGGTGATGTCCATAACTATAGGAGTGCAAGGTGAGGGTTCCCAGCTCCTCCAAAATTATTTGGTCCTGGTATTAGCTACTGTGGGAAGCCAATAAGAGAATAGAAGAAAATCTGGGACTCCTCTTTTGACCCCTTTTGTGATCCTTGTGATTTCTTGTTGAAAAGTATTGTGGCCTTATTGAAGAACTTTAGGTTCCTAGCAGGGCAGCATTTAAGAGGTTAACATTTTTCCCTTTGGTCAGAAATGCAGCCAAGCCTGAAGCCTTAGTTTAGCTGGGGCATTTGCCCCTGAGAAAAGTATTCTCAGACTTGGCTTGGTGATAACAAATATAGCTGAAAGTCCAGCCTGGTTCTTATCTTCACTTTCTAAGCCTGTTGTATTGTCTGTGTTAAAAATACAGCACTGCCCAGTTATGGGAAATTCTCTCTGTGCTTGTGGGTGAAAGGGAGTTTGAAGTTTCATATATAATAAATTTGTGACTCAATGGCACTTCGGAGAAGCAACTATGAATTAACAGTCAAGATCGTCTCCCGTGTCCCATTATTTCCTTATCAACTAAGTCGTCCTTATCAGATTATCGGAGATGATAAATATATCTCCAGAAGCTACCAAGAGTTTGATGGAAATTTTTTAAAATTACTCCTTCAATTTGAAAATTTTTAAAAATTACTCCTTCAACTCAAGTAGCTTAGAAAGCCTAGGAGTGTTCCCACTAAGAAGGTATCGAGGCAAGTCAGAAAGAAAAACTTGACCTCAGGTACTCTGTTATATTCCCTACATGTGGCTTTAGGCCAAACTCACAAAAAAAAGTCAATATAATTTAGAGCACAGGCTGAAGGATTGGAACAAAGAGCTGAAAATTTTCCATGCAGATTGGAATCCTAGAAGCAGTAATGCAGAGATTCAGCAGATGGCAGCCTAGCAGTGATCCCTTCCATGGCTCAGGAGGCAAGCAGCAGTTTCAGAGGTGGTGGGGCAATCAGCTGGATCCCAATTCTGGGAGTGTGAGCTCTCTAGAAAGGAGGGTTCCACGCCATAGCAATCTGGGCAAGATGGTACCTGGTGTGCATTTGGGAAATTTTCTTTGTTATTTATCTTGCTAGCCGATTCAATTAAGTGACTTGTGCTTTGAATAAATGTACCATCTAGTATGTTTTGGTAAAAGGCAAACCTGAGATGAGGGGCTCATGAGCTGTGGATTTGAATGGATACTGATTGGCACAGAGTCTGGAACCTGGCTTTAGCTTTTCTGGGCATCATGCTGAGGGGCTATAAGCTTTTTTTTTTTTTAAATTAGGGCAGATCTAGTTAAATGTCTAATTACTGGGACACATTCTTTTTGTATCTTGTTCTTTTAATCCTATATACACAATAAATAACTCAAATTCATGTAGCCTTTTAAGATTTATATAATGGAAGGGGAAAGTGAGGTGGCTCAGTGAATTGAGAGCCATGCCTAAAGATGAGAGGTCCTGAGTTCAAATCTGACCTCAGATACTTCCTAGCTGTGTGACCCTGAGCAAACTACTTAATCCCCTTTGCCTAGCCCTCACCACTCTTGCCTGGGAACCAATACACAGTATTGTTTCTAAGACAATGGGTTAAAAAAATTCTTATATAGTACTGTTCTTATAACAACCCTGTGAGGCAGATTACATATTATCTCTATTTTATGCACAGAGAGGCAGTGTGATTCAGTAGTTACAGAGCTGATCTTGAATCAGGAAGACCTGGGTTCAATTATCGCCTCTGAGACTCCTGGCTGTGTGACCCTGGGCAAGTCACTCACTCCCTCAGTGTTCTAGGCAACTGTTAAGATTATAAATTACAAAGAATGTGGCAACCTGCATTAGTAGAGTAAGGCTCTTACCTGGAAGATACTTTCACCAATGAAATCATAGGTCTGGTCCCTATCCCCACTTAGTGGATAATGAAATTAAGTGATCTGCTTAGTCACTCAGCTAGTGAGGGTCAGACATAAGATTCCATCACTGGCTTTCTATTTCTCCTTACTGCCTCTGTGACCTTGGGCCTCAGTTTCCTCTGTTGTAAATTGAGGGGCCTGAATTTCTAGCTAGATGATTTTTGGTGCTCTTTGTACCATACTATATTACCTCTAGGAAAGCAAGTAAAGTATTATTACTCTTTACTAATCACCTGGGTAAATGATCTATCAGTCAAAACACCCCTGTATTCAAATTATACTGGTCTGCAGGAAAGCAGATTTTTAAAAAGACTTAAATTAGATTAAATTTGCAAGACCTTGTAAGGTTTTTCAGTTTGAAAGACCAACTTTACTTGATTCTGTTTTGCAATTAAAGAAATTAGGCAGATATGGATTCAAAAATTAGCTAGTTAGGAAGAGAAGGCAAGATTCTATCCTAATAATAGGAAACTGAAAATTGTTTGCTAAAAGCTAAATATTTGTACTTAACAGTGCCTGGCACATAGCAAACACTTAATGCTTTTTCATTTGTTCATTCAAACTACATCAGAAAACTGGTACAGTGGTGTTTCCATCCGAAAGCAGTAACTACTGTAGTCTTTTAGAAGTAACTATGAAAGTGTGCCCTGAGAAGACTGACCAGCAGCTATAAGGAAAGTGCAGATTAGTTGTTTCCCATTAAGAAGATTTATTTCTAATACTGAATTATTCTATTTCTGAGTTTTGAATTAAGGCTCAAGTTTGCTCCTCTTTACTCATTCCTTTGTTCCTGACAAATTCAAGGAATGCTCCCCCACTAGAGTATGTCCCACTGTAAGGGAGCAGAAAAGAAACATTATGGGTTCTATCTTAACCTGTAAATAAAAACCAGCTTAGGCCAGGTATGTCTGTGAGTAGCAGGACAGAGTCCTTGAGTCTCACACTGAAAAGTATTGAACAAAGTCACTCTTAACTCAGCAGAACTTGATTCTTCCTTCTGGACAGGACTGGAATCAAAGAACCAAGAATGTGATTTTCCTCTATCCACTAAGGAATCGGGGTGAGTTTTAAATAATGATGGACCGCCTCCTCATTGGCTGTACACTAATTAGGGATGTCTAAGGAAGGACTGAATAATGAGCTTCCAAAATGGTATTTAAGGATCCAAAGGCTTTCTTTCAGGGTCTTTTATCATGGAAATGATAAAATCAAAAAGATCAATTAAATTATTATTGCTAGCCTGATCAATAAATTGATTTTCTTAGAATTTTTAATTTTCACACCATATCTGAAATGTTTTCCTTCCTTACCTAGCCTCCTGGCCTTCTTCAAGACTCAGCTCAGATAATAAAAAAAAGGGTTGCACAAAAATATTCATAGCCACACTCTTTGTGATGGCAAAAAAAATATGATGGTGATGGAATACTACTGTGCTATAAGGAATGATGAACTGCTTGATTTCTATATGAACTGGAAAGACCTCCATGAACTGGTGTGGAGTGAAATGAGAAGAACCAGGAGAACACTGTACACAGAAATTGAAACATTGTGGGATGATTAAATGTAATCGACTTTGCTACTACTAGTATGCAATGATACAAGACAACCCTGAGGGACTTATGAGAAAGAACAGTATCCACATCAAGAGAAAGAACTGTGGGAGTATAAACACAGAAGAAAAGCATATGATTTATCACTTGTTTATATGGGTATATGATTTGGGGTTTTGGTTTTAAAGATTGCTCTATTATAAAAACGACTAATAAGGAAATAGGTATCGAGTGATAACATATGTAAAACCCAGTGGAATTGCTTGTCAGCTTCAGGAAGAGGAGAGGGAGAGAAAATGAATCATGTAACCATGGAAATAAATTGTTTTAATTTTTTTTAATTAAAAAAAAAAGACAGCTCAAATTTCACCTTCTGGCAGGAGGTCTCTACAAGTCCGGTCTCCCTCAATCCCAATATCTTCCCTCTGAAATTACCTTCCATTTCTACTGTATAAATCATGCACAAAAATATTTATTTGAGGGTTGACTGCTCCATTAAAATGTCAGCATCCTGAAGGCAAGGACTGTGTTTTTGCCTTTCTTCATATACTCAGTGTTTAGCACTGTGATGCTCATAGACTTTACTCCATTATTAAGTATTCCACATGAAAGCTTTTTTCTTAATTCATTAACTCTATATGGTCTCAGTTCCTAAAGACCGGGGTCGGCAACGTATGGTTCTCGAGCCATATCTGGCTCTTTTGAGGGCCAGATATGGCTCTTTCTGCAGGAGCCATAAAGTCAATTTTTTTCAGGTACTGTTACAGGAGCACGCACTGTGAGCACTGTACGGCTCTCACAAAATTACATTTTAAAAAATGTGGCGTTTATGGCTCTCATGGCCAAAAAGGTTGCCGACCCCTGCTAAAGAGATCAAGACTTCATATCTTTATTTTCTAGTCACTTTCAGCAACAACCTACTTATGGTGAGGTCTGATTTTTTTTTTCTTTTCAAGGTGCAAAATCTACTTTGTGGAAAGTTTTGCCAAACTCGTGACTTCCTTCTCTCTTGTTGAAGTTTTAATTCATTTTCTCTTGCAAGAGAACAGATTTGCCCTCATTTGTCATTTCTAGGTGTACATTAATTGGATACCTAGTTTGAGCCTAGAACAATATATAGGTAGTAATAGGCACAGATCTCTGTCCTCAAAAAATTTATAGCTTAGTTATCACTGAAAAGAGATGAGGTTGGTTCATCCACTCAAGAAATTTGAGTTCTCCATTTGTTAACAAGTTCCTGTTCTCTCTCAGGATCTCTTCCTTTGCTTCTGTACATCATAGTTTGTTGTCTCTGTTCTCAGCTTCCTTCTCTTCTCTTGTTTTCAGTAAAGGGGAAAAGAAAGAAAAGAGGAAAGGAATAAGCTTTTTTATATGGCACTCAGTTTCCCATTTCTTCCTTCTCTTGATATTTCCTCCTTATTGTCCTTTCCTCTCCACTGTTTTGGCCTACTCTAGGCTCCAACCAGGATCCAACATGAAGAGTTTGGGTTAGGTAAGTGAGTATCCTGAGCCTGAATAAGATTGCTTTGTGATGTTCTCAGTCACTACTCCACAATTAAATATTCTACATTAAAGTATTTTTCTTAAATTGTTAAAAAAAAAAACCAACTTGGAATATAGTAAGAACTTGATAAATATTTGTTGACTGGCTATTCAGAAACCTTCAATTGCTCTTCATTGCCTACCCAATAAACTTATTCTGATTCTCAAAACCATCTACCATCCTGCTCTAATCTAGTTTCCAACTTTAGCACCGTTTTTTGTTTTTTTCTTGTCCCTATTCTGTGTTACAGACAAAACTGAATAGTCCCCATTCTCCATTATCACTCTGACTTTCTTATTTCTATGGCTGCCTATTCTCTCTTGAAAAATTGAAGTTCACTGGATGTCAACAGAGATCAGTAAAGCCTAAGGCTGGGTATCCCAAATATGGTTGACAATACCAGAAACCCCAATTCTAGACCTGTGATACATGTAGAGACCACTGAGAAGCATCACTGGATCCTTTGCATTGTATTGAAATTCTGCTACTCTTAACAAGTTGCCACTTCTACAAGCCTACTCATATATAAAGGCCATACCTAACTAGAATACTCAAGCTTATTAACCTGCTAAGTAAAATATTCATTCTTATTTTTTAATAAGGTTCTTTTCTCACCAGAAAACAGAAAATATCACATGGGAATTGAGATTTTAATACTATTGTTCATATGGTTAAAAATGTTTATTTCTGTGAAGTTCTCAAGGTTCACAAAACACTCTAATTCATTTACCTATTTCTTTGTATTTTAGTTAAATGTTGTACATGTCATATTCCCTACAAATGTAAGCTCTATGAACAGGGGCAATGCCTCATCTAAACTCTGTACTGCTCTCAATATCTAGCATAATACTCTTAAGTCAGTCATTTAATAAAAATTGGCTGAGTTGAAAACTGATTTCTTCACCAAGATAATAAATAAGTTCAAAATATTACTGAAAGAATTCCTAAGGCTTTCCAAAAGCAAAAGGAAGGATGTTCTTTAGAGAAAAAATGCAACATTTAAGTATATTATAAAGGCCTGTGAATGGTTAACATCAGAGACATAGCAGTCAGATTAAGAAAAGGTCAGTCCCTCAGTCCATTTGCTTTTTGTTTTGTTTTCTAAAATCCTTACTTTCTGTCATAGAATCAATACTGTGTATTGGTTCCAAGGCAGAAGAGCGGTAAGGCCTAGGCAATGGGGATTAAGTAACTTGCCCAGGGTCACACAGCTAAGAAGAGTCTGAGGTCAAATTTGAACCCAGGGCCTCCTAATCTATAAGGCCTGGCTCTCTATCCACTGAGCCACCCAGCTGCCCCTATCTTTATCTATTACAATGTCAATGCAACAAAACAATTTCACTCAAAAGGCCATCAAAAGCATTGGCGAAACATCTCTACGCAAGTAGTCATGTGCAATGAAATTTCATTTTAAAATATGGTCATTCATACAGACTCTCAGTTTTGACTACCTAATACCTAACAGTACTGACTTGGGCATTTATCTAACCTGCTTCCAGTGCTTTTTTAACTATCTAATCCAAACTGAATCTCTCAGCTATAAGCAACATAGTTTTGCAGCCAATGATTATTATTTTAGCAGATTTTGTTAGGATGACTCCCTTTACTGATGCAGGATGACCAGTATAATATCAGGTTTTAAAAAAGAGAATATGTATTAAAAATTGCTACGTTTAAAAATAACCAGAATACCAGAGATTCACAGGATTTGCCCTCAAATCAATGAGCATTTGTGGTGAAAAGCATTGTGTTATGAGAGATCTAGAGTCTAATATTCTTAGAAAAATACTAAAGAGATTGAGGATCAAAGCACACCATCTTTCACTTTATTTCCTTCAGGAGTTTTTTATTTTATGTGTGATATGTGTCATTTGTCACAGCATGGGAATATGGAAATATGTATTGCATGAAAGCACTGGTATAACCAATAACTGACCATTTACTTGCTTTGGAGAGGGAATAAGGTTGGAGGAAGAGAATCTGAAAAGCAAAATGCCAGGGAAAAAAGCTATAAAATGTTTTTCGATATGTAATTGGAAAAAATAAAAGTCTATAAGCAAAAAGAAAAAAGAAAATTACAAAAGTGACCTAAACACCCTAAGGAAGGAGTCTGTACAGTTGCTTTTGAGATAGACATGGTTTGCATCTTGATTCCTGCTCATAGCAATGTCTTCAGGCAGGCAGAGTGATCTGGAGCAGATTTCTACCAAGTTACTACATCAATACCATGCATTTCTCATGCACCACAGTACTGTACGTGGCACTGTGGATACAAAAATAAAAATTAAACCGTCCCTGCTCTCAAAGGGCTCATTCCTCTCAGGGGAAACAACATGTACACATATAAGTAAATAAAGTGTTTTTGTGGGCAAGGGTTGACGACTGCAGCTGGAGGTATCAGGAAAGACCTAGTGGCAGAAGAGACTTTAGAGCTACATAATGAAAAGGGTGGTGTGAAGAGGGAATGTGTTCTAGGCACAAGGGATTCAAAGCAAGGAATCAGGAGATGGAATATTACATGAGGAAGCAGAAAGCAGGCCAATGGGCCTAAACCCTAGTGAGAAAAACCCTGTGAGAAAGGGAATAACATATAATTATGATGTGTCAAGTGTAATAAGCCTAGGATGAAAGACTTTAAATGTCAAGAAATTTGTATTTTAATTCATAGCAGGAGTTTCCCACCCTTCCTGTGACACAGATCTCCTTAGCAATTTGGCAAAAACTATGGACTCTTTTTCAGAAGAGTATTTTGTAATAACTGAGGGAAATGCAAAATTCCAGTTAAAAGTCTCTGAAAATAAAGATAGAAATGTTTTGCCATTTAAGTTCACAACCCCCCTGAAATCTATCCAGGGAGCCTCCCAGAGCCCTTGGACCCCAATTTAAGAACCCCTGCCCTAGAGGCGATAGGAGTCCTTAGAACTGAGACATGATGACAGTCAGGCTTATTCTTTTGGAATGCCACTTTGGCTATTATGTGGAGGTCAAATTGAAAAGCAGGAAGAAACAATAGGAAATTAGACATGCTACTTTGCCTCAAAATCATCATGTGTAAACTTTATACATGTAAGGATTAGAGTCAATGGTCTCCAAGGTTCCTTCCAGCTCTATCATTCTATAATCCCATCTTATTAGAAAAAAAAATTTTACTCTTAACTTTCCATCTTAGAATGAATACTTTGTATTGGTTCTAAGGCAAAAGAGCAGTAATAGCTGGGCAATGGGGGTTATATGACTTGCTTAGGACACAAAGCTAGCAAATGTTTGAGACCAAATTTGAACCCAGGACCTCCCATCTCTAGTCCTGGCTCTGAATCCACTGAACCACCTACCTACCTGTCCCCGTATTACTAATTTTTGTGATTTGGAATGCAACTTTTTCTTTCATTTAAGGAGACCAAATTTCTAGTCAAAATTTGTAAACACATCTTCGTATGTTTTTATTGTTTTTTATTTTTTATTTTTGGACTGAAAGCCCCTACTGCAAGGGCATCATTTTCCTGAGTGACAAGAAGTAACTGACCCCTTCCAGATTCACTAACAGCCCTAATCACTTTTGCATATCCTAATATTGACATAATTTTTATAAAATACAAATTTATTAAAGATAGATGTTTCCATATAACCATTTTGAGTAAGAGAAACCAAAGCAGTGGGATTAGAAAGATGTGTTTCCTTTGTTTGCTATAACCACAGATGAATCATAAGAAAAACACAAAAAACCATCTTTAACTAGTAATATACCTAGGATATGATACTGTACAAATAGTATTATTAGGATCTAACCACTATATGTAAAAATGATCCTTTGAATGTCAAGACTAGCTTTCCCCTTCCTGCAGTGAGACATAGGACATTTTCCCCACTTGACCGTAGATGGAAGATAAAAACAGGGACCAAGGATCCAAAATAGATGGCTACGGAGCCCCATCTGCTATATGCCCATGGGGATAGTTTTCTATCAGGCTAATCCCCCAACCATTATGCTTTTCTTTGCGTCCTCAAATTTACTGTCCTTTTCACTCTTGCCACTATTCCTTCTGACAAAGGTTTCTTGCTGCAAAAGCATTGTACAAAATGCCTGGCATGGTGCCTGGTACTTAATAAATGCTTATCAACTAGGGCAGTCTCACACATACAAATGCTTTAATGTTATCTAAGGGTGGTTTTTAAAAACTAATAGCAAACGCTTTTTGGTATACTATGAAAACAAAGAGGATGTCAACCAAAGTAATAATAAGCTTCTTCTTATAGATGTGCCATCTTTGCTTTCTTTAAAGAACAGATGTGTGGGTCAGGGTGAGAAGATAGCCCATGGACCATCTCCTGTTAAGTCCAGTACTGAAACTAGGGGAATCACAGGCAGTATTACAAGCTGAGAGAGGAACTGTAAAGACTTTATCCTCCTCCTCTATCCTAACCACTGCTATCCCTTGACACCTGACTCCACCCTGAACCACTGCTAAGTCAAATGAAACACAAATATTTGAGTGAATGAGAGCAAGTCCAGGAAGGAGTCAGGGGAAGAAAAAGAATAAAGAAGGACATCCCAAAGGCTTCCTCCCCTTGGAATCCTGCCACAGGATGATCAGTAGGAAGTCCCTAAGCAACGGGTTTACCTGTTCTGTATTACTTAAGATGGAGCTGACTGTAATGAACACTGCCAGTCTGTGTTCTCAACAGTGTCAGTATGTTTTATCCTGAGCACTTCTGCAAACCCATCACCAAACCAGCAAGTAATATGTGCAGTGTCCATTGAAAAGTAGAAAAGACGGTCTTGGCAATGTTTCCTTCTATACACAGAACGGGGATCAGCAGCTAATACAGCAATAATGGCACACTTTGCCTCTTTCACTGATCGAAAATATTTAAATGAAGTGATACTGGCATCTGAAACGAGAAGAGCAAATTAATTTTTTTTTTAAAAAACGTAGTCTATACTTTGAAATCACATGTAGGTCAAATTTCATTGTAATGAACTTCAATTTTATTGTGCTAAATAGCTCTCAAAATAAGTGGGCCACCATCTGGGGCTTAGATATCTTAATCACAGAGATTTTCCACTCAATTCAACAGGCATTTATTACATATGCCATGCACTATGCTAGGCGCCTCTATAGACTACATCTGTACTGGTTGTTATGCAGTAATTATAGCCTTTTCCCCTGAATCAAAGCATGAAATTTTCTTTTTTGACTGTTGAGATGGAGATTTTTATTTGTTGTTAGCCTCACAATACCAAATATCCTACAACTAATAATAAAGTTAGCATTTATAGGGAGCTTTAAGGTTTGGAAAGCATTTTACTAATATCTATTTTTGATCCAAGAAAATTCCAAAGGATCCATGATGAAAAATGCTGTTGACCTCCAGACAGAGATCTGATGAAGTATGAGTGCAGACTGAAACATATTTTTGTTTTTTTTTAATTTTCTTGCTTATTGTTTTTTTCAACATGCCTAATTTGGAAATATGTTTTGCATGACTTCCCATGTCAATTCTCAATGGAAGGGGGAAGGCAGGGGAAGCAGGGAGAGAATTTAGAACTCAGTATTTTTTAAATGAAAGTTTAAGATAAATAAAGTATCAAAAAAACCCAAACAAACATTATCTCATTTTAGGTAGGTTTTGTTATTATCTGCATTTTATAAATAAGAAAACTGAACAAACATAAGTTAAGTGATCTACCCAGGGTAACTACCAGGGTAAAGATTTGAGGATGAATTTGAATTCAAGTCTTGCTGACTCCAAGGCCAGATGTCTACCAAAGGATAGTGAAGGAAACTCTCATCTAGTCATCCACCATCTTGCAATCTATCTGGCTACTGTTATGTTTGCCTCCAAACCAGAAACAGTTTCTGAGACTATTTCCTATCCTGGTTACCTGAGTCAATCCACTCAGCTTTGGGACTGAGCCTCAGGACAGAGTTGTTGTCTAGCTTGATATCTGAGTCAAAACTTATCTAATCCACTCCATCTAGGAGACCCAAAGCCTTGCTTCATATCCCTACTCATCCACAAGGATACTAGATCTTATTCAGCCCAGCATGGATGTGCCAACCTGCTTTCAGTTTGTCACCCCTTGTCTGGAGAACAATAATCAAAATAGCACATTGCTACTGGAAAAGAAGTGACAATCACAATAGCCTCATCTATAATTCCTGTGACTGCCTAGCTCCAAATGATGGTCTGTTATATTCTCTGCCCTGTCAGAACTAGAATCTAAATTCCCTGAGGGCATGAATGGGGTTGGGGGTGCCATTTTTGTAGCCCCAGTGCCTAGTACATTAAGCACTTAATAAAAGTTGTTGATTCATTTGAGTATAGTTGACCTAATAGTCCCTTAGAACTTATTATAGCAATAAGTATACAAGAAAATCTAAACAGGGAAAGCAGCAACCAGCATTTCAACAAATAATCTTTCAAAAGAATACTGTACTGCCCAATACATCATATTTTTCTTTCTAGAGAACCATACTAAAAATACCTCAAACAGGGGCAGCTGGGTAGCTCAGTGGAGTGAGAGTCAGGCCTAGAGACAGGAGGTCCTAGGTTCAAACCCAGCCTCAGCCACTTCCCAGCTGTGTGACCCTGGGCAAGTCACTTGACCCCCACTGCCCACCCTTACCACTCTTCCACCTATGAGACAATACACCAAAGTACAAGGGTTTAAAAAAAAATACCTCAAACAAATTTCTTTCAGAAAGGATCCTAAAACAATTCCGAGGAACTTATGAAAAGAATGCTATCCACATCTAGAGAAAGAACTGTTGGAGTAGAAATGTAGAAGAAAACATAATTCATCACTTATTTATTTGGATATGATTTGGGGTTCTGGTTTTAAAAGATTTATCTACTATAAAAATGAACAAGATGGAAATAAGTTATGAGTGACAATACATGTAAAACCCAGTGGATTTACTTGTCAACTATGGGAGAGGGAAGAAAAGGGGAAGGAAGACAACATGAATCATGTAACCTTGGAAAACTTATGTATAGATTTGTTTCTAGAATAAAATAAAGAAAATTTTCTTTAAAAGGATCCTAAAAATATTACCCTTTGTTAAATTCCTAACAAAAACATATCACAGCTTCCAAACAAGAAAAGAAGATCTGAGGGAACTAATTTTGTCCTAATATCTGCCCCTTTGTAAGGGCAGATAGGTGGCTGAGTGGACAGAGTATCAGGTCTAGGGTTGGGAGTACCTAAGTTCAAATTTGGCCTTAAATACTTCCTAGCTATGTGACTCTGGGCAAGTCACTTAACTTCAGTTGCCTAACCCTTCTTGCTCTTCAGTCTTAGAACTGATATTTGTTAAGAAGTTAGGGGTTAAAAAAAAAAAAAAAAGATACCTGCTGTATTGTCTTCCAAACTAAAGCGTTCAAGGTCCATTTCTGCATTAGGTGTAAACCGGACTTCTAAAGTAGTCACAGGAGAATCTTTCACCCAGGATGCAACACAACTGGCAGGGGCAGCATCCCCCATGCTGGAAGGGTGCTGAGTCTCCAAGTTTTCTTGCATAATTGTATCTCCTTCCACCATGTTTAAACTATTATTTATACATTCCATTGGCTGATGCAGGCCAATCTGTCCTACTACATCACTACCTGAATTCTGATTTACTCCTGTTTCTACAATGCAATCTGCTGTTGTGCTCTTGAACTTATGTAGCAGGTGTTGCACCTTTGAGTCTTTATCTTTCAAATATTTTTCTTTTGCCGTTTGGTCTGCAGGGAGTTTCTCCTCTGTACTGTGATACTGAGGCCTGAAGTCCTCAGTTCTCTGCTCCTGCTCATTATTACCAGCCATGTTAATCGAGCAAGGCAAATCTTTCTGTTTCTGTTCCCTTTCTTGTAAACTGAGCTCATCTAAGGGGTAAATTAGATACTGTGGTGAATCATAGTCAGCTATATATGGTTTTATGTCCAGAACAGGTGTGCCATTTATCATGTCAATTCCAGAGAGATATATGGCTCCTCCTAAGATGTTTAAAAAAGAAAAAAAGAAAAATCATCTTTAAATGTACATGACCAAAAAAAAATCATCCAAAACAGCTCCCCAAATTAATCAGAAATCTAGTTTCAACAGAAATATATCAAGTCCTAATGACTAAACAATGCTTAGCATGGTGCCTGGCAAATAGTAGATGCTTAAAAAATGCTTGCTGAATGACTGACTTATTGAGGAAGAAGTATGTTTACAGTTATCTTGTCATGCACTATCACTCAAGCAGGGATTCATCTGCTACTAGTATTTAGCAGATAGGAAAATTCCATTGTCTCCTGACCCCATGAAGACCTTAATTAAAAGGGAACAGATTCACAAATGTAAGAAATAAATTATTTCAACATTTGATAGGTGCCTCCATTTATTTTAGCCCTACTGCTATATAACAGCTATATTTTAGTATATTTGTTTTTCTAACTAGTTGCTGTCAAAAGTTCACATAGTAATCTGATACTTGAGAAAGAGGAAATAATAATTATGTTAACTGTTCATTCCTCTCAGCTTGAGGATCAGAAAGCTATATTTCTAAAATTTAATCTTAGCTACCCCAAAAGATACCTTCACTGAGTTAAGATTTGATTTTATGCTCTCAGATTTTATATGTCTAGAATGCAATAACCACTCAAAGAACATTTCTATATTACTCACAAAAATCACATTGAAAACATCTATTCTGTTACCCAATGCCCCTTATCCACATAATAAACTCCAAAGAAAATGCTAGAATGGCTTTGTTTGCTTGGTGAAGCCTACAGACCTCTTCTCAGAATAATGTTATAAAATACATAGATTACAAGAAAACCAATTATGTTGAAATATAGTTATCAAAATATTTAATTAAAAACAAAACAAGTAAAGAGATCCAAGGTTAAGAGCCCCTGCCCTAGGGAAACTTTTCTGACTTCTTTTATTGGATGAGAATGGTATTACATAAACTATAAACAACATAAAATGTGTTGTTTTTTTTAAACTGTCAGGGAATTCAGTGGCAAATTTGCTGTTCGACAGTAGTACCTCATAAAACTGTAGATTTAGAACAGAAGGAACTTTTAAAACCATTGAGCCCAATCCTCTCATTTTTCATTTAAGAATGTTTTCAAAATCTGGCCTCAGACACTTCCCAGCTGTGTGACCCTGGGCAAGTCACTTGACCCTCACTGCTCACCCTTACCACTCTGCCACCTATGAGCCAATACACAGAAGTTAAGGGATTAAAAAAAAAAAAAGAATGTTTTTATCCTTTTCTCAATTTCATGAAAAAACAATTTTTAATATTTGGTTTTTTATAATGCTTGAGTTCCAAAGTCCTGCCCTCCTCCCTATCTCCTCTCCTTGAGAAGGCAAGCACTTTATTATTTAATATTATGACATATTCAGCCATGTGGCAAAAGAGAAACAGATAATAAAAAAAAAAAAAGAAAAAGAAAGCTAAAACTCTCATTTTACAATAAAGTAAATGAAGCCCAAAGAGATTTAATGACTTGTCCAAGGTCACATATGTAGTGGCAAAAATGGAGTCTGAACCAAAGTCCTCTGACTTTAAAGCGTTTTTTCCCTAGTCTCCAATATACACTACATCCATTTCTCTTCTCCTTTGAAAGGTTTTTCCTGTTTTTACTTTTAATTGTGGCTTTTTGTCTGTTTTAGGCTTCAAAGTTCCTCAAACTTTTTGAGAATCAAGCAGGGAATAAATATGATTAAATAAATAAAAACAGCTCCAGTAGCGTATGTCTCTCAGCATTTGTAACATTCTAAGCTAGAGAAACTTTGTAATAATGAAGATATAAATGTTAATGCCTTCATACATGATCAACCACTATAGAAAATGGCATGTGTCCTGAAGAAAGAAAACGAGAGAATTCAAGCAATAAAACTGAAGAAAAGATTAGTTGGGTTTTTCCAATATCATAGCATTAAAAATAAAGTGGATGATAATAACTTACATTTCTATAGTACTTTAAGGCTTATAAAATGCTCTCCTTGCCACAAAATAATGCGATAAAAAATCAGAGTATCATGATTCCCATAAAGGTCTGAAAGCTAAGGCTCAATAAGATTAAATGACTTGGTCAGCCATAAAGTCAGTAAGTGTCAAGAGTCAAATTCAGATTTCTGCTGCCTCCAAGTCCAGAACTTGTTTCATTACCCCATATCACCTCTAAACTCAACAAGAAGGACAAACACAATACAGCTTTGTCTTCAGAGCTAAGCACAGAAAAAGGTCAATGTAATTATCTGCAAATTCAAGGAGTTTGTTTTAATTATGCAAAGGTTGCCTTTCTTATTGTTTGTCTGATCATCCCAAAATTATGTTTAGTGAGGAGTTGACTAGCTATTGTCTTGACAGGCTTCTTTCTGCTGGACATGAGAATGTAAAAAATAATTAAATATTACCTTCTACTCTGTCCAGTTTGGCAAGAGTAAGTCCAATGGCATTAGGACGGTGGGGACTCCTCGTGGAGAAAATTCCAGTCTTGGTACCATTCAACCGAGGAGGCTGCACTTTTGCCTTACAACTCAAATGACCATTTTTATGAAAAACAAACAAAATCCTGCCAGAAAAAAAAAAAGAATCACTTAGTAAGGAATAAAAGAAGGTTGCTTTTCAGAAAAGCAAAGTACAAATTATTTCCAATATAATGATAACATTTAGTATAAGTTTAACACAGACTTTATCACTATGTTTTGAGGTGACAAGGAATCAATAAAATATGATAGTGGTAGAAAAAAGTAGATACAAAACATTTTCTTTTTTAAAGTATGTAAATTTAAACTTTTAGAAGGACAAGAATTTGCATTTAATCTATAGTCTTCATCATTCCTCATTCATGTAATTAATTGATTCAGGCTGTTTTGGAGGAAACTGAGGTTTGAGAGAGAACAGATAAAAGATGTCTCAGTCCAAATATTTAAGAAAAATACTAGTGTAATTCCTCTTGGAAGAGAAGTGATCTTAAAGTAGGCTACACTTTGTTAAAAGGCAATGTACTTTCTGAAGTAACTACTTTCAAAGTACTTATTAGCAAATTCTGGACATAAAAATCTATTACTAATAATTAAACAACTTACCAAACATGTGAAAACTGTTCTAAGCCCATTACAGAATGTTCAGGATTGTTAAAGACACTTTTTCTTATCCTCAAACAAGCACGTGACAAACTGCAAATGGTTGGTTGTCTCGGTGTACCATTCTTAGCTGAGAAACATGACTCTATGTAACCAATTGGTTCAGTTAAAATATTACCTTCAGAAATAAAAACAAAAAATATATATATATTCTAATTTGGTGAAACAACTAAGGAGTGTAGTGGAAAGAATGTTAGACCTGGAATCATTAAAATTTAAATTCAAATCCTGCCTCAGCACTTACTAGCTTGTGATCCTCAGCAAGTGCCTTAACTTCCCTCATCATCAATTTCTTCATCAGTAAAATGGACATAATAGCAACACCTATCTCATAGGACTGTTATATTATATATGTATAATATTTTGCAAAACCTTAAATTATTTCATAAGTGCTAGCTAGTATTATTATTACAATAATAAGTGAATAAATTATTATAAAAGTAATTCATACTGCTTTCTTGAGTTTTTTTACTGTAACCAATCTCACTTAATATTCCAAGGAATATTAAAAATCATATAAATCTAGAACTAGAAGGGATATAAAAAATCATCCAGCCCAACCTCTTCATTTTATAGATGGAGAAAATGAGGCTCAGAAAGGTTATGGTTTTTTTCCAAGCTCATATACCTAGTTGTCAAAGAAGCGGGAATGGAATTAAGTCTAACTACCAATCCAATGTACTTCCCCTTAATGACTAATAAATGATTGCTGCCTGACTAACTGACCTAACCATCATCCAGTACAAATGTCAAAATAAACTGGTTACTTAAAAGCAAAGTTTTTCACATAATCTCGGCAATTGAGTTGAATAAAATATCCAGATCCACTGGTCCCTTTTTTTATTTGTCTTTGCCATCTTTCTCTGATCTTAAAAAAAAAAAAAAAGTATCCCCTGAATAACTTTATCCAAATAGTCTAAACGACTGCCTCTGACACAAGATACCAATGGACATTTTGTGGAATGTTGGTCTCAAAAAAACACACCAATAACATAATCTTTCACAGAACTAGTGAGTGGAAAACGAGCCTTAGAGGTCTATTGATGGTCCAAGGGGTTTGCACTATAAATTCTTTAATGATGTTAGAAGCAGTAAATTATTGCCTAGGTATGTTAAAAGTATATTTTTCTCTGTGAAAAAAAATCACAGCTCTGTTTGAATGTTTTATATTTTATAATTATGTAAATTTTAATTTGGAGTTCTACTGGGTAAAAGTGTTTTTTAAAGTCTTCTTGGCAAAGATACTTGGATTGGTTTGTCATTTCTTTCTCTAATTCATGTGACAGATGAGGAAACTGAGGTAAACAGGGATATGTGACTTGCCAAGAGACACACAGCTATTAAAGTGTCTCATGCATGCTTTGATTTGATTTGAATTCAGGTCTTCTTGACTCCAGACCAGGGCTCTATCCATTGTACCACCTCTAGAATCTAAAGGAAATTATAAATAGTATATTAAATTACTACAGGGATTCACATTTATTTATTATTGAAAAGGTTTCAAGGAACAAAAACCCTTGCGAACCCTTGATCTAGTCCAACTAGTTGATTGAAACTGAGACCAAAGTTAAGAAAGGGGCCCAGTGTATGTATATACCTCAACATTTTCCATCTAACTGAAGATCTATCCACCCTCCCCCATTCTCACCCCTACTCCCGTCTTCCATATTCCTCAGGTTGGGATGACCCTAGAGGTGAAATACGATTAGTATATTCTAATTCACTATTCACTCGTCACAACTAATATTAGCTCTAACGATAACGAAAGAGGTGCAAAAGAAATGGGGCTGTCACAATGGTAAAGTAAATCATTGGGTTTTGGCGGCCCAGCAGGGAATCTACTTCTATCCAGGCCAGCTAGAGGGAGGTCGCTCATGTGATCGTTCTTCACGTGACAGTTCGGCACGTGACTCCTTTCCAGTAAGGAATTGCAACCCCTATTACCTGTTTCTAGAGTCGGTTTCACGCACTCACAGTGGCTCGAAGCGGGCGGAGACCCAAGCTTTTTCGAACGCTGCATGGCGTCAGTCACCACGGCCTGCTCTACAGATAGAAACAATAATGATGATGATGATGATAACAACCACCAGCTCCCGGGACCCAGCTTAGTCTATGAAATTATTTTAGCAACTTGCGGAAAGCAGGATCCCTAACCCAGCAGCCCTGAGCATTGGCTGGGGTCCCGCGCCTGCGCCTGCGCAGAGGGATAGGGGGAAGGGGGCGGCTCCCTACACAGAGAGAGCATGCGCGCGGCCTGTCCAAGGGTTCGGAAGCCGCTGCTGCTATTCTGTTGGCGTCGCTTCCTCCGGTCGCTAAGGTTTCCTCCGCCCTCCGGCATCCGCCGCCCTCCCAGGACAGGTCCTCTTGCGGACAGCGCCGAAGATTGGTTGGGGCTTGCACACACTAGTCCCAGGTATCGTTGCGGGGAGCGGCTCGCCGCCGGCCCGGGGCGTACACACCTGCGATATGTGTCAGCTTGTTTAGCTGGGCCTGGGCTAGAAGGTCCCTCGGGGAAAAGTGTTGCCTAGCGTGGAGCCACCCGGCTGGGCGCCGGCCGGGGGTGGGGGTGGGGGGCGGAGCTTCTTGCCCAAACCCTCCATCCCCACCCCCCATCACTCCTGGGCAGTTTGGCTGCAGACGGAGGACCCAGCCCCAGAATTTGGGGGATCAAGATGTGTCGTAGCAGGTTCAATGGTATCTTCATAGACGTTATGTCCTTTATTCAAAAATTGTGTGCTCTGGCCTTTTAAAAAAATATTTAAATACCCCTCCCACTTAGCGCAGTGACTCATGAGTGTTTTTTTTGAATTAACTTAAAAAACACCTACTGTGTACCAGACACTAAAGTCCAGGAAGACAAGTACAAAGAATGAAGCAAACCCTTCGGGGCAAATTGAAAAAAAATGTAGTGCAAGTTTTAAGTTTTAATAATTTGAGAATAGTAATAACAATAGCAAACATTTATATGGCACTTACAGAGTGCAAATCACATTATTGCAATTACTACCTCTTTTGATCCTCACAACCACCCTGGGAGCTAGGTGCTCTTTTTATCCCCATTTTACAGCTGGGGAAACTGAGGCAAACAACTTGAGTGACATGCCTAGAGTTAAATCACTAGTAAATATGGAGATCAAATAGTAATAATAGCTAATTATATAATGTTTACCATGTGCAAGAAACTTAAGCCCTTTACAACCATTACCTCGTTTGAGCCTCACAACAACCTTAGGAGGTAGGTGCTATTATCCTGATTTTAAGGATGGGGAAACTGAGGCAAACAAGTTAAGTGACTTGCTGCAGGTCATACAGCTGTAATTATCTGAAGTCTAGATTTAAATCCAGGTTCTCCTGACTTCCAACCTAGCTCACTTTGCCACCTGCTAATTTACCCCCTCAAAAAATTATTTAAAAGTTTATTTAAACTTCTTTTGTAATTATTTAATTTTGAATAACAGATTTTCAATTTTAATTTTTTTATTTCAGTCACTGCAATTGATCAAAGATAGCAAATGTTGAAGAAAGTCAACTGCATTTTCTGGTTGACTGAACACAAGCCCATAACAGCAGTAAGAAGAAAACTCCCGTTCTATTATAAGAAGGCTTCTCACAGAAATTTAATTAACAGCTAGATGAAAAAATTAAAAGATTCTGCTCAATTCACTGTAAGCCTATATCTTGGAGACTCCAAGCAAGCAAAGAGACTATGGCTGAAATTGAGAGAGCCGCATTTGTATATTAAACACAAGAAGGTGGTTATGTTGAATTTTATTAAGCAACATCAATATTTTAACATTTTAAATAACCTTTAAAATGTCCTTTTTTTGTAAGTTTATAGCAATTTGACATATTAAGTTATTATAACTAAGACATGATTATTGCAAAACCAGATAATTGGAAATTCAGGATAGTGCATTTTATAAAATGAGAGAGATCACATTTAATGTGAGCCAAAAATCAGTTAATGCAGTGTATGCTAGTAAAAGGTTTTAACTTGCAGATATGTCATTCTGCTCTTGCATAGGTAGTATGTTGATATAATTTGTTGCTGGGTACCATATTACCAACTATTGTGTTAATTTTTTTTTTAAAAAGCCCATAACGAAATGGATAAAAGAAAGAAGACTTCAGATGGAAACACTGCCAGTGTGAAAAAAAAGAGGCTTGTTATTACATTAGAACAAAAATGTGATGTAATTGAGCGCCATGAACGTGGTCATAGTAACTCAAAAATAGGACGAGATGTAGGAATGCCTGAATCTACAGTACGGAATATTATAAAACATGCAGGTGAAATAAAAGAAAAAGGTAAAGTTGCATCCACTTTTTGTGGTTTGCAAACAACTACAAGGAATAGAAGTGTTACAATGATAGAAATGGAACGTCTTTTAGCTGTGTGGATTGATGATTGTAATAAAAAATGCATTCCTCTTAGCCGAGCAGCCATTCAGACAAAAGCCTCAAGTTTATTTAAAGCAGTAAAAGAAAATGGAAATGAAGTAGATAGTGAGGAAACTTTTTCTGCCAGCGGTGGTTGGTTTGACCGCTTTAAAAATCGAGTTCATTTGCATCATGTTAAAATTACTGGAGAGATAGCCAATGCAGATGAGAACATGGCAGCCAACTATCCTGATGTTTTGAAGAAAATAATTGGAGAAGGTGGATACACCGATCAACCAATTTTTAATGTGGGTGGAACAGGTTTATTCTGGAAAAAGATTCCTTTCAGAACTTACATTTTTAAAAAAGAAAAAACTCAACCTGGATTTAAAGTGTCTAACAATCACCTGACAATTTTTGAACAGCATGAATGTGGTCATAGTAACTCTAAAACAGGACAAGCTGTAGGAATGCCTGAACCTATGGTACAGAATATTATAAAGCACACAGATGAAATAAAAGAAAAAGACAACGTTGTGCCAGCTTTTTGTGGTTTACAAACAACTACAAGGAATAGAAGCGTTACAATGATAGAAATGGAGCGTCCTTTAGCTGTATGGATTGAAGATTGTAATAATAAACACATTCCTCAAAACAAAGCAGCCATGCAAACAAATGCTCCAACTTTATTTAAAGTAGAGAAAGAAAATGAAAATGAAATACATAGTGAAGAAACTTTTACTGCAAACAGCAGTTGCTTTGATCCTTTTAAAAATCAAAGTCAGTTACATAATGTAAAAATTACTGAAAAAGCAACTACTACAGATGAGGATATGGCAGCTAAGTATCCTGATGTTTTGAAGAAAATAATTAAAGAAGGTGGATACACTGATCAACAAATTTTTAATGTAGATGAAACAGGCTTATTCTGGAAAAGGATGCCTTCCAGAACTCATATTTCTAAGAAAGAAAACATAAAACCTGGATTTAAGGTGTCTAGGGATCGCCTAACACTTTTACTGGGGGGTAATGCAGAAGGGGATTTTAAATTAAAACCAATGCTTGTTTATTGGACTCAAAATCCTCGTGCTCTGAGAGGCTATAATCAACAATCCCTTCCAGTTCTTTGGAGGTCGAATAAGAAAGCGTGGGTGACTAAAACTGTTTTCCAAGACTGGTTTTCAAGTTATTTTAGCCCTGCTGTTGAGAAATATTGCAAGGACAGTAATATTGCATTTAAGGTGTTACTGATTTTAGATAATGCTCCAGGTCATCCAACTACACTTAGTTCATTGTGTGAGAATATAAAAGTAATTTTTTTGCCACCAAACACAACATCTCTGTTGCAACCCATGGACCAAGGAACCATTGAAACATTTAAAGCCTACTATCTAAGAAAGATTTTTGAACAGGCAGTTGTGAAAACGATGGGCGATGATGCAATGTCCTTAACTGACTTCTGGGAAAATTATAACATCAGAGATGCAATTGAAAATATTCATCATGCTTGGCAACAAATAACTGCAAACAGTATGCGTGACGTGTGGAAGTGCATTTTGCCACATTGTGCAAATAGTAATTTTGAAGGTTTTCCCTCTCAGAAGCAGGCTGTTGTAGAAGAAATAACAAACATAGGAAGAAAGCTTGGTTTTGATGACTTAGAAAGTGACAGTATTCTGGAATTGCTGGATTCACACTCAGAAGAATTGACTGCTGATGATTTTCTTCATTTAGATCAACAACGAGTGTTTGAAGGTATTGACAATACCGAAGAAGCAGATAATGAACAAATGAAAGAATTCACTCTCAAAGAATTTGAAGATATCTTTCAAGCTTTAGAAGTTGTGAAGCAAAAAATTATGGATGCTGACCCTAATGTTGATCGAAGAATTCAAATTCACCAAGATGTAGATAAAGCTCTCTGCACTTATCAGCGTATGTATGAAGATTTAAAAAAAGAGAAGACGATTGAGACCACGCTGCTAAAATATTTTAAACAAGAATAACAATGTTTTCATCGTATCAGTATAGGTTTATCTTTAGGTAAGATATTCAGTAATTTAATTTTTTTAATTTTTTTAATTTTGCTTTCTATAGCAATACCATTACTTTGTAATAAACTTGAATCAAAAGTACATTTTTTATCCTTTGTTATTCCGTTAATAAACTTATTTTAAAATATTTTCATTGCATATTTCTACTGGGCTGGAACTAATGACTATATTTTGCATATAATTATAATTTCAAATAATTCAGCAACTTCACAGAATTCATTATTCACACTAATCAGGAACTTAAAACTGCACCAACACTTTTGGAACACCCACTATTATCTACCTCCATCCCTAATCCTGGCAACCATCCATCCATTCCCTGTAATAAGGAATTTTAAAAAGAGAGGAAAATAAGTATAGCAAAACTAGAAAAATACATGTGCTATTCCATAGACTTATTGTTCCCTCATCTCTACAAAGATGCAAAAGAGATGCATTTTTCCACAGCCAAGCTTCTTGATCATTATAATTACTTAACGTTCAGTTTCCATCAAAAGGCAAACTTAAAGTGAGATTCTGAAGAGGTTTATACCCTTTTAACTATAAGGACTGGTTCAAGGGAGACAAAAAGATATAATGGAGGCAATATTCAAAAAGTTTACACACTAGTAGAATATAATGCTTTACATTTTACAAAGCCTTTCTCAAATGTCATAGTCAAAGGACTTGAGTTATTCCTGGTCTTGCTATTTACCATAAGATCTTATGACCAGGTTATTTGTCCTTGTTTGACCTGTTTCCTCATAAAATGAAAAGGATTGAATTAGAAGACTTCTGCAATTTCCTCCAGCTCTAAATGTATGATCTTATTTGAACTGTACAAAATTCCTTTAAAGATAACTAGGATAGGCATTTCACTCATTTTGAAAAGAAAACTGAAGGACAGAAATTAAATAGCTAGTAAATGACATAATCCTAGGTCTTCCAACTAAATGTTTAGGGTGCTTTCTACTATCCCCTATTCCTAACAAAAGATAATGTATTTACAATTGAGGGAGAAGAATGGTTTCAAATGTTACTTCATAGCTATTGCTTACAACTAGAAAGTATAGTGCTCAAAATGCAATAGCATTATATAAATCAAATTGAAGCTCCAGATTTTTAAAATATATTTTGCAGGAGTAGCTAGGTAGCTCAGTGGATTGAGAGCCAAAGCTAGAGATGGGAGATCCTGGGTTCAAATGAGACTGTAGACACTTCTCAGCAGGGTGACCTTTGGACAAGTCACTTAACCTCCATTCCCTAGTCCTTACCTCTCCTGCCTTGGAATCAATATATGGTATTGAGTCCAAGAAGGAGAATAAGGGTTGGAGGGGAATAAGTTTCAAGATTTTTCAGGAAACAATAGTAGAGGTGTATGTCTACCACAAGGTGTTTGTGAGGCACAATAATGAACTTTAACAGAAATGCATTATCAGCTCAATACCAGAAGTAACTAGCTGTAAAGTCATTTTTATGTAAGAAAGAATGTAAACAAAGGTTTTTATATCAAATTTTCTTTTTATAAAAGGATGTGCCTCTACTTCAATACTTAGAAAATTCACCAAAATTTCATCCTTCTAAGCCTTAGTAAACATCTTCATGAGCTACTATATCAGATGAAAATCACTTAGAGACAAGGGATCTCTAAAGAAGCTAGGTTGAGCTTTGATGCTCTTTAGGTTAGTAGGACCTGCCTGAACTTGGACTCTGGTGACAACAGAACATAGATACTTTCTCATTGACCATAATGAGTCATTCATATAATTTAGAGGCAACCAGTGGCAGAGTAGATAGAGTGCTAGGCAGGAAGTCCTGAGTTCAAATTCAGCCTCATATTGTATGACCCTAGGCAAGTCACTTCATCTATTTTCCTTAATTTCCTTAACTATAAAATGAAGATAACAGCACCTACTTCACAGGGTTGTTGTTAAGGGATCAAATGAGATGTTAATTAATATGAAAAAAGTAATTTTGTTTTTATTTAGCAAATATTGGTTACTAGTTATATATAAGGTACTGTGCTAGGAACATTAAAAAAAGAAGATATGGTCTCATCTCACCTGAAATAATCAGGAACATGACAAACATGCAAATCCATACTATTAGGTAGAATGTAAAATTTTAAAAAGAAAGACACAAAGTTTTATTTACAGCTAATCATAAGAGAGCACTTTTCTTCCTGGTAAGGCTTCTTCAACAATAGTGTTTTAACTTGGGTCTTAAAGAAAAGATAATTCAAGTGAGTCAGGGATAGATGGATATTGTAAATATCGAGGCAGAAAAGTATAAGTTGAGGAAAGAGCAAAAAAAGTCCCATTTGTCTTAAAGTTCATTAAGTACTGTATGGGGCAGCTAAGCATATATTCTGTGACTGTGTGATACTGGGCAAGTCATTTAATCCTGATTGCCTAACCCTTGCCACTCTTCTGTTTCAGAAGAAAGAAAGAAAGAAAGAAAGAAAGAAAGAAAGAAAGAAAGAAAGAAAGAAAGAAAGAAAGAAAGAAAGAAAGAAAGAAAGAAA
>NC_058130.1:249635894-249670899 GCF_016433145.1 Gracilinanus agilis | reverse complement strand
GAAGGAAGGAAGGAAGGAAGGAAGGAAGGAAGGAAGGAAGGAAGGAAGGAAGGAAGGAAGGAAGGAAGGAAGGGAGAAAGAAGGAGAAAGAAAGATAAATAGTGTGAGATATTGTTAAAAATGATAAATTGGGGTCAAAGTATAAAAGCTAAAGGATTTGGACATTATCCGCCAGTTTCTGAATGGGGAATACCATGATCCAATCTAATATTTTAGGAAGGAAAATTTGGTAGCGAGGAGGACATATGGGAGATGGGGAGAGGTAAATTAAAATCTGAACTAGATTGATGACAATGGTAATAGAGACAAATTAATCCAGATATTACTGCATACCACTCACTGGCATGGGCAGCTAGGTGGCTCAGTGGATAGATTGGTGAACCTCAAGTCAGGAAGACCTGAGTTTAAATCCTTCCTAAGACACATTAGTTTTTTTATCCTAAGCAAATCACTTAACCCATTTGCCCCAGTTTCCTCCTCATCAGTAAAATGAGATGGAGAAGGAAATGCAAGCCACTCTAGTAACTTTGGTAAGAAAACCCCAAATGGGGTCAGAAAGAGTAATACATGACTAAAGTTTTGGGAATACACATTAGCTATAGAAATGGAAGTTAATCTTAGAGGAGAAAATGAAGGCACTAGCTTCTGGAATGACCAGGAAAATCCTTTATGCAGAAAGTTGCATTTGAGCTGAATCTTGAAGAAAGTGAGAGATTTTAAAGGTAACAGTTTCAGGGCATGTTATAGCCAGCTCATAAGGACTCTGTTAGAGCTATTGTTAAATTTCTAGTGGGAGCATTTACACCTCAGAAATCAGCAAACGTTATAGGTCAAGATAATATTTTATTGTCTAAGCTTAAGAAACTAGACCGCACAGTACCTGGAAGGGTCCAGGTTGTGAAGAGTGTTAAGTGCCAAATGAGGCATTTTATAATTGATCCTAGAAGTAACAGGGGACCACTGATATTTAAAAAGTAAGAGAGTCAGGCCTAGAGACGGGAGGTCCTAGGTTCAAACCTGGCCTCAGCCACTTCCCAGCTGTGTGACCCTGGGCAAGTCACTTGACCCCCATTGCCCACCCTTACCAATCTTCCACCTATGAGACAATACACCGAAGTACAAGGGTTTAAAAAAAAAAAAAAGTAAGGAAATAACATGCACAGACCTATGCTTTATGAAAATCACCAGCAGCTATATGGAGGATAGAGTGCAATGGGAAAAGACTTTATGCAAGAAGAGAAATTAGAAGGTTATTAAAACAGTCCAGGCAAGAAGTGATGAGGACCTGAATTTAAGTAGTTGTTTGAGTGGTGACAAAGGACCTAATGTAAGAGATTTGTGGAAGTAGAAATGTCAGAATTTGACAACTGATTGAATATGTACTGTGGAGTAAATGAGAATGAGGACACAAATGACTATAAAAGAATGGTGTTGCTTGTTAAAGTCATGGGAAAATTTGGAAGAAAGATGGGTTTTGTAGGGAAGATAATTAGTTCTGTTTTAGGTATGTTAAGTTTGAAGTGCCTACAGTATATCTGGTGTGAAAGATCCAGAGGAGCTTCTGGGTTAAGATGGCTACAGAGTAGAAGCAGGGTCACTTTCTCTCCTAACCAACCGATATAGCATACCTCCAAAGGACAAAAAAAAAAAAACAACAAATCCAGATGAAAGAAGGGACCCCACAATAGGGCACAGTATTGAAGGAATGTGGGATTTGGGCACTTCCATGATATAAGGGGGGAAAATAGCTCCCATCAAAATGCGAGGGGATCAACCCTCCCTCACCCCACCCACAGTACCAGAGTCAGAGGCTGTGCACCAGAGTTAGAGCAAGCAGGGGCACAAAATCTAGCTTCTTGGCAGCTAACTGGCACCAATTGGTAGCCAGGTGGAGGAGCAAGTTTGGGCCAGTTTCCGGGCTCTGGACAGCTGACTAGGACCACAGGGGCTTGACCCTGAAAACAGCTAGACTAGAGCTGGGGAGTGCAGACCTTGGGCACAGGGGTGGGGCTAAGAGGGGCCACAGACAGCGGAGGCCTAGCCTAGCGGACAGTGGAAGCCAGGAGACTCGGAAAAGTAGCCTCAGGCAAAAACTGCTCCTTAGCTCCAGACAAAGAGGGTCTGCTTGCCTTACTCAGACTTCTGGCTGAGAAAGCATAATGATGCCAAGCAAGGCCCAGGAAATAACCACCAAAAAGACCAAGAAAAAAGCTCTAACACTTGATAACTTTTGCACAGAAAAAAAAAATCCCAGTAAACAGAGGAGGACAAACAGTTAAAGATATACAAACCCTCCCAAAAAAATGAAAATGGGTCACAAGCTTTTGAAGAGTTCAAATCTGAGATCATGAGAAAGATGGAAGAGGTCTGGCAAGAAAATAACAGTTTAAAAGGCAAAATTTGGAGGCAGCTGGATGGCTCAGTGGATTGAGAGTCAGGCCTAGAGATGGGAGGTCCTAGGTTCAAATCTGGCCTCAGACACTTCCTAGCTGTGTGACCCTGGGCAAGTCGCTTAACCCCCATTGTCTAGCCCTATAACAAATAAAATTAATATAGGAGGATATATATAAAAAGATATCAGGGTTTAAAAAATAAAATAAAATAAAATAAAATAAAATAAAATAAAATAAAAGGCAGAATTTCACAATTGGAAATTGAGGCTCAGAAATCAAATGAAATGATAAGCAAATTGAAGACCAGAAATGAAAGATCCAGTAGGAGGTTGGTGATGCAGGCTTAGAGCTCAGGAAAGATTTGAGCTAGCTATATCAATCTGGGAATCTTCAGCAAAAGCAATAATAAATGAACCCATGAGAGCTGAGATTATCAAAGGAGACATATAAAGAGAAACAGGGCCCAGGAGAGAGTAGTCAGAAACACTTGCAAATGGTTATGACTTGGATTAGATTCCAACAATGAAGAAGAAGGAGTGGTCAGAGAGGAGACAGTTCAAGGGATATTGTGGAGGCAAGAAATGATAGATTCTCATAAATAATCAAACATGTAGCATGGAACAGAGAGAAACGCAAAAGGCAATTCCTGAGTTTTCCAGTCTGTGGTCAGGATGATAAGTAATGCGATCAACAAAAATAGAGATGTCAGGAAGAAGGAGAAATTTGTGGAGGAACAAGATAAATATCTCTGGCCATGAACATAGTCTTATGAGGAGGAATTAAGAGGCATTGGGTAGACTTCCTATAGAAAGTGGGATTTTAGATGGGATTTGGAGGAAGCCAGGGAGGTCAGTAATCAGATTGGAGGAGAGAGAGTGTAGTGTTCCCAGCAGGGAAGACACAGAGAAAATGGTCCAGAGCCAGGAGATGCAGTGTCTTGTTTGTGGAACAGCTAGGAGGCCAATGTCTCTGAATCAAATAGCATGTGTTAGAAAGTAAGGAGTAAGATTAAGTCTGGAAAGGTAGGAAGGAGCTAGGCTATAAAAGACTTTGAATGCCAAACAGAGCATTTTGCATAATCAGACTGAATGGAAGATGGTTTGGAATAGGGAGAAGCTTCAGACAGACAGACCCACCAGCAGGTTACTGCAGTAATAAAGCCATGAGGACCTGCACTAGAGTGGAGGGCAATGCCACAGAAGAAAAGGGGACATATTGGAGAGAGGTTGCAAAGGTATAATTGACAAGTCTTAGCAACAGATTGTTTTGGAGAGGAGGAGAGGAGGGAATAGTGAGAGATAGGGAGGAATTTAGGTTGTGAACCTGAGAAACTGGGGAAATGGTATTGGCCTCTTCTGTAATAGGAAAAGTAGGAGGTGAGGGAGGGATAAAGGGAAAAGATATAAGTAATACAAGGCAGACAAAGGTCACATGGAGGGGAAAACCAGTATAGAAAAACAAACTCCAACTATCTCTGCTGAAGTGCCATACCTAGAGTAAAACAGGATATCCCCAAAGTTTTAGTGCAGTCTTTAGCTTTACTAAGCTTTAGTAATCTTAAAACTACTTTAAGACTTTTGGGACATTCTATCTTGCTTCTTTTTATGAGCCCAGGCTGAATTTTACTTATTTCCATCAACTTCTAAATAAAGCTGGTCATGTTTTGGGGCCTCATAACTATTTGCTTGGAGTCAAGAATGTTAGACACTCAAATTTCTACATTATCAAGATCCAGGCAACAAGTCAGAGAAGTGAGGAGTCCCCTAAAGTATATCCAATTGTTTCATGTAAGGAAGAAATCTTTGACACAAAGCTTATATTTTTAATATTTTTATTTAATTAAAAATAGGAGATCAAAACTAAAACATGCAAAAAATAAGCTGTAGGCACACACACACACTGGCATCAGGTAAATTTTGAGTATCCTAATAGTATAAGTAAAAGTAAAATTATTACACTAATAAAACAATCAATCTTTTTAAAAACCTAGACAAAATAATGGCATCATCACTACATTAATATTTAATTTATGTTTATAAGAAAATTATAAACTGGCAAAAAGATTTAAAATGTTCCTAATTAATCACATAACATCAAGAAAGAATTAAAACAATTTCATTTTCTGAGGGACAAAAAATATAATCTTTAAATATTTTCTCCTCCCTTTCCCCACCAACCCCTCTCCAGTATGCTCCCACCTGTCCCCTAGCACACACAAATGAGTAATCATAGTTGAAATCAGGTCCTCAAACATGTTAAATACAGAGTACATACAGGAAAATATTCTTAAATCAAATTATTATTGAATATTATAGAGATTTGTACTTTACTGCATGTAGAGAGGTTATGCATTTAAAATATGAAAATACCATAAAATTTTAAATTTTTTTAAAATTAGTTTAAAACTATTGTGGTTGAGACAGTTGTTGAAATCTGTAATAATCAGTTTCTCGATTCTCCTGGGAAAGATTCAGAATCACGGGCTTTTCTGGTTCCTCTGCTTTTGTTATTTTTTTCAGTTCTGTAAAACAAAATAAGAGACATAAGTGGTTTGCATCGAAATTTAAGAATGAAAATTCTTAAGAAATTAGGCATTATTATAGTTTTAATTGACTCTAGTTTTGTACTCCTAAAGTTGTTCACACCTGCTTTCTGGGGAAGAGCGGTATATTATTTATACTGTGACATAGTAAAATTTCAGTTCATTGACATCCAATTAATCAAAATTCTCTATCACAATGTTTTTGTCAATTCTCCTTTTAAAAGAAGGCAAATGACAAAGAAATGAGTCATTCCCAAGGATTTAAAAACCCAAGACATCTCATAGGACTGGTAGAAATCCATCGAAATAGTCTACATTTTCCTACAATAGTGAATAAGCAGCACTTATGTTTAGAATGATGGCCAAGAGGCATTGTAAGACCACCAGTCATCAAGGAAGGATTTGATTATATTCAAAAAACTATTCACCACCAAAAAAATACTCACAAGTTAAAAATGAACTAAAACACTCTTACTTAAGCACGCTGGTTCATTTTATAATACTATGGTCTATAATATTTTATGTGTTATTTTGTTGTATTTCTATCCCTTCACTGGCTAAGACTTCTCTGGTCTGTTTAAGTACCTGTTACAAAGTTTTCATTTTTTAAATTATTTTCCTCAAGTAGGCACTGACTAAAACCACAAATTGCTTATAGGCTCTGAAGCCAGTCAATGCCCTTGAGATAAGGGGATCAACCCCAGGTAGAAAACAAACAAACCAGAAATCAGTTCATCTGAGAGTTCTAAATAGCCTACTGTGAGGGGCAATTGAAAGGCGTAATTACTGTAGGTGGTACAGTAGTCAGGCTAGATCAGAGTTCAAATCTGGACTCAGATACTTGCTACATGTATGACATGGACAAATCACATAATCTTTGTTTGACTTGGTTTCCTCATCTGTAAAATGGGGGTAATCATAGGACCTACCTCCCAGGATTGTGGTGAGATATCAATCTCACCACAATATACCTACCACAACACCTCCCAACAATCTCCCCCACAAAGCAGATGTGAACAACTTTAGGACAAAACTAGTCAACTAAAACTATAGTAATACCTAATGTGGTGAGGATAATAATTAGAAAACTCTTATATAGCACCGTGAACTCTTATCATTATCATTAAGAAATTTGTCCTATTTACAATAGTACTTGGATATTTTAAATCCAGATACTTATTAAATGTAAACTTTCACTTTTATTTGAACATCTCAATAAAATAGAAGGAGATGCCTACTCAGAGGACAAATGGTAGCTGTAGCGGTTTCTTGGAGCGTTTCAGGATCTTGAACTCCAGACCCAGGTTTTGGGGAGAATGTTTCAGAATGATATTCTTCAGGACCAGCTGTTTTGGGGCATATTTTAGAGAAGAGCATAGCTGCTTCTTGGTATATTTTAGGGGCACATTTTTCAGGCACAGATATTTTCTGGCTTATATTAGGCATGAGATCTTCAGCCCCAGCTGTAGCTTGGAATTTTTCCATAGGACACTCTTTAAATTCATCTCTTTCTGGGCATTTCTTAAACAAGAGATCCCCAGACACATTCCTTTCTTGGTATGTCTTAGGGGCATTTTTTTCAAATATATTTTTCTCCTGGCATGTTTTAGTCAAAAGAACTTCACGTGTGGCTGTTTCTTGGTATGTTTTAGGGGTAGGTCCTTCAAGTGCCTCTGTTTCCTGGAATGCTTTAGGAAAGCTATTTTCATGCACAGCTGTTTCTTGGGACATTTTAGGGACACCTTTTTCAGACATTGCTCTTTCCTGGGACGTTGTCGGGGAGCAATCTTTAGGCACAGCTGTTCCTTGGCATGTTAGAGAAGTATGTTTTTCAGGCACAGCTGTTTCTTGGTATGTTTTAAGGGTGCATTTTTCAGACACAGTTATTTCCTGGCATGTTTTAGGAGAAAACTCTTCGGGCACATCTGTTTCTTGGTGTCTCTTAAGTGCATAGTTTTCAGCAATGGCTGTTTCTTGGCGCATTTTAGGGCAGCAATCTTTGGAGACAGCCATTTCTTGGTACCCTGTAGGAGGAAAAGATTCAGGTACAGCTATTCGTTGGCATGTTTTAGTAGACAGCTCTTTCAGCACAGTGGTTTCTTGGTTTGTTTTAGGAGAAAGGTCTTCAGGCACTGCTGTTTCTTGGCATCTCTTAGGTGCATCGTTTTCAGCAATAGCTGTTTCTTGGCGCATTTTAGGACAACAATCTTTGGAGACAGCCATTTCTTGGTACCCTGTAGGAGGAAAAGATTCAGATACAGTCAGTCCTTGGCATGTTTTAGGAGATAGCTCTTTCAGCACAGTGGTTTCTTGGTTTGTTTTAGGAGAAAGGTCTTCAGGCACAGCTGTTTCTTGGCATCTCTTAGGTGCATAATTTTCAGCTATAGCTGTTTCTTGGCGCATTTTAGGACAGCAATCTTTAGGGACAGCCATTTCTTGGTATCTTTTAGGAGAAGAAGATTCAGGTACAGATGTCTCTTGGCATGTCTTAAGGGTGCATTTTTCAGACACGGCTCTTTTCTGGCATGTTTTAAGAGAAAGCACTTCACAAATGACTGTTTCTTGGTATTTTTTAGGTGACAAGTTTTTAGTTGTAGCTGTTTCCTGGCATGTTTTGGGGGAGAGGTCTTCAGGCATGGCTGTCTCTTCACATGTTTTAAGAGTATGCTTTTCAGACACAACTATTTCCTGGCATGTTTTAGGAGAAAGGTCTTCAGGCACAGCTGTTTCTTGGCATCTCTTAAGTGCATAATTTTCAGCAATAGCTGTTTCTTGACATATTTTCAGAGAGCAATCTTTAGGAACAGATGTGTTTTGGTATCTTTTAGGAGAGAAAGATTCAGGTACAGCTTTTCCTTGGCAGGTTTTAGGAGATGGCTCTTTCAGCACAGTGGTTTCTTGGTTTGTTTTAGAAGTATGTTTCCCAGGCTCAGTTGTTTTAGGAGAAAGATCCTTATACCCAGATGTTTCTTGGTCTGTTTCAGTTGTGTAATCTTGAGGCATTGCTTCATGTTGATATATTTTGGGGGCATTCTCTGTCACATTTTCTCGGTTTTCTGTAGAATGGACATCTTTGGTAACACCCAGCAAGGGCTCCTGTTGCTTTAGAGACTCGAGTTTTTCCTCAACTTTTTCTTCCTTTTCTACTCTCACAACTTGTAGGGGAGGTTCATTCTTCGTTTCTTTAGTTTGTGATTGGCCTCGGCCTCTTACTGTCCTTTGCCGCTTGCTTTTATTTTGGGATCTGTTAGGATGACAAAAGAAGATTCAAGAACAGGATTTCAGCATACATATAAAAATAGAGTATCATCATGTAACTAACCCCACTTAGATAGGGGTCAAAACCAAGCTCTTACTTTTCCACTGCTTATAGTTGGCCCAATTTGAGAGTCAAACCTCAAGACTTTCATATCTAGGTGATAATTAGAATAACTTAATACACAATTTAGGAGTAGGGAAGGTAGAAGGAGAAATTTTAGTATGCAATATTGGGTTCAGAGCAAGGAGCAAGAGATCGTTTAATCCAGCTCTTTTATTTTACAGAGGAAGAAACCAATTCAGTGAATTTGCCCAAAGACAACCAAACTTGTACTCAAATCCAAGTCCTCTGATAAATCTCTGGCTTAAAAAAAAATTAGGTCTTTAAGAATCTCAGGTGATCTGCCCATACTTACTTATATAGTGTTTACTGTGAATTAACTAGAAGATTTTTGAAGGGCAATAGAGATAGCTTGCCTAACCTTATTCTAGGAAGATTCAAAAGGGATTAGGCTCAATGACCTCTATACCTAAATTCTACTATTTCAATTCATCTTGTCCTTGGAAGGAAAAAAAAATGATAGGAAAAGGAGTTTAGTAATAGTAACTTGCTCAGATTCAGATACTGGAAATGAATTGCTGTGATATAGCACCTTTTGAGCCTCCTGTTGAAGTAGTTAAGTGGTGCAATGGATACAGTGTTTGCCCTGAAATCAGGAAGACCTGAATTCAAGTCTAACCTTAGTTTCCATCTGCCTCGGTTTTCTCAAGTGTAAAATGGACAAAATAATAGCGCTTACCTCCTGGGGTGGTTTTGAAGAACAAATGAGATAATATTTGTAAAAGTGGGTTCTTAATAAATGCTTGTTTTTCTTTTCTAGCCTGGAGCTGACCTTGAGAATACCAGCAATACCAGCAAGAAAATAAGAAGCTTTCTGTATGAGACAAATTGTGCTTTAGTTTCAAGATCCTCAAATCTCTCGTGGGTCTTTGCCACTCAAACAACTTGCCAAACCAGAAGCCAATCAAAACATCTTTCCCTCTGACTTATTCTTTGTATGTCCTGGCTCCTGACTACCAGTCAGTTTTCCCTCATAATTCCATTTTTATTTCTGGCTACCATACAATTTCCAGCCTTTGCTTTGACTCCCTTGATCCTGCATCCAGTCTAGGATAACTCTCTCTTTTGCTGTCTTACATAAAGGAACAGGCAGCTAGGTGGTGTAGTGGACAGAGTACCAGGCCTGGAGTCACAAAGATTCATCTCTCTGAATTCAAACCTGGTCTTAGACTCTTACTAGCTGTGTGGCCCTGGACAAATCACTTAACCCTGTTTGCCTCAGTTTCCTCATCTATAAAATGAGCTGGAAAAGGAAATGGCAAACCACTCCAGTATCTCTGCCAAAGAGAAAAAAATAGGGTCACCAAGAATTGAACATTATTGAAACAATGACTAAACAATGACAAAAGGTAAAGAAATGGACTTGGAAGGCTTTTTGTATAATAATGGCTAACATACAATACTTTACAATTTATCAAATATGATTTCTTGCTTTCTCAATGGGCAGGGGGAGAGGACAGGAAGGAGGGAGAAAATATGGACCTGAAAATCTAAAAAAAAATTTTTTTAAGTTTACCAAGCACATCACTTGATTCTTATAATTATTATTTTTCTTTTACTAATGATGGAACAGAGGCTCAGAAAGTTTAAGTGTGCCCATGGAGACACAGCTGGAAAGTAATAGAAGAAGGATTGAAAGTCAGATTTCTCCCATTTCCAAATCTGACATTATTTCCCCACTACCCCATTGCTTCCCAACTTAGGTAAAAAATTTAATCACTAACTCAGGAGAAGTTCCTATGTTCGCCTATAAAATATATGGAAGTCATACCTTAGATTTCACTATCCAAATAGCTATACTACTTACATAATGCCAAACTGTGAAATACCCCTTGCCATGAGCTTCTGTTCTTCCATCTTTTCCCAAATCTACTCTTTGCCTTCCCTGCAATCTTCAGATTCTTCTCCCATCCCTGTTCTACCTGACTGCCACTCTTGTTCTGGCTTCATTTCATCCCCAAAGCTGATAATTTTATTATTTGACCTTTTGACCAACTTCCCAAACTCCAATCCTAGGTTATCCCACTCAATATTTAAGCCACAGTGGCCTATCAGCCACTCTGAGGACTAAAAATTCAATTTCTCATCTCCATATTTATGGAACAAGCTATTCTGCCATGCCTGAAATGGACTACTGTATCACCTTTCCCTTAGTTTCCTTCAAATTTCAGCCCAGTTTTGCCTCCTTGTGAAGCTTTTCTTGACCATCAATCACCTCCCTCCAAATGTCAGTGCACCCTCTCTCCTCAAAGTAACTTGCATTCACCTCTCTGGGGGCACATTTTTTTCCAATGACTGCCTCTTCTTCCACCCTCTGACAGGATGACATAAACTTCTTGAAGAGGAGTACTTTTAGTTTAGTTCCATTTTGTTTTGTTTTTTAATCTTTGTATCCCTGCCACCTGACTCAATGCCTTCTACATAGAAGGTGCTCAATAAGTATTATTAAATAAAATTAAAGTGCTTCCTAATGGGACCTGGGATTTTTGTGACACCATGATTATAAATAGGATAGTTTTTTATTATAGAAACTGGGGGCAGGTTTGTTGTGATTATTTTGTTTTTTGGACAATCCTAATTTAAAATATTTTTCTAGTCAGCAATTACTTATTGAATACTAGATAGATAGATAGATAGATAGATAGATAGATAGATAGATAGATAGAGTCAAAGCATTGCACATCAAAAATTACTTTTGACCCTGGCAAATATTTTCTTCACTGATTAGTTTTTGAACCTATGTGAAAGGTTGTTTTAAATTCCTCATTTCATTTTAAATTCCTCATTCTAATATCTCCAGTATAACAAAACTTCATTTTGACAATATCAACTTATTCCGAAGGGATATAATACAGAGCCACTGCTTTTTTAATAAGAAAGATGCTCTAGGAATCTATACAGGAACAAACGAGTGGATGAAGAATGCATGTGGCATAGATTTTAGCATATAAAATAAATGAAGAATCTCAGAGCTGAAAAAGATGACAGAAGCATCTAGCCCAACCCACACCTGAACAAGAACATGAATGCATGTATTTATAAACCCATGTATGCATATTTACATACACATATGCATCAAACCAGACAAATATTCATCTAACCAGAATAATCTCCATAGAAATAGCAATATTGTAAAGATAATCAATTTTGAAACACTTAGCAACTCTGATCAATATAATAAACAATCATAATTAGAAAGGACTCATAATAAAACATGCTTTCTATCTCCAGAAAGAGAAATGAACTCAGAGTGCATCGTGAAGCATTTTTTCCCTCTTTCTTATCATCTTTTATGTATGGAAATTTTGGGATGGACTGATTACTGTGCATTACATAGATTTCTAATCCCAAGGAGTGGAGGGGGCTGACATCTACTTTAACTGGAAGAAAAGAAGACAGACAAGTTGGGCCAAATGCAAATGGACCCAGTTACTTAATACAAGTTCATTCTATAGTTTAAAAGAATATTTCTTTTGCAAATATGGAAATTTGTTTTACACGACTATACATATTTCTAATGAGTTTCATTTTTTCTCTCCTCAAGCGGAGGGAGGAGGGAGACAATTTGGAACTGAAAATAAAATTGAAATCTACACACACACACACACACACACACACACACAAATAGTTCTCTAGGCTGTGCTTAAAAAGTTCAAGTATGTTCATCAGTATATGTCTTGTCCAGACAGTACAAATGGGTGGAACAATACAAATGAGCAGTGGGTGAAAAAGAACTGTGGTAAAAATAGGAAAGCCTGGGTCCAAGACCCAGAGTTGTGAAGGAGAACAATAGCCAAGATTTTATTTTAGAAACTGAGCCTTCAATGATCCCAAGTTACCCTCTGTCTCAGAAACCTTTCTTCTGAATGACAGAATACTCTGACTAATGTTCTGCATCTACAAATCAAAAGAAGCAAAATCACAGGAAATCTAAATGAATAGATAAATAACATACATGTTTTTAAAATTAAGTTGACTAAATAGATTATACCATATTACCACTGATGACTTGGATGCAAGAAGTGTCATAAAAGATATCACGAATGATCTATAGAAGCAGTGAGGTGGTCCAGTGGATAGAGAAGTCAGGAAGACTCATCTTTATGAGTTCAAATCCAGACTTAGACACTTACTAGATGTGTGATCCTGGATAAGTCAATTGACCCTGTTTGCCTCTGTTTCCTCATCTGTAAAAGAAGCTGGAGAAGGAAATGGCAAACAACTCCAGAATCTCTGCCCAGAAAACCTCATATGGGGTTACAAGTCAGACAGGACTGAAAACAACAACAAACCAATGTATAGAATGGAAAACAGAAGCATTTTTGGTGAGAATGTGAGAATGAGAATTTTGGTGAGAATCTTTGGTGAGAATGACAGCCTGATGACTCTTGGTATCTGTGAATATTAAAAGAAATAGAAGGTTTCTAGTGCATTGGGCAGACCTTCTATAAAAGAGTTATGGAAATATATGGATAAGTTGCTGATGGGATAAAAGCTGCATCAGTGGAAAAGTCCCTTGCATGCCAGTTGTGGTAGGCACTTAATGCTTATCAAATTCAAATGAATTAGCTTAAATTGACATGGATCTTCTGAAGCAACAGATAAGTATCAATCCAAATATTGCAAATTCTATTATCTTTTTCTTCTACAGTGAATGGAAAAGAACTGTGTAAGAACTAAGAGTAAGAAAGCATGGTTCCTGGCCCTTTCTCTATCACTTACTACTTGTCTGCCTGTGAACCAGTTCCTTAAACTCTGAAGTTTCAGTTCCTCATCTATAAAATAGGAATCAGAGGATGAATGAAAATTTAAAGATTGCCTTGTCCAACTCCTTCATTTTATAGATGAGGAGAGACCTAAAGGAGTAACTTGCACAGTTATGCAGGCATTAAGAATAAAAGTTAGAATTTGACTTCTGACTCCAAATCCTGTATTCTCACTACTAAACAACATCATGGCCATCCTCACCATTTATAGTTTTTATGAGGTTCAAATAAAATAATAATAATAATAACACATTCACATGGCACCATAACATTTACAAAGTGTCTCATCTGATACACCAGCTCTAAGATATTATTATTCCCACCTTACAAATGAGAAAATTGAGGATCAGATAGATCAAGAGGACTTGTTTCCAAGGTCTCATAGCTAGCAAATATCCAAGGTGGTATTTGAATCCAGATCTTGCTGGGTCCAAGTCTAGCATTATGCACTATACCCCAATGTCTTTTGATGTAAAAGCATTTGGTGAACTCTATATTTATATACAAATATAAGCAACTACTATTATGCACATTGCTATGTAGATATCCTCAGGGTTTTCTTTGCAACTGAAGCAGTGATACCACCTGCTCTCTTTATAATGTAATTTGTATTTCATCATAATTCATTTACCCAAGCCACTCTGATGACTGTCTTTCTTGGGCTTCAGCTTTTCTTTTTCTCAGTAGCTCTCGGTTTCGCAGACATCGAGTTCCCCTGATCTCTGTGGGACCAAAATGAAAAATCTTGATAAAGAAAAATGCAATAAAATTTAATTGGCCCCTACTAAGGAAAGAGATTATGGGATCTCTGTCCCCACTATTCTCAGAATACAACAGAAAACTTCAATTTGGGAAGTAATTGGGATCCATTCCTCTCTTTACCTCCTAGATCAGATCTCACTCTGCAGCAAGTTCTGACCTCAAGCATTACTTCCCTCCTGATGGTGAAGAGGACTAATTCTGATCCCGGAGAAGATATCAGCCTCCAGCTATCTATGCCTGTATCCACACGATGACTCCCTGAATAAATGACATTTCACTGGATCTTCACAAAACTATAAGCTTTGTATTTGAGTAATGGGGCCATGACTAAGGAAAGTCAGCTATAGTAGGTTACCCTATATGAAACTTTCATTCTTTTGCAGTGAAACTTCTAGAAATTTAAATCTGCAAACCTAAGACAAAAACATCAAAACATCATATTCCATTCAAGTCCTTCCTTTCTCTAATAAACCTCTTGAAAAAATCAATCAGCTACCAGAAGTGACCAAGGCAGGACATGCTACTGGAAATAGCTCACAAAACTCCATTGTAGTCTGAATCAGATTAAAATGTAAATGAAAAATGCTTAAAGAAATAAGTAAAAATTTGATACAATATAGAGATGATATTAATTTGTGGCTTTACAAATTTTTACAAATTTGCAATTCCCCAGCATTCATCTCTATTTGAGTTTGACACCACTTTCTTCACTCCTGCTTACATTTCCCCACTTATTTCCTTGCAATTTTGTTCTTTGACTAGACATTTACTAGATGCATGGCTTTGTTTATATTTTTTATTTTGGTCCACAAAACTAATGAAGAGTTTAGCTTCTCCATACACCTTAATTCTAACTTTTCCAACTATAGCCAGTGTGATCTATTAATTAGCCACCAAACATGGATCCCTTATTTATTTTTACTTTTCTGCCTTAGCTCATGCTGGTTTCTATCATGAAAATCCTTCCCCTGTCTTCTCTAACAATCCACAACTTAGCTATGTTTCTAAGTTCACCTCAAGTCCCAACACTTTGATGAAAACTTCCTTTACCACTCCAGCACATAGTGATGTCTTCCTCCTCTCAACTCTTATGGTGTTTTCTATGTACACCAATCATTTTGAAGTTATTAAATCATAAACCATATTTTTGCTTTTTTGGATGTACATAGCTTATCTCTATTCTATTCTTTGAAGAAAAGGAATCAATGCTTTATTTAGGGAAGCATAAGACTTCTAGAGGGAGTATCATGGGATCATAAAATCTTAGAAGGGACTTTAGAAGTCACCTGGGTTAACTCCAACCTGAAGTATAAATCCCCTTTACAACATGCCTGATAAAAGGTCAACCATTTTCTCCTGAGCTATAGGCTCCATGTTTGTTTTGGACAAATTCATTGCTTGCAAGTATCTCTGCAAACAAATTAGGATTACATCCATTTCAAAGAAACATCAATCAGCAAGCAGATGTGTTCTTGTAGTAGATCATATCCAAAATACTAAAGCATTTAGAAATTCAACAGATGTTATTTTCCACTAAAATTATTTTTCCTTAAATTAATACGATGGTGAGTTTTTATGATTCTTTTTTTAAATAACAAATTGTCCATTTCCCCTAGTCTCTAGTTTATTCTTCGAGTGTTTTGAGGAGTCACACTGTTCTAATAACAATAATAGGATTAAAGATCCCTCTTGTTTTCTTTTAGGCCTTCAGTTTCTTCCAAAATATTTTCCATATTCAATATGGAATTTGTTCAAGATTTATGGTTTTCCTATTATGACTATATAAACAATTTCTAGTTAAAAACAATAAAATCCCAGTTTTTTTAAAACAAAGTTGCAAATACTGAAAAAAATCTTTATATTCTTAAAGAATTAATAGTTAGTAATAAATTATAAGGGGAATCAGCATAATAATGAATAGGAAATGATTTATCCCAAAACTTTCAAGATTTGTTTTTATATTGCCAAAATACTATTCCTCAAAATTATTCTTATTCTAAATAAACATGTTTCTCTGCCTATTTTCCTCTTCCTTGTCTTCTCAAATACTCACATATACATAGGAACATGTTTTAAATCATCAATATTTGGAAAATCATTGCTTTTTTAGTCATTTAGCTTTAATTTTTCTGTTTTCTCACTCCCTTTCTCAGACTCAAGGAATAATTCTCTTATCATTTATTTCTGCTTCTTCAGGTTGTAACCTAAAAGTTCTATAAATGCCAGCATTTAGAATCATAGCATCATACTGGACAACAAGATGCCTACTGTCCTGTCTCACACAATTATTAGTAAATATTCATCAGTGGCTTAGGCAAGATCCATATAGAACATGATATTAAACATAATCCCTGGTGTATCCAACTATCACCATTTCACAGTCTTTGCAGTAACTTTTTATTACCTGGAACATTGTCCTCTTTCTGGCCAAGGACAGGCTTCTCATCAAAATCCAGGTGAAGTTGGTCCCTTTTTACATCATTCATCCTGCCTCAATTGATGACTATAGTTTAGTATGACTGCCACAAATACTAGCCTACCAGCTGATTTAAGACATTTGGAGCAACTAATACTTAAAAAAAAAACCCCAAACATTAGTCTTCCCGCCCAAATGTCTTATCTGGTCAGACCACAACTGCTTGGCTGGTTCCATTTTCTTTATCATTTTCAAAAGGTATGTAAAGGGGGAAAGTGTTTGATGATGTATCCTTACTTCTTCATCATCGTATTACTATTTTTACAGTGAGGCCCTCTGATAACACACTGGCTTACAAATATCCCCCCACCATGCAGCATCTGTTTGGGTATATCTGCTCAAGTGCACACTTAAATATTCTTCCCACTTACATATTTTTCCCGCCCAGTGCATTTTCTCTATTTACTCCCTTGCAAAATGGCATAAAGAACTTTGTTGTTTAAGTGACTAGCCTAGTTCATAAGAACATAAGAAAAAAATAATTATTGGTTTTTTAAGAAATTCTGAGTCTTTTTTAAAGTACTCATGATTTACAAATGTCCTAAGATAACTAGGAAAGTAACAACCATGTACCCAATGAGAACTAATAAGCATCAGTGATGAAGATGTCAGTATCAAGCCAAAATTAGGTTAGCATTTTCAAACTTGCTGAAATCTTAGGAGATCATCTGGTCCTTTCCGGAGGGATGGGTTTCCTTTTTTCCCTCAAATTTTATTGGTGCCTGTTGTTTAAAGATCACAGACATTTCTAGATATGTTTCCCCACCCTCAAATGGAACCTTTTTTTTAAATCAAAAACAGTTAAGTAAAAATGACTTATAGAGTGACTCCATCTGACAAAACATGCAACATTCTGTCCTGTTTCCTCCATAATCTCCTGCCTTTCCCCCAACAAAAAAGAAGGTATGCTTCATTAGCTATTCTCTCAGGGTTGGCCTTTCTTTTAGTTCTTTTCATACTTTCTTATAGTCATTGTGTGCATCCTTCTGGTTTTACTTGATTCACTCTAGCTCAGTTCATACAAATTTTCCCACATTTCTCTAAACTCCTTATATTTGCCTGTGTTGCCCAATAATATTCCATTACAGTTATATGGCAGTTTGTTCAGCCATTCCCCAACAGATAGGCACCCTCTTTGTTTCTAGTTCTTTACTACTACAGAAAGTGTTGATGTGAATATCTTGGTATATATTGGACACATTTCTGTCTTATGAAATTACTGGGTCAAAGAATATGAAACAGTCAGGTATCTTCTTGTATAATTGCAAATGATTTATGTTGATCTCAAAGGCAAGAATGTGGTACCCCACTATTTCTCAAGCTATTGTGAGAAACCATCTGTTTGGGGGAAATTTGAAGAGGTTTGTGAAAAGGAAGCCCATGTTAAGCATCATTTCCCAAAAACAGAAGGAGAGAAAATTTTCCTTTCCTGAAGTCTGAGAATGGGAGGATGAGGAGAAGGAAGTGAAGGAGCCTGGGATGTGTGAAAAAATGGTTTGGCAGGAGGAAGAAGAGAGGAGTAGCCTGATCTCATCATAAGTGAAAAATATGGCCTTAGTTTTTGTGATAAAGGGCTTATGCAGAGTGTAGCTAGATTGGGAGACTACATTCCCAGAAAATAGAAGCATATTCTGATCGTGAAATTATAAAATAATGTGCAGTATTAAATCATCCTAACTCAAAAAACCAATCCAGTCCCTATTCTCATGTAAGCCCTTATTTGCATGCATACTTACAAGCCAACACTGCCAGAGGCCTATTGTTGCTTGGGCTATATATAGCAGCAACCTAATGCTATTCTGCCTTGTATTTTAAAATGCTCATTCCATGTAGTAATTTTTTCTTATGAAAATACCCTCAATTTTTTCTTTTGTTTCAGAATTTCCCCAATTTCTCTTCCCCCCTCCCTGGGATTTTCCATATTTTAACCTCTTCCACTCATCCAAGTTGGATTCTGTGACTATTATTTCAAATTCAAAATTATTCCTTAATCAAATTAGCCTAGGAAACTGTGACAAAAGATTTTTCCTGCATGGGAGGGCAGTGTTGTAATATGTCACTGAAGCCCCAGATAATCAGAATAAAAAATGCAACTGTGTCTTCTTCACATAATGCTCTAGAATAGAGGTACCTAAAGAATTGTGCTTGAATCCACTACATGAAAATTGCCATGCTTTAAATAAACTAGGAATGCAAAGAAAATCTATGGGAATTCCTTTTTAAGGCAAAGATTACCTTTATAAAGAGAATGATTAGCCTCTCCTCCCAACTTCTTTCTCTGTAAATCTGGATTTTCACATATTCAGTTTCCTTAAAGAGCATAAATACCATTTTAATGGCAATAAGCATATGATAACGATGGTCATTCTGAGATGTCAGTTTAAAAACTGGGCTCACTCTTTAGTGGCTTGGATGATGGCATCTCATTGAAATGACCTCATAAACATCCTAAGAGCTTCTTTCGGAGAATACATAGTACTTCATTAACATGGTTATCTTACTAATCACTAATAGTATTCTTTCTAAAAGGAGCTTCTCTCAATGAAGAGTACACTCTGTGCATTTGCAGGGAATGATACTGTCTGACTTATTCTTTCCTGACAAAATGCCATGAATAATTGGCAACTTAATGCTATTGAGGATTGCTATGAACTGGACCTTTGGGTTTGCTCCTCATATGAAATATTCTCTAGTAAAGAAACTTCTATTAAGCAGGTCAATGTTGGTCTTAGAGAGTTGTCTATGCACTGAGAGTTAAGTGCCTTTCTTCGCATTACACAACTGATGTGCCAGAGATGGGACTTGGATCTCATTCTTCTGGCTCAAGACCTTTGTCTTTGAGGCTGCCTCTCTTGAAGGTGGAGGAGAAGAAGAAAGAAGAGGAAGAAGAAAGAGGAGGAGAAGGAGGAGGAGAAAGAGAAGAAAATAATGATAATATGTATAGGCTAAGTCTACCCTTCTACCTTTAGGTAAGATTACACTTAACATTATCCTAAAAGATGAGAATTCATTTTGTTTTTAGGAAAATCAATCCAGGGCTTAATTTTTTTTTCATTAAGGGAAAATTTTTATTGTCTTGTATGTATAACTTAAATCTCTCCACATCTGAAATCCATTTAGGGTCATATGATGCATTTATAATCAAGAAAAGATAGTGATTACTATTTCTCTCTAGTCAAATTTCTGAAGTTACCCCACTCTTGATGTCTTCAGCATTTTCATCAATCAGCAATAGCCACAGCAATCAACATCAGAAGGGATACTTCACCAAAAATTATATTGTCAGTTAGCTAGTATTTACAATGAATTTCATGATGCATCCATCCAATATCTCGTAGTTATGATATGATTTCATCATAACACTGAATTACCAAAATTCACATTCTTCAACTCTTCGAAGAGCTCAGCCCAGGCTCTGCATAGAGACTTTCCTTGCTTTTTCACTTCTTCCAGCTTTACTAATTGACACATGACATGTGAAGCCCATGATCTAACACGGTGATGGCAAACCTATGACACGTGTGTCAGCACTGACATGCATAGTCATTTCTGATGATAAGCGGCCACATGTGGCAGCATACAGAGAAGTATGGGGCCGCATGCCGAGGATGAAACATTTGCTGTAGTATAGTGTAGACACTGTGCACTATAGATGACAATTCTACCTACATTAATTTACCTATTTGGGTTTAATTACAGTCATGTATTACAATTATACATTTTTTGTTATTTAAACTATAAATATTGCAAAATTATGGTTTTTTTCTCAAAGCGACACACCACTGGAGTTATGCTCGGTTTTTTGGTGAATTTTGACACACCAAGCTCAAAAGGTTGCCCATCACTGATCTAACACAAGTGTTGCTCCCTTAGGAAGCTTTAATAAATAGCTCCAGTAAAAATTCTGTGTCGTAAATTCACAGTCAATAGTCAATGCAATTTAGGCAGGACATATCAGCAACTTCTCATATTTCTTATAGTGATTTCACCTAATGTTATCTTCAGAGTTTCATAACTATAATGTTAAGATAGATTTTCAGTGCTCTTATGTTAATTCAATAGAAACATACTATCCAGAAATATTTTTCCCTGTCCTCTAATTTTTGGAGAACTTCATTAAAAACCCCACTAATGCCTCTTTTTAGCATGGAGGTGAACCTGGATTCTTTAAGTCTGTGTCAGGGGAGTAGCAGATCAAGCCAAGTCAGAATGACCTTGCCTCAGAGATGGACTCCATGTCTATCTTCTCCAATCTAATCTACTTAAATGTGGAAAGGATGGTGGCCAAAAGGAAGTCTCGAAGTGATGATCTTTTTTCTCAGGGTCACACACTTGGTGGGTTCAAAAAGTCAATTATTATCAAAGATAGAGGGAAAGGACCTTCTTGTACAAAAATGTTTATAGCAATTCTTTTTGTGGTAGCAACGACCTGGACATTGAAGGAATGTCCATCAGTCGGGGATGGCTGGACAAGTTGTGATATATAATTGCAATGGAATACTGTTGTGCCATAAGAAACAGCAAACAGGATGATCACAAAAAAAAAAAAAAAATCCTGAAAAGACCTAAGTGAAGTGAGCAGAACCAGGAAAGTACTATACACGGTGACAGCAATAACATTCAATGATCAACTGTGAATGACTAAACTATAATTAGCAATGTGAGGATCCAGGACAACTCCCAGAGAATCATGACAAAAAAGCCTATCCACCTCCATAGAAAGAACTGATGGAGTCTGAATGAAGATTGAAGCATACCATTCTTCAATTTATTTCGTCCATGAATTTTTCTCCAGTATAATCAATGTGTGCCTTATTTCACAACACAATGAACATGGAAATATGTATGATAACACGTGAATAATCTATATTACATTACTCTCTATCTTGGGGAGGGAGGAAGAGGAGAAAGGCATGGAGAGAATATGAATCACAGAATGTCAGAAAATTATATTAAAATTATCAATAAGTAAAAAAACTTTGTCACTTATTTAAGTAGAAGATGGAAGAGACATGACAAAATAGCAATTTATCTAAAAGAAGGTCATAACTTTTGTGAAGTGAAAGCTCAATATAAATCAACAGTTTATTTAAAGAAAACTAATGAATTTATAGGCTGATCAAGAGAGGGATGGTAACTAGGACTAAAAAAGGTGATACTCACACCATGTGCTGCCCTGATCAAACCATATTAAGAGTGTTTAGTCTCTAAACATTAAATTTTATGAAGGACATTGACAAATTGTAGAGTGGTCAGAGAAGGATAACTAAGCTGGTGAAGGTCTTTGAATTCATGCCATAGAAAGACAGTCCAAAGGAACTTGGGATATTTAGTTTGGAGAAGAGAAGACTTTGGGGAAACATAATAGCTGAATTCAAGTTTTTGAAGGGCTAGTGAGTAAAAGATGCATTGACTTGCTCTACTTGACTTCTGCATAACTAGGAACAATGAATAGAAGTTGAAAAGAGTCAAATTTAGGCTTAATTATATAGATATAGATATAGGTATAGATATAAAACTTAAGAATTTGTCATTCAAAGATAACATGAGATTGTGTTCCCCTGGATTGGATGTCTTCAAAAAACGACTAGATGACCACTTGTCAGGCATGTATTAGACCAGAAGATCACTAAGGTCCCTTTCAAAACTGAAATTCTGTAATGGTATATGGTTCATACAGACCATATAGTTGGGGTGGAGAAGCTATGATCTCTGTCAGGGTAGGAAGTACTCACATCTATGAAATCATAAATTTAATGTTATACTAATTATTAAAATAGAAATCATAATTTGTACTTGTATGTTCACAACTATATGTACAATTTACAAAGCATTTTTATATTCATCGTTTTATTTGCTTTCCACAATGACCTTGTAACTCAAATATAGCAAGTACCATTATCTCCTTTTTACAGATGAGCAAACTAAACTCAGGGCTGTTATTGCCCAAAGGCACAGAGCTAGCAAACAGCTAAGATGGAACTAGAACCCAGTTCTTTTCACTCATAGTCCAAGTTACTTTCTACTGTTACACAATATCTTTCTAAAATCAACATCATTTGAATATTTAATAGTAATGTTTCATATAATTTTATTTTTTTAATTTTTTAAAATTAATTTGTTGTTAGTTACATCAAAATTCTCAGGTATCTCCCTCCTTCTCTTCCCTCCCTGCAGTAGAAAAGGCATCACTTGACCAAAAAAAGTATATATAAGCTATGTCTTTTGTGTTTCTGTTTATCAATTCTTTCTCTGGAGGTGGGCATTCACAAGTTATTCCTCAAACACTAATTTTGTAACTTTATACAATTTGCTCCTTGTTCTACTCTTTTTTGATTTTCATAATTTCATATAAGTCTTTCCTTTTAAAACAATTAACCTGCTTATCATTTCTTATGGCATAGTAGTATTCTCTCTATATACCACAACTTGTTTGACCATTTCCCCAGCTGATGGACATACCCTCAGTTTCCAGTTCTTTGCCACCACAAAGCAAGCTGCTATTAATATTTTAGAAGATATGGGTTATTTTCCTTTTTCCCTGATCACCTTAGGAAATAAACCTAATAATGGCATTATTGAGTGTAAGGGCATATAAAGTTTTATAATTCTGGCCATGATTCCAAATTGTTCTCCAAAATGGTTGAATCAGTTCACAATTCCACCAACATAGTATATTAGTGTCAACATTTTTCCACATCCCTTCTAACATTTGTCATTTTGACTTTTTATCATTTTAGCCAATCTAAGAGGTATGAGATGTAAAAAAAAAAAAATATTGGTAAAAAAAATGCTATTTGTGTTAGGCGATAGGTAAATGTTCCTGCTATAGGTAGGGGCAGCAGGATATAATGGGGGAGGGGGGGATACACTAGACTTGGAAACAAGCGACCTGAGGTCAAGTCTTTACTCTGCTCCAAGCTTGTATATAATGCTAGACTAGTCACTTTCTCTGGGCCTCAATGTCCTCCCTTATTCTAAAACCATTATCTTTAAGAAGACTTTGGAGGAAACTAAAGAAAGGCTAATAGATATATTGGATGTTTAAAGGAAAATAGTTTAAATCTTTCTACACAAAACTGACAGTGCTGTAGAACCTCAGTGAAGTATATGGTCACAAATATGTGGGTCTCAACAAGAAAGTAATACTGACCCAGAGAAGGTCCAAGTGCTTTGCATTTGGCTATGCCTAAAGAATCTCCGAGAACTAAAGATTTTTCTAGGATTTGGAGGTTATCAAAAATGTGTCACAAAAAAACCCACCCCCAAATCCAATTCTGTTGCTATGGCTAAACCACCAAATCAAGCATATATACTTGAAAAGGCATAGAAGATGGGAAAAATGGGGAGGAAATTAACTTAAAATTTGGGGACTGATAAATAGAAAGATGTGAATAAACTTTAAGAAAACTCCTATACACATATAGTAGCATTAGCCTATGCTAACCTAAATAAGAACTTTGTCCTTTACACAGATGCCAATTTGGAGAGATTGGGAATGGCCCTCCATCAAGAGAATAATTATCTCATGAAATCAATTGCATTGAACTAAAGAAGTGTATGCAATAGTGAGACCTCTAACTCTTTTCACAAACTAGAGTTACTTTCTTTGAAAGCCAAAGGAAACTACATCTAGCTACAACTTTAGGAAGGGAGAAAGAAAGAAAGAAAGAAAGAAAGAAAGAAAGAAAGAAAGAAAGAAAGAAAGAAAGAAAGAAAGAAAGAAAGAAAGAAAGAAAGAAAGAAAGAGGAAGGAAGGAAGGAAGGAAGGAAGGAAGGAAGGAAGGAAGGAAGGAAGGAAGGAAGGAAGGAAGGAAGAAAGCGTTTAATTAAAAAAATGAATGCTTGTTTCCTTCCTGCCCATTAAAAAGGAGAATCATTTCCCGCTCACAATATCCATGTAGAACAGTTCAACATAGGGCTGCTCCACCCATACTGTTTGGGGACTGGAAGACTCTGATAAAGGCTTAGCAATGCCCAGGGCAGAGACATAGAGGCTCCATGATGCCTTAAACCACCTCACCACCACCACCACCAGAATTTTGTACTTCCACACAGGACCTTTCATAGCTTTATTTTTACAGTCATGGCTGTAGCTTATTCATAGTTTTCACAGTTGAAAAAGACCATAAAGCCCCCTTATTTTAAAGATGATGGAACTGAGGCCCAGAAAAAGACAAAGACATTCATAGAATCATCAATTTAGAGCTGGAAAGGATCTCAAAGCTTATCTAATCTGGCCTCCTTCATTTTTTTTTCCAGAAAATTGAAACCTGGAGAAGGGAAGCATATTCAGAGGATTCTAGAATAGGAAAGGTATTCAGAGTTAAACTAATCCAACACCTCTTCATTTTGGATATGGGAAAACTGAGGCCCAGAAAGTGAAAACAAATTCATTAAATCATAGATTTGGAACTGGAAGGGACTTCAGAGACCACCTAGTGCAATCTCTTCCATAGATATATACATATTTGTACACATGCAGGGCAGCCAGATGGTGCAATGAAGAGAGCCTGGGGCCTTGAGTCAGAAAGACTCATCTTCCTGAGTTAAAATCCAGCCTCAGATTCTTCCTGGCTATATTAACCTAAGCAAATTACTTCACCCTGTTTGCCTCAGTTTCCTCATTTGTAAAATGAGCTAGAGTGGGAAATGGCAAGCTACTCCAATATCTTTGCCAAGAAAATCCCAAATGGGGTCATCGAGAGTCAGAAATGACCAAATAACAACAATATACATGTACACAAGTATGTGTATGTATATGTATGTTTTGTATATAGTTCTTAGTAAATAAATTATATAAAATATAAAATTATTTAGATTATAATTGTATTGGCTATGCCCAAGTATTCTTTTAGATACTTGATGTAACTCTTGATTAAGACTTGTTTGAAACTCTCAAAAGCATCTGGAACTAGATTTAAATGTACTATATTGGGAAGTTTTTTTAGCAAAAATAAATAAAAATACAATACAACATAGACAATGTTAATTTGTGGCTTTTCTAAGTCAATATGTGTACTGAAGGGATCCATTTCTGTTTGAACTTGACCTCACTGCTCTACATTGTCTTAGGTCCAAGCCTTCTCACAACCCAGATCAAGAGTAGGCTTCCTCCTACTCTGTGTCTTCCTCCTGGTCAGTGATCATCTTCTCCAAGAAACACTGCATAAAATGGTAGAAGCTTTCAATGCCACCTACTGACTCTTTGGCATTTAAAGCCCATTGTAATCTGGCTCCAGTTCATCTTTGCAGATTGACTGAATCATGACTCTCCTTCTCACAGCCTATGTTCTAGTCAAACTATCCACTTGCCTTCCTCTCTGTGAAGTGTTCCATCTCCTTGTACCATACAGGACTTTTGTCCCCTCCTGATGCCTGCAATGTTTTCTCTTCTCCCTTCTATTTCTAAGAACCTCTAACTCCTTTCAGAAAGTCTTTTCTGATTTCAGTGTAAGTGCCACCAATGCCCCAATTTATTTTTATATTTATTTAGAAAATAAAGTGGTAACAGGTTACAATGGAAAGAATGCTCACTGGCTCTGGGATCAGAGGATGTGAGTTCATATCCTGGTTCTGTCATTTATATCCAAGTGGTCTCAGGCAAATCATTTAAACTCCATAGACTTCAGTTTTCTCATATATAATATGAGACTAAATATATATATAATATTGGACTAAATGGCCTCACTCTACATTTATGATCCTATTTTGTATTTACTTATATGTACATATATTGTACCCTCCTTAGAATATGGCTTCCTTGAGAGAAGGAACTGTTTTATTTCTGTCTCGGAATCCTCAATACCTGGTATAACAACACACAAGAGAGCCACTCCTAGGTCAAGGGGGAATAAAAGGCTTTTCTACTGAGAACCCCTAACTCTAGACAGTAACACAGACCAGATTCACTCCTGGCAGAGCATCACCTCTAGAGAGAAGTGCCAGGCACCCTTCTTCTCATACTTTGTGGCTTCTTATAATCCTCTCCATCCTAAGAACCAGAACAAAAAATCACATAGTTTATTTTGGCTCATGTCTGGCATATTTCCAAAATGGAGAAGAAGAGTGATATTAAATGTACAAAGTAAATCAGAGAGGAAACAAATATTTATTTTTTCCATACAAAAGAAATGCTTAACACAAAAAGACTCACAAACACACATTGACAAACATTTAAACAAGCAGTAACTTTTAGCTACTATTATCTCTCCTGCATAATTGATCCGTCAAATTTGAAAGCATTAACTGTTTTGTAAACATGGAGATTCAGGATTTCACCTTCAGCATGGTGGCACACTGTCTTCTTCAAAGTCCATGTTCTTTTGGCAAGCCAGGCAGGGTAGGTCTCCTTCCTGTGTCACTAGTCATCTTCTCCAAGAAATCCTATAATGAATGTCGGGGTGCCAACTGCCTTAGGGACTCAGAAGCTACTAACCTTTGGAATTCACAAGGTTGCCTCAAAGCCTGGAAATACCATTCCTGAGATTGCTGTGCAGTCTCCTATGTTCAGGGAAGAAATGTAAAGCAGAAGTAGATAGAATGTTAAGATTCCATCTCTAGCTCACCCAGGCTGGTTGCCATGAGAGAGAAGTTTGCCATTTCATCCAGAGTAAAGGAAGGCACCCACTCATCACAGGAAATCCCAGAGAGAAAGCATTACTTGCCACATACTGCAGAGAGAGGAAGGAAGAGGAAGAGCTAAAAGAGGAGTTATTTCTTTTAAAGTCTAATATATGAGCATCTTTTCCTGATTCAATAGCCAATCCTTTATGACACAGTTTTGACATAGATTCCACTCACCTCTGAAGTCATGGGGAGGGAAGGTGAGGGGAGGTAGGAGGTCACCAAGTATCTACTACATCATCCAAAACTGACAAGCCCTTCAACATTAGGCTACATCCCCCTAGAATTTTTACAAAGGAAACTCAATGCAGGTTCATTCTCACACATGCTCCATGAGGTTGTAATCTAATCTAATTTTCATTGTATTAGCATAGTGTCTGGCACACAGTAGGCACTTAAAAAATACTTTTTTCGTTGGGTGGTTAATTTTACAGAAGGGAAGTGAGTTGCCAAGGTAAGGTAGGTGGCGAAGCCAGGATCTGAACTCAGGAATCAAGTCCAACACTCTTTCCACTACATCACAGTTGTAGACAGTGACCATGTCTTTGCTTTGCATCCATAAATTTGATTGTTATACATCAGGCATTATATAGATAAGGCAATGTAATAGGAGAGTTCTGGAATGGAAGTCAGGAGACCTGGTTTCTAGCACCAATTGACTCAACCATTCTGACCCTCAATTTTCTCCTCTACAAAATGAAATGTTTGGAGTAGAACACTTCTGAAATTCTATCCATTTCTAACATTCTAAGTTTCTAAGATCCTATAATTTAATTTAAACTGGTTGATGATATAGAAGCTATAAACCTATAGAAGTTGATTTTTTTCATCTTGGAGCCTGTGGTAGTAAGGGATGGACATATTGGACACAGTCAAACAAATAACCTAGACTTTAGAAAGCAGCTTTATAAAGGTAAGGACAAAAATGGCTCAATCCCATCACTCTAAAAGGAAATATAGATCTTTTAAGATGGGAGATTCTAAAAAATGAAATTATGGCCACACAATGATCTTTTCCAGTGTTTCAGATGGAATTGACACTGCATTCTCAAGGATAATGCCAGCTGAGTACAACCTTTTGCAAGTTCCAATATGCTTGAAAAATCTTGAGATCGGTCCAAATGATAAACCACATCTTTTTTTTTTTAAATGAAAATCAGATAGCTAAATTCTGACAGATTCAAAACGAGAAAGCTGACCACTAAATTGTGAAATCTTTGGCCATGGCAATGCATGGGGAAAAAAGTTAGCCTATGGTCTTGTGTGATTCCCTTCCACTTCTGTAATGATGTGATAGAGCAATTTTAAAAGGGGGGGAGAGGGAGTCAGAATCACACAATTTTTAGGCCTTCTATGAACATTAACTTCTAATATTCTAGATATAAGTTCTTTGTCTAATAACCACTGAATCAACTACTGGTAGAACAAAATTATGTCAAAATTGACATGCTTATTATTAATGAAACCAGAAGACAAAAAGAAGTTGCAGCTAAACAGGATAACTCAGAGCTCTTCCTTTGAGAATTAGGTAAGTATTGGAGTTGGTTTTATTTTGCATCCAAAGGAAGTAAGAAACAATTTCAAGGGATGCTTGGTCATCTCATTTTGTAGTCCTCCTGATGAAATTTTGTAAAAAGACCACTATAGGCAAAAAATTGGAAAACGAGTGTCCCTTGATTGGGGAATCACTGAACAAATTATGTTATTGATTGGTGATAGAATACCATTGTGCTATAAGGAATGATGAAATGCTTGATTTCTATATGAATTGGAAATACCTCCATGAACTGATATGGAATGAAATGGGCAAAGGCAGGAGAACAGTGTTCACAGAAAGTGAAACATCATAGGACAATCAAATGTAATAGACTCTGCTACAAAGAGCAATTCAACCTCTTCATTTTACATCTATTATAGAAAATAAGAAGGTTGAAAATTCTATGAATACTTTGATATTACCCTCCAAATAAAATCAATATGCACCTTAATATTTTATGGCTTTTAACGCAAATATAAGCATACAAGAGGAGGGCAAAAAATAAAATGGAAAGAATGGCTCAGAGGTAAGACATGGGAAACCAAAGCTTATATAATACATATAACCCTCCTTGTATTTATGTAAATAAATATCAGTTAATCATATAGAAACTATAAGCATCTATGAGTTGGCTTTTGCATCTTGGAGTTTGTGTTAGTAAGGGATGGACATATTGGACACAGTCAGACAATCTAAACTTTAGAAAAGTGGTTTTTTAAATATAAGAGAAAATTTGGCACGATGGCTATAGACTCCAAACGGAAAAAAGTACTGCCTTCAAGAAAAGAGCTGGTGGGGGTTGAGAGCATGCCAGGTGTATTAAGTACTGAATTCCACCAACAAAAACTAAAATTTATTATATATTTACTGACAAGAAAGGACTGGCTACCTTTTTAGGAGTTATTTTTAAATCCTTTGTCTATGTTGTCTTCTCCATTAGCCTGATGGTTCCCCGGGAGCAAGGATTATGGTTATGATTATTATTATTATTAGAAACATCAATTAATACAACCTCTTCATTTTACATGTTATAGAAGATAAGAAGGTTGAATAATACTGTGAATAATTTGATATTAACCTCCAAATAAAATCAATATGCACCTTAATACTTTGTGGCTTTTAATGTAATTAGCAATAAATTAGAGATGATATATACCTATAATCTAAGGTGTGTATAGATATTATGCACACATTACAATGTTTAACATATATGTACTCTAAAAAAATCTGTATTTAAAACCTATATAGCTCCCTTGTGAACAGAGATCATAAAATAAGGGCAATATTGGTCAGGTTCATTTTTTAAAAGAGAACATAGGCATAGAAGAAAATGGCAAAAAATAAATTGGAAAGTATGGCACATAATAGGAGCTGGTTGACTGAATGGCAACACCATGTTTAAATACATAAAGTTGTAAATCTAATGGAGGAAAATAGTGGAATCTTATCAATGAATCAAACATTCATTAAGGACCTACTATGTGCTAGGTGGGGCAGCTAGGTGGGGCAATGGATTAAATGTTGGGTATGGAGTCAGGAAGACTGAGTTCAGATCCAGCTTCAGGAACTTACTATCTATGTAAACCTTCACCTTGTTTGCCTCAGTTTCCTCATCTGTAAAATAAGCTGGAGAAAGAAATCTCAAGCCAGTCCAGTGACTTTTCCAAGAAAACCCTAAATAGAGTCACAAAGAGTTAGACATATCTAAAACAACTGAACAAAAAAAATGTGCCAAGTAGTGTGTTAAGTTTATGATCCACATCATCACATAAAATAGAAGCAGAGAGAAAGGAACCAAGTTTACAAAAGAATGGCTAAAAAGCCAATTAATCCAGTTCATCCTGAAAGCAATAAACATGTATTATCAAGTCAATTATTAAATGTCTATTATGTGCCTAGAGACACAAAGGCAAAAGCAGTCCCTAGTCTCAAAGACCTCATAGTCTAATGGGTGAAATCACTTATAAACAACTATAGAGAAACAAGATCAAACAGGATAAATTAAAGATGATATCAAGAATAAAGCACAAAGGACAACTGAGAGAACTTTCTTACAGGAGAGATTTAAATAAACAAATGAAAAATGAGAAAGATTTGTCAAGATATATATAATAAACCATTCTTCAACCAATCACCATGGAACTCCCACATTTGAACCTTCACATAACAGTCCCTTATGTGCTTCTTGAACAGGTTAGAAAAAGTACCAAAGAAAACAAAAACAGAAAGAGGACAGGGAATAAGTCAAGATACACACAGAAAAAGGCCATGTTGGAGGTAAATACAGTTTTGAAAGCACTGGGCAACAGAGTCTCAAAATATCAGAAACTGGAGATGTCAAGTTCTGGGTTGTGGTGGGGAGAAACATGGACTTTGCCATTTTTGGAAAAAAGTTGAATTACCACTTTTATCCTATATACCTTGTTTCCTATATCTACAAAATCTTTATGGAAATAATCTCTACATAGAACAAGGGCACACAGAAGAAGTGGGCTCCCTAGATCAGTGGTTCCCAAACTTTTTTGGCCTACTGCCCCCTTTCCAGAAAAAAATATTACTTAGCCCCCTGGAAATTAATTTTTTTAAATTTTAATAGCAATTAATAGGAAAGATAAATGCACCTGTGGCCATCACCACTCCCCTGGATCACTGCAGCACCCACCAGGGGGCAGTGGCGCCCATTTTGGGAATCACTGCTCTAGATGATGAGATTCTCTAAATATTCTTATCTGAAGATAAAATTGTACTGAATACATTAATCCATCAATAAACATTAATCCAACAATAATCATTATTAATCCATCAATAAACATCTACCATGTACCAGGCACTATGCAAGGAACATTTCAATGCCATAATGAGATCAATAATCTTTCACAAGAGTTTGGTCTAACTCTCTACACAGGAAAAGGGAGAATCTACAAGGTAGTACAGAGCATAGAAAATTGGATTTGGAGTCAGAAGGAGTTGAGTTCAAATCCTGCTCCAGATAATTACTAATTGAGTAATCCTGAGCAGGTCACTTAATCTTCACAGCTTTGATTTTTGAGGATAATAATATAAATATAAAAATAATTTTAAAATAAGATAAATAGGGATAAAAATTGCATTTATCTCATAGAGCTATAGGGAAAATAAAGGAAGACAAGATGTATAAAATATTTTGCAAACGTTATTGTTACTGTCCAAATTATGACATGCAACTGGATAAACACTATAGAGCTGCTTCATTAATATGTATATCTTGAATAGGCACTGTAGCAGCACAATTACCTAGGCCCAAAATTGAATAGGAAGAAAGGAGTAGATTGCATCTGGAGCATTGCTCAGTTCCTTTTATGACTCCCATATGCCATCCTTGGAGTCAGGAAGACTCGAGTTAAAAGCTAGTCTTAGTCACTTATGTGTAACCCTGGGCTAGTCACTTAACCACTGCCTGCCTCAGTTTCCTCATCTGTAAAATGGGGATAATAATAGCACCTACCTCCCAGCATTGTTATGAGGATAAAATGACATAATTATTGTAAAACATTTACACAGTATGGGGCACATATTAAGTACTATGTAAATGTGAGCTGTTATTGTTATTTTAATTTTTTAATTTTATTAAATTTTCATTTAATTTAATTTTAATTATTGTCATCATTATTGCACAAAGACCCATCTTTAGTCTCTCTAATTAATATCATGTAATGTTACTCTTATGCAAACTATTTTTATTTTCCCCATCATCCTTTAAAATATAAACTCTTATAAGATTATTAATTTTTCCTATCTATTTTTCTCTCTGTGCCAGTTACTGGAGTGGATGTCTGCAATAAAATAATACTAAAAAAAAAATAAATAAATAAAATATAAACTCTCTGATTGGAAGGATTCTGTCTTATCTAAACTTTGCATTTTCCTTAATGACTAGCATAATGCTATACACACACACACACAGTAGGGTTCTAATATGTAATGAATAAAAATGATAAAGGCTGATATTCTGAGGAAAACTAATAATTTATTTAGGCCCATGATGATAGAATAAAATCGAACCACGTGCCTGGCTATTTCAAAAATCCAGCCTCCGCCATTACATTCTGTACCTTCCCTACTCCTTTCTACGTTGCTCAGAGAGCACACTCAGGTAGCAAAGAGGAAGTCAAACCCGACTTCCCAATATTTAAAGCCGGGCTTTACCTTGAAGACGTCATCCAAAACAGGAAACCCATTGGACCATGGAAAATGTAGTTTCAAAGTCCCCCACATCTCCACAGGAAGTTTGTCATATATCTACATATCTTGAGGCTTAATACCTCTAAATGGAACCCCAGATATTCTAAATAACACAAATAGAAGTGTGTAGAATGAATGGGCCATCTCCAATGACCTCAGGGCAGCTAGGTGGCATAATGGATAGAGCACTGGGCCTAGAATCAGGAAGACCTGAGTTCAAATCTAGCCTCAGATTCTTCCTAACTGTGTGACCCTAGGCAAGTCACTTAATCCTGTTAGCCTCAGATTCTCATCTGTAAAACAAGTTAGAGAAGAAAATGGCAAGCCACTCTAGTATCTTTGCCAAGAAAACCCCAAATGAGTTTAAAAGAATCAGACACGATGATTGAACAATATATACCATCAAGGGATCTAGAGGAGGGCCCCCAATGTGGTAAGTGCATTTTCTGTGATGTATTAATGAGAGAATATAGACAAGAACAACAGAGGACTAGAGGATGTTCCTGAATTTCAATTTGCTCTTTTGGAGAGAGTATCCCAATTGATGAAATCACCAATTCATCAAAGCATCAAACTAGTGAAAAAGAAAAAGAAAAGGTATCTGAAGAAACTAAACTAGCGCACAATTTGATGATCTTCAATTTCTTAAGGAACGTGCACCAAAAATAGGGGTAGAATATTTCCAAGTGAGAATACAAAAGGTAGCATATTCTTTGGCAGTATACTATTAGGGAGACAACCCCAGAATGAGATGAAGCTTAAGAAAAATGCAAAAGTTTTAAATTATATTTTGAGCAAGAGCAAGAAGAAAGAACAAAGAAGTAGACCTACTACTGGAGGAAGATTATGAGAATGTAGCATTTTGAGCATTGCTGAGAAGCTGCACTGACTCTGGGACTTGAAACCAGAACTTTCCTGATAAGCTAAGCCCTCCCATCCTAAATGAGGGGTAGAGCAGAAGCCACTCAAGAAAAGAGGCACACCAGTGGGAGGTCCCTTACATTTCTAACAATCTGTAACTTTTGTCCTGAAATGGAAAAAGAAAAGATGAAATTTAAAGGTAAAATTTTGAAGTCCTTAGACAGATCTCTAATTCAGTATGTCTAAAGGGAATCGTGGAAGAAGGAGCTGGGAAATGGGCCCTCCTCTGGCTCAAGGGAAAAGGAGGAATAATTTGTTCTTTTTACCATAAAATCTTGGATCAAATGAAATCTTTTAAAGGAATGAGCCGAGTTTTATTTTCCTGCTCAGTAGTTCTTTAAAACCTGCTGAAGAAGTGATAAATGAGTCATGACTGCTAAAATATTACCAAATTATACAGTAAATGTAAAAGATAAAGTTTTCTATTTTGGAATTGTCATGAAATAAAACCACTTTCCTTCAGGCAAGATTTGCTCCAAGCTTTTATTTAAAAGATAGTTGGTCAATCCAGGAGTCACTGCTTCTTCCTTTTTTTAAAGCCTTACCTTCGTTCTTAGACTTAATACTGTTTTAGTTCCAAGACAGAAGAGAAGTAAAGGCTAGGCAATGGAGGTTAAGTGACCTGCCCAGGGTCACCCAGGTAGGAAGCATCTCAGGCAAGATTTGAACCCAAGATCTCCCATCTCTAGGCCTGACTCTCTATCCACTGAACACTGTAATTATCCCTGAGTCAATACTTAATAAATCCTTCCAGCTTTTAAAAGGATCAAAGTGCTTTATATATAACAGAGAATAGGGAAAAAAATCCTTCACAACTGAGAGAAGTCAGGATATCTGTTAGATCAGCATTGTTTTTTATCATGTCTGATTTAAACATCTTGTCATAAAACATACTGAAGGAGGACAGAAACCTAAGGATTTGCTAGATTAAATTGGTTTTAACAACTGACATCTTCCTGGCAACAACATACAATTTGAAAGAAAGGGGAAAATGAAGATAGAGCTGTATGAGCTTGCTTCAAGTGACAGAAAAGGAACAATTTAAAAATAGATATCACTAAATTAGCTTTTACACCAATGTGGAATTGCCCATAAGCATCATTCCTTAAGCCCCTCTAGAAGCATTGATTATATGATTCTCCTCCAGTCTAAGAAATAAAATATTCCTTAGATACTGTTACTTGTTCCAGCTTTACTCTCTCTTTCTGTCTCCCTCTTCTCTTTCCTCTCTTTCTCTTTCTCTTTCCTCTCTCTCACCTCTCACTTTCTCTCTTCTCTCTCTCCCTCCTTCCCTCTCCCCATCCCTACCCCCTCTCTTCCCTCTCTCTTTCTCTCTGTCTCTCTCCTCTTCTCTCCTCTCTCTCTTTCAATCTCTCTTCTCT